>NC_065590.1:65042166-65349845 GCF_024542745.1 Macaca thibetana thibetana | reverse complement strand
ACCATCCACTCTTCTATCTTGCCCAGAAACTATCCATTGAATTCCCAGTCAGAGGTCATTTCTCCCCACCTTGAGTGGATCAAAGGTGACGGGGCGAATAGGGGAGCCTTGCCAGGTCAATACTTGGATGCTGAGCAGGGTAACTAGTGCCTATGTTTTGTTACATGTATATTGCTCCAGCTGGAATGGGAAACGTTAATTCACTTCCTCTACACAACCTGCGGGCTGCCTGTGATCCCATGAATCAAAAAAGAATGATCTTTCCTTATAACCCAGCTTGGCCCCAATACCTGCTGGATTCAGAAAAATGGTAGTCACTCAATGGTCCCCTTACTTATAATACCATCCTACAGCTATATTTATTTTGTAAAAAGAAAAAGGAAGGGGAGATAAAATCCCATGTATATCATGTTTTGTGTTGCTTTGACAAAATAGACAAATACAGAAAAAAATACAAAGTCATGATTCAACAACAACAACAAAAAACCTGTTTTGATTAGTCACAAAAAAATAATAATAATGCCATGATGGTTGAATTAAATAAACCTAGAGCTCCCCCTCCTCCATCTTATGGGGGAACCACAGCAGCACTACTGACACCTGAGCCACAGTCCTCACCCCCCACCAAGAGTTCATCAATCCAGGACAACAGAAGTGGTCTCCCCTTCTCACACCTGACAAGGAACTCAATTTGGCCAGAGCACCACTCTGGCTCCAGGAGGACAATTTCCTCTAGGACGAGTACCTATAAAATGTATTGATACTGTCACAGTCCAGCCTATGGAATTTATAATTTATTCTCTCTTCTCCACCTCAGACCTGCTTAATAATATGCCCACTTTTCAAGAAGATCTAAAGTGAAAACAAAATCTATTCTCCTCTGTATGTGCCACCCACAACCCCACCTAGACAGATGTTCAAATTTTACTTAATCTTTATTGACTTTAGAGCAGCAAACAATGATTTTAAATAAAGCTAAGAAAAAGCTGACCATATACACATGGAGTCTCCCAGTAATCCAATAAGGGCTGCTGCCCAGGTTCAAACATTATTGAGACTACATTCTGTCAAGCAAAAAATTCAGTAAGGTTCAGGAGTAGAAGCCTAATGAGGGTACCTCAGAATTGTTAAAACAAATCTTTGAGGATTTCAGACAATACACAAATATTGACACAAAGCCACAAAAACATTTTAAAATAGGAAACATAATGTGTATCAAAGTGCCCCAGATAATGAGAAAAGGTTACAAAAATTAGAGGAGGCTTTGAACATATCCTTGTCTCAATTAGTAAAAATTACTTTCAAGGTATCGATGTTTTAAAAAGATAAAAACAACAAAGAAAAAAAATTAGGCCAACTGAATAACTGCAACTCTAACCCAAGGAGTCCTTATGCCTCAATAAGGGCCCTTCTTGGACACACAGTCTAAGACCACCTGGGCCTCCAAACCGCCAATAAAAAAGAATATTCCACTGCAGGTCCCAAGCAGTCTGCCTATAGCAAACAGGAGGGCCACTGGAAAAAAAATTGTCCATGCCTTAGAAAGCCTAACGTTAGAAAGAGTCAGCCTCTGCCCACTAAACATCTGAGATAACTAGGGGGTTTGAGACAGATATCCCAAAAAAGGATCAAGAATAATGGGGCCCAGGGCTCCTCCCAACCCAAATGACACCCTCCATATTTCCCATATACAGCCCCAGGTCATGATGATGGTGGAAAAATCAGCTTTCATACTTTTAAATAGACACTGGTACCACCAATTCAATATTAAATACCCAGTTGTCTCAACTTTCTTCAAAAACTGTAAAGATGACTGGGGTGTCGAGAAAAGTACAGACAAGATCATTCTTCCAACCTTCAGACTATCAACTAAGACAAGCTCTTTTAAAACACAGTTTTCCATACATGCCTAAATGTGCTTTCCGTCTATTGGGGCGAGACCTCTTAACCAAACTAAATGCTACAGTTACCCTTTCTCCAGGACAGTTGACCATCCTGATGTCTCCAAAACAAGCATATACTCTACAGGCTGAATTGTTACGATCAGAGGCCCTTAAAAACATCCTCATCCCTGAAGAAGTACTCTAAGAGGTGACTTCAGAAACATGAGTAGTAAAATTCCAGGAAAAACAAAAACTACAGCTGCTCTACAAGTCCAGGTTCATGCAGGAGTAACACTGCCAAATCTAAAGCAATATTCCTTGAGAGAACGGGCATGGGCTCAGCCTCTGATAATGGCCTTTCTACAATATAGACTCTCTAGACCTTGTTGGTCCCAAGTAACATGCCCATCTTGCCAGTACAAAAACCAAACTAAGGAATATGTGTTTATACAGGATTTAAGGTCCATGAACCAAATCATCAAAAACATCCATCTGGCAGTTCCCAATCCTTACACACTACTCACAACTCTAATCAGTTAGTTTTGCTCATTTTCAGTCTTACACCTAAAAAGGTGTCTTCTTCTGTACTCCTCGAGTCCAGAGTCCCAAGAACTATTTGCCTTTCAATAAGAAGACTTTGACACTAAAGTTAAACGGTATTGCTACACAATACTTCCCCGAGGCTTTAAAAACTCACCAATCATGTTGAGAAAAATACTTCTTAAAGACCTTCAAGAAGTCAATTTTAAAATGAGATTTTTGTTACAGTGTGTTGAGGACATATTAGTAGCCAACAGAAACCCTGACCAGAATACTACACCTGACTAGATGCAGATGTAAGGTATCCAAGAAAAGATCCAGATCTCAAAACCCTTCAGTGAGGGATTTTAGACTTAAACTTTCTCAGGGACAGAAAAAATCTACTTCCAGACTGGAGAAAAGCTCTTTTCATTGTGGCCAGACCCACAACACGGTGACACTGTGAGGGTTTTTAAGTATGACTGGATTTTGCCATATGTAGTTTCCTAATTTTGGCCTTATAGCAAAACTTCTCTATGAAGCCACCCCCTCCCTCTGTCCCCCGGCCAAGAAAAAGACACTGAACCCCTGGAGTAGACTGGAAAATGTCAAAAGACCTTTCTAACCATTAAAAAAATATATATTAACAGCTCCAGCGTTGAGATTCCCTAACCTAAGAAAACTGTTTGACTTGTTCATACACAAGAGACAAGAAATGAGTTTAGGGGTGTTAATGCAAGACTTACAAAATATCAAGAGGTCTGTAGCCTACTTTGCAAAACAACTAGACATTGTCACAAGGGATTGACCTTCTTGCCTCCGAGCCACTGCCACCATTTGTCATCTTCTCCAGGAGACAATAAAGTCCACATTGGGTCCACCTACCCTAGTACACAGCCCACAATCTGTACTCCCTTTGTTATAACAGAAGGTGGGGCTACTGGTTACTTCTAAACGGTTAGACATCTATCATGCCGTCCTCCTGAAAAATCCTAATGTTACTTTAAAAATTATCTTCACTCCAAACCCCACTACCTTCCCTCCCCTAACCACGGCTGAACCTATACATGATTACTTAAAAATTATTAAGCAACTTGTGTATTTCTCCTGCAGATCCTCCTTACCTGAAAACGCAGGGTGGTTTTCTACCAACACCGTGGGGCACATCTGCCATCTAGTGGTAACACTAAAAATGACAAAGCCTACTTTTCTCATGGGAATTCGGCACATGTGTTTGATATTCAGTCTTAGGAAAAGATTCAATTCTCATTTAGTAGTGATAAGTAATTAAGTCAATTTTATAAAAGTCATTTGACCTTAGCAAGTTTTTTTTCAAATTTTTCACCAACCCAACCAACACTATTCTAGATTGTTGACATTTTTCACTCTCTTAGGTTCATAGGCTCACTTTCTGGTATCATTGCTAGAAAGAACATTAGGCCCTCATGGAATTTTCCCTCCTCATTTTACAGAAAAGGAAATCTGTCTCTGGACCAAGGCCACTTTTTTCCATCAACAATACCATTCTACTTTCTAGAAATGTCCTACCAAGAGGCTCTGAAGCTAGCATCCAGATCTGCATTAAGAGACAAGTCAAACGAAGCAACATTTGAGGTCAGAATCTCCAAAAGTCATCTTTGGCATGATTTAATAGTGCAGTGCCATTAAACCTCCCCATGTAACTGGTGAGGTGTAAACTCAGTCCACTCCTTAGAGGTCCACTTCCGTAAGAAGCTCCTTGCTTTGAGATTTCATACACCGCCCACCAGATCCATCCTGTATCTGTGGGTGTTTTTACAAGCTGCATTACAGATTGACAGGCCATTCCTGACACCAGTCAGCCATCAGTCATCTGAAGCTGGACATCACGGTCAGTTGAAGTTCTGAATTAACAACTGTTGAGTCTGAGTGATGGGTACATGCAGGTTCATTGCTCTACTCACCCTACTTTCGTGTATATATCAAACTCTGTCTAATAAAAACTTTAAAAGAAAAAAAGAGGGGGCCTTTGCCACCAAGAAAAGGAAAAGGATGAATTTCCCCCAGCCCCAACAATCAGTACTAATCAGAGGTATTAGTTGTTTCAAACTCAGGCTACACATTAACATCTTTTTAAATATATCAGTCACAGGTGTGGTAGCTCATGCCTGTAATCCCAATACTTTGGGAGGCCTAGGTGAGAGGATCTCTTGAGGTCAGGAGTTTGAGACTAGCCTAAACAACATAGCCAGACCCTGTCTCTACAGAAAATTTAATTTTTTTGTTTTTGTTTTTGTTTTTGTTTTTTGAGACGGAGTCTCGCTCTGTCGCCCAGGCTGGAGTGCAGTGGCGCGATCTCGGCTCACTGCAAGCTCCGCCTCCTGGGTTTACGCCATTCTCCTGCCTCAGCCTCCTGAGTAGCTGGGACTACAGGCGCCCGCCACCGCGCCCGGCTAATTTTTTTGTATTTTTAGTAGAGACGGGGTTTCACCGTGGTCTCGATCTCCTGACCTTGTGATCCGCCCGCCTCGGCCTCCGAAAGTGCTGGGATTACAGGCGTGAGCCACCGCGCCCGGCCCAGAAAATTTAAAAGTTAGCTGGGTGTGGTGGCTCCCACCTATAGTCCCAGCTACTCAGGAGGCTGAGGCAGGAGGATCCCTGGAGCCCAGGAGTTTGAGGCTGCAGTGAGCTGTGACTGCAACACTGCGCTCCAGCCTGGGCAACACAGTGAGACCCTGTTTCAAAACATAAGTAAATAAATAAAACGTAAAATTGTTAAATATCAATCCCAATCATAGGCCTTACTCTAGACTGATCAAATCTGAATTTGGGGGAATTGAGCCCAAGCACCGGATTTTTAAGGGTCTCTAAGGGATTCTAATGTTGAGCCACGGTTGACAACCACAGATAAATATAATCTGAACTCCTTGTTGCTTTTCATGCCCTGTTTGGATGTTTTAACAATTAAAAATCTGGCAGGAAACAGAACTCACCCTGTATGGGACTAACCATAGAAATGTAGACAGGATAAAAGAATGAACAGGCACCCAGCAGGAAGCCATTAATTTCCCTGGAGATGAAGGGCTCAGCGATAGCAGCGTTACCAGAGTCTAGTGAGGGCAGAAGTTTTGAAAGAACCCTAGTCCTGGATGTGACAAGGGGCCACAGCAAGGAAGCAGCAGTGACAAGTGCCGTGACCTCCCTCTTCTCCACCATCCAGGCCACCAGAGAAGCCTGGAGTGATGCGCCCTCTGGGAGTAGACCCTCCAGGACAGCACAGAGCACGGTAGAAACTGGCCAAGTGTACACAAGGGGTGGTGTCACACAGTACACAAGGGGCAGTGTCACACAGGCTTAAAAGAGTCAATGCAGATGCCAAAATTCCAACCATTTCCTGCTGCCCACCTGGCCTGGCCTGCCTAATGCCTAGCTTTGGACCTCCTCCTTGCCCGCTGGTGATTGGGGGAACCACTGAATCACTTGCTAGGACTCACCAATGAGGAAGCACTCAGAGGCTGGTCTCAGGATTGGCCTTTCTGTTCTGCAGAAACTATGCATCAATCACAACGAATTTAAGTCAGCTGTCTAGAGGAAATGCAGAATCCCATGTCGTTTCACCAGCAGAAGATCAGCCTCTGATTTCGATTTCCCTTTTCTGGACATTCTTTAAATAAAAATAAAAAATAAAAAAGAACAGATTGTGCAGTATTGCTTTCAAAGCGTGTGTCTATAAATGCAGTATGACATCTCATTATTTGATCTGGAATGGTCGAGGGACATCATCTAGCCTATCCCACTCATTTTACTATAAACAAACTAAGACCAGAGAGGTGGAGAGACTTGCCTAAAGTAACCCATCTGCTGAGGAGCACGGTCCAAATATTCTGATTCCCAGCCCAGAGCTTTCCTCCCTGTACCATGCTGCTTCTTAAGGTGTTGTCTTCTCCACCGGTCAAAATTGGACCATTAGACCCTGGGGCGGCGACAGAATGTGAGTACTTGCCACTTACATTTTACCCTTTGTCTCTAGATGTGACTTCCCAGATTATTTCGTAGCAATTACTTGGTCTGTCTCAGACAACAGAGCTTTTAAAGCTGAGAAAGGAAGTAAATGCCAAAAAGCTTCTGCTGGCTTGCCTGAGAGATGCCGGATCCAGAAGGCAGGTGCTGAGTGGGCCACCTAAGGCAGCACCAAGTTGTCCCTGGCAGTCGTGCATGGGAAGGAAGCAGGCTTCATTAGCTTCTTGATAAAAATCTAGCCCGCCCCCGAAATCGTTGCTTCTGGGATTCACTCAGCCTGCAGGCCTGGGAGCTGCATCCCAGAAGCTGGCCTGACTACTGCAGAAATCAGCCAAGTCGGCTACAATCTTCTTCTCTGCCCCTATCCCTTCCCTCACCCCTGCATAACCCTGACAGGACCCCTGTGGCAGGATGAGGGCTTATGCAAGGGCCTGTTCCCCCTTGAATTGGGAGCCTCTGTCTTCAGCTGGGCACAGGTGTTGGGAGACACAGAAGTGGCAGATCCCATGGCCCAGAGATGCTTTCCCCCACTCGGGTGAAAGGCAGGCAGGGGCGGACCAATGGCTCAGGGCAGTTCTTCTAAAATAAGATGGGCTGGGACACTTGAGTGGGAGGTCCAACCACAGATGAGAGGGAAGACCAGAGATGCCACTGAGTTCCTTGCAGCTCAGAGAGCCAGAGATGCCACTGAGCTCCTTGCAGCTCAGAGAGCCATATCCTAGAGGGGGGCACCAACGACAGCTCCCTGCAGCCCACATCACTGAATTGTCTACCACAATCCTGTCAGCTCCCTTCTAAGCACATCACAATTTGGAATTATGAATTCAATTGTTTGTGTACTTATTATCTGTCTCCCTCACCTGACTACTTTCCGGGAGGTCAAGGATTGCTGTGCCTGGTGCCCAGGACAGAACCTTATACTTAGTAAGCACTCAGATAAAGATCTGTTGGAATTGTTAAATAAATGGTTGGCTCTATGAAACATCTTTATGCCTAAAAAGGGGCAAACCACTTGCAGAGGCAAACAAACTCTTGCATTTGTAAGATGTACGGATTGCAGTACATTCTTGTGCCTCCACATCTTGCCTAACTGGAACTCCACTCTGCCCCATAAGATGATAATAACAACAGTTAGCATCTGTATAGAGCTTCACTGATCTGAAAGCCCTTCCATATCCATTATTTTATACTCACAAATACTCTTAGTTTTTTTAACTATTATTTTTTAAATGGAGAAATCACTGCTTAAATAAGGTAAATGACTTACCAAAAATAACTGCATTAATAAGAAACACTTACTCTCCTTCCAAATTCAGTGCTCTTCCCGCTACCCCTATCATAATCCTAGTTCTGAACATACACCGAGGACAGGTACTATTGTCCCATTTTTGCAGAAGCTAAATAGGGGCTTTGAGAAAATACTTTGCTAGTCACAGTGGCCTAGGGCAAGAACCAATACTCCTTAGATCAAAGGATTCAAAAGGAGAAAAAGGGAAATTGAAGACTAAAGAGGCATATCATCTTCCCCCGGTAGAGAAAGAGGAGAAAAGCAAAGGAGAGAAAAGAAATAGAGGAAAAGGGAGGGTTTCTGGCCCTGTGACTAAACAATGATTCAAATGGCAACTAATCCTCCGTGCTGTCGCAGATAAAGAAGATGTGCGCTGGTCACTGGGAAACAGCAGTGCCCTCCACTGGGAACTCATTTTTGCTGCTACTATACTTCTTTGTACTCACAGAATCTTTTTCTTTGGAAGGGCAAAGTGCTTGACATATAATAAAACTATCGTTGTTATTAATAATGCCAACACTCTGATTTGCATAAACTCCTCCTAAGACTTTAAGGCCTTCCTCACATGTTGTCTAATACTCCCTTAGAATTCGCATAAGCAAAACACTCCCAAGGTGCTCTGTAAATACATTTAAAAGTTCTTTAAAACATTTAAACACATTTCTGCCTTACCAGTACCCTCTTTCCCCATCCCAGTTTAGCACATTTCCGTTTTGATTTTCTGTCTTTGAAACACCAATTTTCCAAATGGAAATCTTAAAAAGCAACTGTAAACCTCTCATCTCTGGCAAAATTCTTGCTTCCTTTTTAAGCCTTTGTTGTAAGTGTCATCTTCTCTCCCCACGGCTTCGAAAGTATCACAGGACTCACCCTACTCCACCCCACCCTCTCTTTGCTATCCTTTCCTTTCCTGATGTAAGTAAAGGATGGAAACAATGGTTGACATTCATCAAGTACCTGCTCTACCCCTGTCAGTGTGCTCATTGCTTTACATACATTGTCTTATTTATTCCTTGTGGTAGAGACTTCTAGTTGTCTCCCAGTATCCACAGTAATCGAAATTTTAGCTGGGCATACAGCCATCCAGAGTAAAAACTATATTTCTCAGCCTCCCTCACAGCTAGGTGTGGCCCATAAGTAAAAGTATCCTGTGGAAGTTTCCAGAAAAACAATGCCATCCTTAAGCATATTTTCTTCTCTCCTGCCTTCAAAGATTCTCACGAATCTTTATAGTGAAAGAATCTAAAGCGTAATCCACTGATAACCTCCACTTTGATTTTTTTCCAGTGATGGTTCAGAGATTACTCACTATTCCTTGATTTCTCTATCTCACCCTTTATACATTGATGGTCTTTGTTCTCTCCTTCTTAGGTAAGCCAATCTTAACTTAAAGGAAAGAAGTCTACCAATTTCAAACAGGCTAGAATAATTTTTCTCTTGCCCTCTTCTTTCTGGACGCTGCAGATCCTCCCCTTCTCTCTCTTTTTTCTAATTCATACATAACACCACTATTCACCAGAACCCTTCAGCCTCCCAGAAGAGACAGCCAGGATAGAATCCCTGTGAGTCCTCCTACATCTGCATCTGCTGACACCACCCATACACCCCCTTTCGTCTGTTCCATTTCTTCTCAGAACTTATCTCCTGGCCTACGTTATTTTACCCACCTCACATGTCCTCTTCTCTCATGACTGCTGTAGCAATACTGGCTTCTTCCATAACCCTCATTAGATTAAGACAAATATTTATTATTATTACCATCTTACCAAGGAGAAAATGGAAGAAGAGAGAGATGTGGGGATTTGCCCAAGGTTACACAAAAGATGGCAGGTAACACCATATGTTTGGATTCCACTCCAGGATCCTACATCTTCCCTTACATTCCTTTTTTCTCACAAACAGCCTCCTAGGTTCCCCGAAGGCCATCCAAAAGGTAGAAACTCTGACTTTCATTTGTACACACATATATAGTGACTTTTCCATGGTCCCTCACCAAGTTTGCACTGAAATGGTGGTCTTCACTATACCAGCCCTATGCTCTATTACAATCTGATAACAGAGAGTCAAGTCTATTTATAAAGACGGCAGCTTATGGAACTCCAGGTGTGAGGAGGAGATGGATACAGTTTTAAACAGTGGGTCCCTCAATACTAGAGAAGACGCACCCATGAAAATTCATGGGAACCCATGTGTTGGAGAAAAAAGAGCCTTGGCCTGAGCCTTACCAGTCACCAGCTCAGCAGAAGACAAAGAGCTCAGGACGCAATACTAAATAATCTGTGTGGCCTTGAACAAGGCCCTTCCCTTCTCTGGAAAGTGCTTTCATCCTCAGCATCACAATCTACTGAGACCAAGCACTCAGGCCCTCAAGGGATGCTGAGTATCATTCAGAAGCTGCAACGGCAGCAAGAAGGCATCCTTTACACATGGAGGTGGAGACTCAGGGGCTAGTGTATTTCGTTTTACTCAGCCTAGATTTGTGAAGTAAGAAGAAGTGGATGGAAACAGAGAAGTTTCTACTTCATAAGGTTAAGTGTCTTAAATGAACCCCTGGTTTTTGTCACCCACAATAGGTCCTAAATATTTGATAATCAAAAGAAAAAAATGAGTAAAATGGGAGAGGGGCCAGGAAGAATTTGACCAGATACCCCATATTAGGTAAGATCGCTCCAGATTCAATCTTGATATTTGTGGCTACATCATCAATTCCAGATACCCAAAAGGCTGAAACTGGAGAACAGCAGATTTTCCTTATTTCACAAGGTTTCACACCTTGCATTTTAAGTGCATTTTCATGCATTATCCTATTTATTGTTATACCAAAAAATAACCAACAAAGAAGGTCACAAAAATCATCATTGTATTATGAAAGACCTGATTCTCAGAAATATTCAAGTAGCAGATTCCACATATTCTGACCCCGAACCTGTGCTTGTTCCAGGATCAGATACACAAGAAATTGGACACTGTAGGGCAGTCACCTACAGAGGGATTGAACCATCCAACATTATACAGTGAAGAAGTGCATAACCCACCATTGATTTCCATTTTTTTGGACAAGGATGCTAGACATATAACCCTCATTATTGGCCCCCTGGATGGCCCAAGGCAGCACAGCAATGCAGTTGAAAAAGGGACATGCAAATGAGTGTGTCTAAGAGATGGCTAAGAGTGATGAAGATAGTGATGAAGTGATGAACGTAACTGCAATAGGTAGTTATGTTTCCAACTCGGTAAGGCAGGGGAGAAGAAAGAGCTGAAAATTAACATTTCTTGAGTAGCTACTATGTGCCCAGTTCTGAGAACATACTTTGTATACATTATGTCTTAAATACCCACGACAGTGCTCCATAGTCAATAGCATTAAGCTATTTAACAGATAAGGAAACAGAAGCTCAGGGGGTGACCTCGCTTTTCTGAAGAAGACAGAAAAACCATTGCTGAAATTCAGGTTCATAGGGCTCCCCAACCCATCCTCTTTGTACTCTTTACTCTGCCAAATTGTAAGAGTATTACCAAAGTTGTTATAAGGTTATTGCCAAAGTACCAGGGCCATCACAGAGATAGAGAAATAGCATAAAATGGAGTTATTTTTGTAGGGGACTCTGTCAGTTGTCTACCTGCCCTCCATTCCCTTCTTCCTTTTTCCTAAAGGAGTCCCAATTTTGTTCAACTATCCATCATTTTCTCATGTAGCACATGTGACTCAGGAAGAGATACTCCATCTCCAGCTCTGGATTTGATTCATGATTAGTCTAAACAAATCAACGATTGCATTTTCCTGGTGATTCTTACTGATCAGAGTGAGCATATGACCAAAATTTACCCAATAAGATTAAATGGAAGAAATTACATTCATATTTGAGGAATAATTTCTCCCTTTCTCTTCCCTCTCTCTTCCCTCATGTCTCTATCTTCCTCTTCCTCTTTCTTTCTCTCCTTCCTTCTCTCTCTCTCTCTCTCCCCTAATGGATTAAATCAAGGGTATGATTTTTCCCAATCTCTTTTGGCAGCTATCTGTGACTAGAAGAATTAGTTAGAAGGTGAACCCATGTACAGATGATATGACACAGATGTGGAGATAATCTGGCTTCTTGCTATTTCTGATGCACTGAGCCAATCAACTCTGAAGTTTGCCCTACTTATGGACTTGCTGCTCTATAAGATGATAAATGTCCTATTTGTTTAAGCCAGTTTGGATAATAATTTATGTTACTTGCAGCCAAAATCCTTTTTTTATTTATTTTATAAGCATTTTATTTATCTCCTTATTCAAAAATCTCAGCAGGATCACATTCTTCCAGAATAAAACATTCTCATCAATACTTAGAACACTGAATAGAGTGACGATACAGTGTAATACAATAAATAATAAGTTAAAGAAAAGATCCCTGATGTAACTTTTTCCTACAAAGTAACTTTTTTTTTACAATTGTGCATTTGCTGAACATATTTTATGGGTTTAAATAGAAGCTGTTGACCTCTCTTACCCCAATAATGTTCACTCACTACCTAATCAAAACCCTCTATGCAATTCCTTACATTTGTTTCTTCCTAGAATTTATAATTTATTTCTTCTATATGGTGGCTCGAAGAAGAGATTCTTTTTTTTAATTATTATTATACTTTAAGTTGTAGGGTACATGTGCATAACGTGCAGGTTTGTTACATATGTATACTTGTGCCATGTTGGCGTGCTGCACCCATCAACTCATCAGCACCCATCAACTCGTCATTTACATCAGGTATAACTCCCAATGCAATCCCTCCCCTCTCCCCCCTCCCCATGATAGGCCCCGGTGTGTGATGTTCCCCTTCCCGAGTCCAAGTGATCTCAATGTTCAGTTCCCACCTATGAGTGAGAACATGCGGTATTTGGTTTTCTGTTCTTGCAATAGTTTGCTGAGAATGATGGTTTCCAGCTGCATCCATGTCCCTACAAAGGACACAAACTCATCCTTTTTTATGGCACTTGCAGCCAAAATCCTTCTAACTGATAGCTTGTTTTACATCTTATATCTTTACCCAAAAAAACTGATTCAAGTTGGATGGGGGTGGCTAATGAGGAAATGAGAGTTTGACTCACTAATACTTGCCCTATAATTGACTACAGATGATTCTCAATTTACATTCAAGTTATATGCCAATAAATCCATTGTAAGGTGAAAATATTATAAGTCTAAAATGAATTTAATACACCTGAACTACTAAACATTATAGCTTAGCCTAGCCTAACTTAAACATGCTCAAATTTGGGCTCAAGGTGGGCAAAATCATCTAATATGAAGACTATTTTATAGTAAAGTGTTGAATATTTCATGTAATTTACTGGATACTGTACTGAAAATGGAAAAGCAGAATGGTTGTAATGGTACTTAAAGTACGGTTTCTACTGAATGTGTATTGCTTTTGCACCATCATAAAGTCAAAATATTGGAAGTGAAACCATCGTAAGTCAGGGACTGTCTGTAAAGTTGTACTCATCAATATTGAGCACTGCTGCAGCACCATGGACAGCATCTCTCTGACCTCTTGCTTTCTAGACGCCTCTTGCATTTCCTGATGTCTTCCTAGTAACTTTGGATTTTAAGTAAAAAGGAACAAGACTCATGCCATATAGTCATGTGGCCTATGAGTGGTTTCAATTAAGCAATTAGAGGCTGAGATGAAGCCCGTGGTGAATTTGGAAAATCCTCTCACTTCATGGTTGTGTAAAACAGAGGTTTGGCTCAGCAGAAAAGAAGCTGCTGAGTGAGTGTATAAGAAGAGTAAGACCACACCCCCAACGGTGTGGATTAGTGTGCATGGGGATTTTTTGTTATCCATTTTGTAGGTTCAGGAATGCTTTCAAATGAGTAAAAGAGAGAGAAAAGAATAATGGAAGAAAAAGCCTTCCAGTATAGGAAGAGTCCAAGTGAATGTGTCTAAGAGCTGACCAAGAGTGCTGAAGGGGGCCCAGGAGCTAAAGGACTGTGACTCTCTGAGCACTTTTGATAACCTGAAGGCTTTGGGATCTCCCAGAAGAGAAAAACTATCCCCATGAAAGCACCAGATAGGCAAGGTCTGGGAGTGCACCAGTGTTTTACAGACATTTCCAACAACAGTGGCAGCATAGAGGCACTTCTTTCAGCAGTGTGTAGACTGCAAACCACTGCCAGGAAGTTGAGGAGGAAGGAAAGGAAAAAGAAAACAGAGAGAGAGAAAAGCCCACCTTTATGGATACAAATGAGTCACTCTCTGCAGACTCCTACAAAAATCTGAGAGAATTTCAGGACACTAAGTGCTTGCCGTTGTAAGATGGGGGACCCAGAGCTATCAATTTTGGGGTATTGATGGCTATGTGGTCATATTTGAGTTTACATGCTGCTGAATCCCAAGACATCTGGATTGCAATAGTATTCCTAGGGTAACCAACTCATCCCGGTTTTCCTGTAACTTTCCTGATTTTAGCAACAAAAGCCCCACGTCCTGGAAAGCCCCTCAGTCCCAGGCAAGCTAAAATGATTGGCCACCCCCTGAAAATCCCCCTATCCACCCAACTCTTAGACTCAACATGCCCCACATTGGTCGTTCTCTTAGTCTACCTCAAAGTGGTTCAACAAGATCCAACAAAAAATAAAAATTAATGATTCTGACTGCCCTGAGCCTCACTTGAGCTCCTAAAGTTATGTTGTTAGCGTTAGAAATTAAAGTGCATTCTAAGAGGCAGAAACCTGGACCCAAAGAAGTGATAGGAGGAATGGATATCAAGGAGAGGGAAAAATCCTCTGTGTACTAAGTCAACCCTTGCTTACTTTGGAAGCTGTCAAGCACCTAATGAGCAAAAGAAAGGCTAGTTCGAATGTCTCTTAAAAATAAATGAGTCAAGGAATAATTAAAGCCCTTGAATGAGCAATCAGCCCAACTGCCAAAGATGTATAAATCCTTCCTTGATCAACACAGTAAATTGAAATTATCAGCCTTTTGAGGCAAATTACTTTTTTTGAAATTAGTGAAAGTGTCATTAGTGAAAGTGTCATTAGAGTGATGAGGAGCTACAAGAAAAAGGTTACTAAAGCCCTTATTCAGAAAGAAGAGTTCTAAATTTTTTATTCAAAACCACAGTAATTAAATCAACAATATATTTAGTCAACACAGGTATCCTTGAACTATTATGTTGAATATTATAGTCTGTTCCAAGTTATCTTGGAGCAGACAGGTTATACACCAAACCCAATCAAGGAAAATAAAAGTTTATGTGAACCAAATGGTTTGCTATGGTCACCCAAATTCAGTCCTTGGAATCAGCACTAGATAACATCAAATTTGGTCTATTTACGCACTGACTCTGATTTAAAAGCATCCTTTCTTCTATGTTCATTGTAGAATGTATGTTCAGTGAGATTTCGTCATTTTAATTGCACTGTTTGGGATATTCCAATAATTTAGACCACTGATTATCAAACAGAAGTAAATTTGCCTTCCAGGGGATATGTAGCAATACCTGCAGACATTTTTGTCATACCCGGAGAGGGGAACGCTATTGGCATCTAGCAGTTAGAGACCAAGGATACTACCAAATACCCTACAATGTACAAAATAGCTCCCCACAATAAAGAATTGCCCGAACTAAAATGTCAATAGTGCCACTGTTAAGAAACTGATTTAGACATACGCTAATTTGAAGCTCAAATTTGAAAAGCTTTCTTGACAAATGAATGGCACTAGCATAGTAAACAAATATGTTATTTTAATTGATTAATCATATAACAGTATTTGAGAAACTTTCTTGCCTGCTAACATTGAGTGTAACAATGACAATATATTTTTTTCTTTTCCTTAAAGCCAATCTGTCAGGATTTTTAATTGGCTATTTGTGATTATTGTTTCTTCAAAGTATTTACATTATGTATTCATTCCATTTCTTCTTCTTCTTCTTTTTTTTTTTTTTTTTTTTTTTTTTTTTTTTTTTTTTTTTTGAGACAGAGTCTCTCTGTGTTGCCCAGGCTGGAGTGCAGAGGTATGATCTCAGCTCACTGAAACTTCTACCTCCCAGGCTCAGGTGATCCTCCCATCCCAGCCTCCCCAGTAGCTGGAACCACAGGCACACACCACCAAACTTGGCTACTTTTTTGTGTCGTTTTTGTAGAGACAGAGTTTCACTGTGTTGCCCAGGTTGGTCTCAAACTCCTGGGCTCAAGCAATCTACCCAACTTGGCCTAATTTTTTAATACTTGAAACATTTTTAGCTATTAACTGAATTTCTCCATGCCATTGAGCCAATTTACTCAATTAGTGAAGTTATTTCTTATTGTAATATAAAGTAAACTCCAAGTAGAAAAATAGAGATAGAGATATATGATGCAGTTATGCTAAGTGCTCACTTCAGCATCACATATACTAAAATTGGAGTAATACAGTTATTTTAAAATGACCTAATATACTCATATTTTTTATTTTTAAGCAAATTTCTCCTAAATGAGAACTCAACTAAAGATATAATTTTCATATATTTATATTTTATTTTTTATCTAGTTAACTAACCATCCAGAGTTTTGAAAAAAATAATAATGATAACGAAATAGCCACTGTCTCTTTACTCAAATCTTGGCTTTAGGAGCCAATTTTTTGGCTGAGGTTTAAATACATTCCCTATTTCCAAGCATTCAACATTTATTACCTGGGAGACTCCTTTGTCAACAGAGCACATATCAACTCAGTTACTGGAAGTATGTTAAGATTATATATGTTAATTTGCATTTGACAAACATGCCTGCTGAGACACTAGCTAAATGCTCAGCCTGACTTGTATTATCAAAACTCACATAAACAGAAAAGCCAAATCCCCACATGGGGCACAACATGAATTACACGATCCAGTGAGGGTTCCTGAGGGAAATGGCAGCCCAAGAAAAAAATATATATATTCTTCCAGGGCAAGTCACAACCTTTGATAGGTCATGTGTTTTTTATCTTACTGGCTTTCTCCAAAGCGGTAAAGGAGTGCCCTTAGAAACAAGAATCATATGTAACTAAAAGCCTGGAGTGTCACTGTCAGAACTTTGAGTTTTGGCATGGCTACTTAACTTGTAGTATATGATCTTCCTTTCACCCCTTGAAAGCAAGAAAATAACTTCAAGAGAGCAAGCCTGGTGTGTGTTAAATTCCCAGATTCTAGTGCCACTCTGTCATGGGGGCTGGGATGTTAAGTGAGACCCATCCCCCCAACTCCCTCCCTCTCCCCCACCCATTCCCGCTTCTCAAAGTTCCTGTTTCAGGGCCTATTACAGACTGGGTCCAGGAGGGCAGTTTGGCCCAAACTAAAGATCCACAAGTCTCTTTAGCATATTCTGATAGACTTTATTTTGGGAGGGATTTTAGGTTTCCAGAAAAACTGAGCAGAAAGTACAGAGAGTACCTATACACACTGTCTCCCCTGACTCTCATTTCCCCCAAACATTAACATTTTCTGTTGGTGTGGTGCATCTGTTACAACTGATGAACCAATCTTGGTACATTATTACTAATTAAAGATCACAGTTTACCAGGGTTCACTATGTTGTAATTTTTGCCAAATGCATAATGTCATGTATCCACTATTGTCGTATCACACAGAATAGTTTCACTGCTCTAGTAATGACCTATAATCCACCTATTATTCCTTCCCCAACCCCTGGCAACCACTGACATTTTTACTGTTTTTATAGTTGTGCATTTTCTTAAATGTTACATAGTTGAAATTCTCCTATGTGGTGTCTTTTCGGGCTGGATTCTTTTACTTAACAATATGTATTTAAGTTTCTTTCATGTCTTTTTGTGGCTTCATAGTTTTTAATCATTGAATAATATTCCTTTGTATAGAGTTATACAATGGAATAATACAGTGGAATATTTAGTGATTTTAAAATGTATCCATTGTATAGATATTGTTTCTCCATTCAGCTATTGAAGAATACCTTGTTTGCTTCCAAAATGTCACAATTAAGAATAAAACTACTATTAACATTTGTATGCAGTTTTTTTGTGTAAACGTAAATGTTCAAGTCACTTGAGTAACTACCTAGAATCCCAATTGCTGAGTCATATGGTAAGACTACGTTTAGTTTTATAAGAAACTGCCAAGGTGTCTTTCAAAATGGCTTTATTATTTTGCTTTCCCACCAGCAGTAAATGAGAGTTCCTGTTGCTCTACATCTTTACCAGCATTTGGTATCATGAGTCTTTTGGATTTCAGCCATTCTAATAAGTATGTGGTGGTATCTTGTTGTTTTAATTTTCAGTTTCCTGATGACTATAATGCTAAGCATTTTTTTATATGCTTGTTTGCCATCTGTATATTTTCTTTGGTGAAGCAGCTATTGAGTTGTTTTCTTATTGTTGAATTTTCAGAATTATTTGCATATTTTGGATACAAGCCATTATCAGATAGGTGTTTTGCAAATATCTCCTCCCAGTCTGTGACCTGTCTTTTGAATCTCTTAACAGTACATGAAATTAATTTTTGCAGAGCCAAAATTTTTAATTTTAATGAAAATTAACTGGCCAGGTACTGTGGTTCACACCTGTAATCCTAGCATTTGGGGAGGCCGAGGTGGGTGGATTGCCTGAGCTCAGGAGTTCAAGACCACCCCCTGGACAACATGGTAAAATCTCGTCTCTAGTAAAATACAAAAAATTAGCCAGGCATGGTGGTGGATGCCTGTAGTCCCAGCTACTCAGGGGGCTGAGGTGCAAGCATCACTCGAGCCTGGGAGGTGGAGGTTTCAGTGGGCCAAGATCACACCATTGCACTCCAGCCTGGGTGACAGAATGAGATCCTGCCTCAGAAAAAAAAAAAAAAAAAAAAGAATAAAGAAAATTAACTCAATGTTTTATTCCACTGATTAATTATGCTTTTGGTGTTTTATCTAAAAACTCATTGCCAAACTCAAAGTCAACTAAATTTTCTGTTACTTTCCAGAAGTTTTATAATTTTGCATTTTAGATTAGTCCTGTGATCCATTTTAATTTTCATGAAAGCTGTAAGGTCTGTATCTAGATTTTTTTTTTTCTGCATTTAGATATCAAGTTGTTTCAGCAATATTTGCTGAAAAGACTATTCTTTCTCCTTTGCATTGCCTTTGTTCTTTGTCAAAAACCAGTGACTATATTTTGTGGATCTATTTCTAGGCTCTCTATTTTGTCCCATCAATCTATCTGTCTACTCTTTTACCAATAAAAAAGAAGCACGCCTAATCCAAAAAATCAAAATTTGAAATACCTCAAAATCCGAAAATTTTTAAGGCTAACAAAATGCTCAAAGTTCACGCTCAAAGAAAATGCTCATTGGAGTACTTCAAATTTCAGATTTTCAAGAGTAGGTCTCAATGTTCCTATATGCAAATATTGCAAACTCCAAAAAAAAATCCAAAACTCAAAACACTTCCAGTTGCAAGCATTTTGTATAAGGCATACTCAACCTGTACCACACTATCTTGATTACTGAAGCTTTATAGTAAGATTTGAAGCCATATAGTGTCAGTGTTCTGACTTTGCTCTTCCTCTTCAATATTTTATGGACTATTCTGGGTCTTTTGTCTTTCCATATAAAACTTTAGAATCAGTTTGTTGATATCCACAAAGTAATTTGCAAGGATTTTTATTGAGATTGTGTTGCAGGTATACATCAATTTAGGAAGAACTGACATCTCAACAATATTGAGCCTTCCTGTCCATGAACATGAAATGTCTTACCATTAATTTAATTTTTTTTATTTCTTCTATCAGAATTTTGTAGTTTTCCTCATACAGATCTTATACACACTTTGTTATATCTATACCTAAGATTATTTTAGTTCTAATGTCAATGATTTTGTGTCTTTAATTTCAAATTTCAACTGCTGATATATAAGAAAGCAATTACTTTTTATATATTAACTTTACACCAATAGCCTTGCTATAATCCCTTATTGGTTCCAGGAGGGTTTTTTGTTTATTCTTTGGTATTTCCTGAATAGACAATTATGTCATCTTCAAACAAACATAGTTTTCTTTCTTTCTTATTATGATATATACCTTTTATTTCATTTTCTTATCTTATTTCATTAGCTAGGACTTCTAGTACAATGTTGAATAGAGATGGTGAGAAGGGACATCCTGGCCTTTTTCCCAGTCTTAGAAGAAAAGTGCCCAGTTTCTCACCATTAATTATGATGTCAGCTCTGTATTTGTTACATGTGCTCTTTATCAAGTTGAGGAAGTTCTTCTCTGTCTTGGTCTGTTTTGTGTTGCTATAACAGAACATCTGAGACTGGGAAATTTATAAAGAGGTTTATTTAGCTCATGATTCTGGTGGCTGGAAAGTTCAAGATTGAGCATCTGCACCTGGTGAGGACCTCAGGATGCATCAACTCATGGCAGAAAGTGGAAGAGGAGCCAGCATATACAAAGAGATCACATGCTGAGAGAGGAAGCAAGATAGCAAAACCAAAGAAGTCAAAAAGTTTAACAACTTACTTTCTCAGGAGCTAATTCATTTATATGAGAACTAACCCAGTCTCACCAAAGTGAGAACTCACTTGCTACTGTGGAGAGTGACACAAAGCCATTCATGAGGGATCTACTCCCATGACCCAAACACCTCCCACTAGGTCCCAACTCATGGCTTTGGGGATCAAATTTAACGTGAGTTTTGGTGAGGACAAACCAACTGTATCCAAACCATAGCACCTTCTATTCCTACTTTGCTGAAAGTTTTTATTATGAATGAGGTGTTGGAGTTTTTCAAATATTTTTTCTGCATCTATTGACATGATTATATAATTTTTCTTTAGTATGTTGATATGATTTTTCCATTGTTAAACCATACTTGTACACCTGGAAGAAGTTCTAATTGGCATTATATATAATTCTTTGTATATGTTGCCAGGTTTAATTTCCTAAGAGGGGTTCCTTAAAGGTTCATGGAAAATATTTATTATGAAAAAAACTATTAAGGCATTTCAAAAACTTTTGCATCAAAATCAACTAACGCTAACTTATTGTAACATATCTAAACAGAATCTAGTTTGAGAAATCATTAACAAAAAGGATGAGACATCAGTTTGAAAAGAACTCCTATCAGAGCAACATGAATTCTGCTAAAATTGAAACAAGAACAAACATCAAATTTATGGTGAAACTTGGGTGGAAGAATAGTGAAATCATCGTTGACACTTTATGAAAAGTTTATGGGGACAATGTCCCAAAGAAATCAGTAGTTTACAAATGGATAACTCATTTTAAGAAATGACAAGACCATGTTAAAGATGAAGCCCACAGTAACTAGACCACCCACATCAATTTGTGAGGAAAAACTTAATCTTATTCACATCCTAATTGAAGAGGACCAACAATTGACAGCAGAAACAACTGCCACACCATACACATTTCAACTGGTTCAGCTTACACAATTCTGATTAAAAAATTAAAGGTGAACGAACTTTTCACTTAATAGGTGCCAAAACTATGGTACCCACATTAGCAGCAAACAAGATTAAAGCTTTTGATGGAAATTCTAAACAGGCAGGATCTATATCCTGAAGGATTTCTTTGAAGAAATGTAACAGAAGATGAAGTATAGCTTTACCAGTACAATCCTGAAGACAATGCACAATCAAAGGAATGGATACCAAGAGATGGAACTGATCCAGTGAAAGCAAAAGCAGACCAATCCAGAGCAAAGGTCATGGCAACAGTTTTTTGGGATGCTTAAGGCATTATGCTTGACTTTCTTGAGGGCAAAAGAGTAGCATCTGTTTACTTGACAGTGTTTTGAGAAAGTTAACCAAAGCTTAACAGGAAAAAGCCCAGGAACTCTTCACCAGAGAGTCCTTCTTCACCACAACAATGCTCCTACTCATTCCTCTGATCAAACAAAGGCAATTTTGCAAGAATTTCTATGGGAAATTATTAGGCATCCACTCTACAGTCCTGTTTTGATTCCTGACTTCTTTTTGTTTTCTAATTTTAAAAATATCTTTAAAGGGCACTCATTTTTCTTCATTGAATAATGTAAAAACTACTGCACTGACATGGTTAAATTTCTGGGACCCTCAGTTCTTTAGAGATAGACTAAATGGCTAGTATCATTGCTTACAAAGGTATATTGAACTTGATGGTGTTTATGTTAATAAAGTTTATATTTCTTGTTTTTATCTTTTATTTCCATTTATTCCATGAACTTTTGAAGTTCCCCCATATTTTCCTGAGATTTTTTCCATCAATATTTATAATGAATATTGGTCTGTAGATTTTCTTTCTTGAAATGTCTTTATCTGGTTTTGGCATAAGGGTAACCCTGGCCACATAGAATAAACTAGGATGTGTTCTCTCTGCTTCTTTTTCTCAAATAGATTATAGAGTATTCGTATTATTTCTTTCTTAAATGTTTGGTAGAATTCACCAGTGAAACAATCTGAGCATTGTGCCTTCTTTTTGGAAAGATCATTAATTACTAATTCAATTTCTTTACTATATATAAACCTATTATCTATTCCTCTTTGTGTGAATTTTGGTAGACTGTGTCTTTCAAGGAATTGACCCATTTTATGTAACATCAAATTTGTGGACATATAATTGTTCATAATTTTTTTTATTATTCTAATGTCCATGGAATTAGTAGTGATGGCTCTTTTTTCATTGATGATTAATAATTTGTGTCTTTTCTCTTATTTTCTAGGCTAGCCTGGCTATGTGGTTATGAATTTTCCTGATCTTTTCTAAGAACCAACATGTGGATTTGTTGGTTTTCTCTACTGTTTTCTGGTTTTTAATTTCACTGATTTCTGCTCTGATTTTTATTATTTCTTTTCTTCTGCTTAGTTTTGATTTAATTTGTCCTTTTTTAGTCTACAAAGTGGAGGCTTAATTTACTGGATTCTTTTCTAATAAATGCAGTCCATGCTATAAATTTGCCTCTGAGCACTGCTTTTGCTGCATCCCACAAATTTTGATGGGTTGTAAATGAAAATATTTGTATTTAGTTCAATGTATTTTTTAATTTCTCTTCATATTTCTTTGATCATGTGTTACTTAGAACTTTTTCTGTATACAAATATTTTGGGATTTTCTAGATATCTTTCTGTTAGGGATTCCTACTTTAATGCCATTGTGGCCTGAGAGCATGCTTGTATGATGTCTATTCTTTTAAATTTGTCACAATTTTTTTATGGTTCAAAATGTGGTCTACCTTGTGAATGTTCTCTGTGTGTGTCAGAAGCATATGTATGCTGCTGTTGTTGTATGAAGTATTTTCTAAAATGTCAATTAGATTCATTTGACTGATGATGGTGTTCAGTTCAACTATGTCCTTACTGATTTTCTGCTTGCTGAATCTGTCAATTACTAACATAGGGGTGTTGAAATCTCCAACTATAATAGTGGACTCATCTAGCTCTTGCAGTTCTATCATTTTTGCCTAATGTATATTGGTATTCCATTGTTGACACATACACATTTAAAATTATTGTCTTCTTAGGGAATAGATCCCTTTTATCATTATGTAATGCCCCTCTTTATCCATAGCTTTTCTTGCTCTAAAGTCTGAAATTAATGTAGCTACTTCAGCTTGCTTTTGATTAGTGTTAGTATAGTATATCTTCATCCCTTTATTTCTAATCTATCTGTGTTATTATAAAGTGGGTTTCTTGCAGATAACATATAGTAGTGGGGTCTTTTTATCCACTCTGACATCTTTGTCTTTTAACTGATAAATTTTGACCATTCTTATTTTAAGTAACTATTGTTATCGTTGGATTAATTCAACCATATTTGTAACTGTTTTTTACTTGTTGCCCTTGTTATTTGTTTCTTTTTTGTCTCTTTCTGCCTTCTCCCGTTTTAATTGAGCATTTTATATAATTCCATTTTCTCTTCTCTCTTAAAATACCATTTATATTTTTAAAAAACATTTTTAGTTACTGCTCTAGAGTTTACAATGTATGACTAACTTCAGTTCCCTTTCAAATAAAACTATACCACCTCATGTGTAGTACAAGTAATGTATAACAGAGTGTTACCAATTCCTTCTTCCTATCTCTTATACCACTGTTGTTATTCATTGCACTATTGCACAAACTACAAACACTTTTCTCTTGGCGTTTTGGTCTAGGAAACTTCTCCTTACATATTTTCAAGCTCATTAATTCTTTCCTTTGACATGTCCAGTCTACTGATGGATAAGCCCATCAAAGGCATTCTTCATTTGTTACTATGGTTTTGATTTCTAACATTTCTTTTTGATTCTTAGAGTTTTTTTCTCTCTCTGCTTATATTACCCATCTGTCCTTGTATGTTGTACACTTTTTTTACTGGTGCCCTTAACATATTCGTCACAGTTATTTTAAATTCCTGGATAAAATAATTAGTTAACTGCTGGCCGAAATTTCAAAATCTCTGCCATATTTGACTGTTTCTAATGCTTGATTTGTCCCTTCAAACTGTGATTTTTGCCTTTTAGCATGCCTTGTAATTGTTTATTAAAGCAAACGTGATATATCAGATAAAAGGAACTCAGGCAATAGGCCTTTAGTGTGAGGTTTTGTATTTATCTGGCTAGGGGTTAGAGAGTGTTTACTGTTTCCTGCAGTTGTGGTCTCAAATGCTAACATTTTCTCTAGTGTCTTTTTTCTCCCTGTTGTCCTTGGGTGTCCCAAGAAACTCCTTAATTAGGATCTGAAGTTTGCAGTTCTTTCAGCTATAATCCCCTGTTGTTATACAGAAGCCTTCTTGATATGGTGATAAAATGTAGAGAAGAGGAAGAATTCTATAGTCATATGATTACGTGTCAGTCTTTTAGTGAATCTAGGATGGATATTTCTCTTTCCTATCCCATTCATCCCACACGCTATTCTCTAGTCAGGTAGGCTTTAGTAAAACTCCAATCAGATTCTGATAAAATAGTTTTCCCTGAGAGCAGGACTTGTTAAGGAGCACAGAGAGCGCTGGGTATATTTCAGAATGGTTGTTTTTCCATTCTGAAAATCTCTTGAAGCAAGAGATATTTTTTTTCAGTCCTCACAGTGAAAACTTGGCAGGGTTCCTGAAGGTGAAATTGGAAAGACTGGAGAGGTCCTTCTAAACCTGTAAGTCCTTGGCATTTTTAACTCTCAATGAGCCTCCAGCAACTGGTCAATTACAGTTTAAATTGCTCCTACCAACAGTGGCTTCGACTGTGGATTCTGCTTCTGGTCTTCTGCTACTAGTAAGCTGTGATTAACTATATCTTCCAGATTCTCTCTCCATTTTAGAAAGCAGTTTGCCCTGTGATCTCCATTCTGTGATGGATCCAAGAAGAGTTTTTATTTTCAGTTTGTTCAGCTTTTTTTCTTGTTGTCAAAATGCAAGTGATGACTTCTGAACTCTTAGAAAACAGCTTTTCGCATTTTCAAGAGTAATGCATATAATTAGAGGAATAAAGCACTGAGAGAAAAAACATTCAAATTAGTGTCTTTCTAGGGTCACATCACTTGTCATGCAATTTCATATAAATCTTGTGGTCAACACAATTATATTAAGAATTTGGCAGCTTTTAAAACCATTACTTAAGTTAAATATAATCATGTAAGCTTGTCACAACTGTTTCTTCTTTTTTAACCTGTGAACTTGCCCTCCCGTTAGAAGTAGTCAGAGCTTCTCTCAGCATCTGCAAGGTTTTCCCTCTATTCAAATTCACCCTCTCACCTCTCAAAGCCCATCTCCCTTGATATTTGTATGAGACATAAAAGATAATGATCACTTGAAAGCAGAAAGCACAATAACTCATGTGAAGTACATGAACCCCCATGTAAACATGATTTACCTATAACCTAAAACACATATAATAAAAACAACAAGAATAAATGCCATGATTATTTCAATTTATTAATTCATAAATCAGAACACACGCTATATTGTTTGTCTTCAATTCTCCAGAAAATTTTGGATTAAAGATATTAAGGATATTTGGATTATCCCTTTTACATTTTAAAAAGCAGGAGAATTTGTCCCATTCAATATAGTCTCAGTTGTAATCTTGAGAGGTGTTTATTGTGTTGCCATAGTCTGCTCTGCTCTCAGTAAAGTGCAATGGGGGACTAGAAACAACGAAACACTGATAAAATCATCTACGAAACAGAGTCCCACCCTGGTGGGGAAACACTGAGATCTGGTGGATCTAAGATCTACTGAGGAATAGAAAGGCAGAAGCTTGAAAGTGCTCCAGACAAGAGTGGGCAACCTTGAGAAGGCACTAATCCCAAGGGAACATGAGGCATCCTTTGGAGACTTTGTGATGAAGGAAAATAAGCAATGAAGTTTGAAAATTAGAAAAAACTATTTTAAAATTCATATGGAACCAAGATAGAGCCTGAATAGCCAAGACAATCCTAAGCAAAAAGAACACAGCTGGAGGCATCATGCTACCTGACTTCAAACTATGCTACAAGGCTGCATTAACCAAAACTGCATGCTACTGGTACCAAACAGACACATAGACCAATGCAACAGAACAGAGACCTCAGAAATAAGACTGCACACCTACAACCATCTGATCTTCAACAAACATGACAAAAACAAGCAATGGGGAAAGGATTCCCTATTTAATAAACAGAGCTGGGAGAACTGGCTAGCCATATGTAGAAAATTGAAACTAGACCCCTTCCTTACACCTCATACAAAAATTAATTCAAGATAGATTAAAGATTCAAATGTAAAGCCCAAAACTGTGAAAATCCTAGAACAAAATCTAGGCAATGTCATTCAGGACATAGGCATAAGCAAAGATTTCATGATGAAAATTCCAAAAGCAATTGCAGCAAAAGCGAAAATTGGCAAATGGGATCTAATTAAACTAAAGTGCTTCTGCACAGCAAAAGAAACTATCAACAGAGTAAACAGACAATATACAGAATAGCAAAAAATATTTGCAATCTATCCATCTCACAAAGATCTAATATCCAGAGTCTACAAGGAACTTAAAGAAATTTAAAAG
This sequence comes from Macaca thibetana thibetana, assembly GCF_024542745.1. NCBI lineage: Eukaryota > Metazoa > Chordata > Mammalia > Primates > Cercopithecidae > Macaca > Macaca thibetana. Next base: position 65,323,189 of record NC_065590.1, on the reverse strand, counting down.
GAAAAAGCAACCCCATTAAAAAGTGGGCAAAGAACGTGAACAGACACTTCTCAAAAGAAGACATATATGCAGCCAACAGATATACGACGAAAAGTTCAACAGCAGTGATAATTAGAGAAATGCAAATCAAAACCATAATGAGATACCATCTAATGCCTGTCAGGATGGTGATTATTAAAAAGTCAAAAAACAAGAGATGCTGGCGAGGTTGTGGAGAAAAAGCAACGCTTCTACACTGTTGGTGGGAGTGTAAATTAGTTCAACTATTGTGGAAAATAGTGTAGCAATTCTTCAATAATCTAGAGGCAGTAATACCATTTGACCCAGCAATCTCATTACTGGGTATATACTCAAAGGAATGTAAATCATTCTGTTATAAAGTTACACTCACATGTATGTTCATTGCAGCACTATTCCCATAGCTAAGACATGAAATCAATGCAAATGCCCATCGATGATAGTCTGGATAAAGAAAATGTAATACATATACACCATGGAATACTATGTAGCCATTAAAAGGAATGAGATCATATCCTCTGCAGGGACGTAGATGGAGCTAGAAGCCATTATCAATAGCAAACTAATGCAGGAACAGAAAACCAAACACCATATGTTCTCACTTATATGGAAGCTGAACAATGAGACATGGGGAGGAACAACATGCACTGGGGCATATTGGGATGGGTGGATGGGGAGCATCAGGAGAATGGCTAGTAGATGCTGGGCTTAATACCTAGGTGATGGGATGATCTATGCAGCAAACCACCATGGCACACATTTACCTACGTAACTAACCCGCACATCCTGAACATATACGCCTGAATGTAAAATAAAAGTTGAAAATTTAAAAAGAGTTCTAAAAGAGAATTATAAAGTCAAATGACATACCAATGCTCTCACCCACCACCAAAAAAAAGGCCTTCTAATGAAGAAAATGTATTTCATTATGCCAACAAAAGAGGGCACTCCTGAACCATGTAAGCCACTCAAACCTTTCACCCTCACTTATATAGAACCATTTGTTATAGCTGGCCCAGGAAAACATAACATTTCAAAATGAACAGAATACAGCAGTAAAATCATATTTTTTTAAAAAGCATACAAAAAAATAACGTTTCAGCTGATGATCTTTTAAAAACTCCCCAAAAAAACTGACTTTACACATAAGAACATTGTATCACACCTCAACCCAACATGAACTATATAGCCTTTAAAATTTTTTGTATAGTTTAAAAAACAAAAAAACACTCCAAATTAGAAATTCACAAATTCCCCAGACCTGAGATCCTGGACTCCGGAATGAGCATGGATGAGACCAGAGAAGGTGTGGGTGGAACCAAGCTCTATGGAAAATAAAGCGTAAACCAGGATGGCGAAGATAAAAAGGAATTCATAAATTCAGACAGGGAGAAAAAAACAGGAAGATGTGAAATAAGAATTGACTGAAATCAGGAAATAAATTGGAGGAAAAAAAATCAAAAAATCAAGCCAGAAATTGTGCCAAGTAGTACTACTGTCCTTTTAGTGGGTGCTACATTTTCCAGAATCCCTTTCCCTGAGTGCTTCCATATTAATTTATCAAAAGATGAGCATGCATGATATATTGAAGGTAGAGGAGAAGTAGCAGTCATTATTCTTTGAAGGTCTTTGTGGTCAAACACAGTGGCAGATGCCAGACTAAGTTCTAGTTTGTCTTTGTTCTCCTTTACTCCACACCTGAACCTCATTTCCTAACCCTAGTCCCTGCTGACTAACAGTAGCCCTAAGCACACCACCAGATTGTTGGCTATAGACTATCAGTGCCAGTGGCTACACAGAGGCAATAAATTTTTGTAAACTGATTTACGACCTCCAGCTTTTAGTCCCACTTTACTGGCTGGATATGCTTGACTTTTCAGATTTCTCTGCAAGTTCTGAGTTGTCCATCCACACAAGTGCTTCAGGAGGAATAGTCAGTAACTCCTGGATCATCCCATAGTCACCCCTTCCAAACCAAATTACAAAGTGCTCAATAGAGAATAAATTAAGTTGGAAATATTATGAGAGGAATGAATGATGTACTGGAGCCAACTCATACCAAGGTGGCAGAGCAAATTCTGTGTGTATCTTCTTAACGCTGTGTTCAGTGACATCCCATTGGTAGCTTGACATTAGTCATAATGGGAGTATTTACACCATTGGAATTTGAAAATGCTATAAATCAAGGATTTTTTTCCAGAAGTGCTATTAAACATTTACCAGCACATGACTGGAAATGGAGGAGAAAAGATTAAATGTCCAAGATAAAAAAAAAAAAATACAAATTAGTGGGAAAAAAGACCCCACAGATAGAATTGTGGCCTTGAAACAGGAAATAAACCAATTTTAATATAGTAAAACCAGTATTTAAAAGTCTGATCCAGTAATGCTTTTCAGAAATAAAAGATGTGGATCAACACATTGAAATGGTCCACTGTGTAACTAGGAAAATTGACCTCAAACAGTCATCTCTAAGATATTATATATCCAATTAAAATCAGCAATAAAAAAGAATGAGATCCTGTCACTTGCAACATGGAAGGACCTGAAAATGATTGTTAAGTAAAATAAGCCAGGCACAGAAAGACAAACATCACGTTCTCACTTATTAGTGGGATCTAAAAATCAAAACTGTTCACTTATAATATAAAGAAAAATAAAAATCTCTGTCCCTTCATATTAAAAATACCAAATATTTTACAAAGGAAAGAAAAGCCAGGTTGGCATTGAACTTCTAAATAGCAACATTCAAATCTTGACAACTTCAAAGCAACATTTTAAAGATTCTTGATGAAAAAAGGATGTGACCCCAAATTTTTCTGTTTAGCCAAGATATTTTATATGCAATAACTACAGAATACTGCTCTCAAGAGCTCATTTTGAAGAATCTACTAGAGGATGAACTTCTTTTAATCAAGAGATGACTGGGGAAATTTGACCAAATTCCACTGCAGTATTGCATATAATTAATTATAAATCTAAGACTAAAACAAAGATGAGTCAAGGTTAAAAAAATGCTATGTAAATGTTATATATCCTGACAAAGAAAAAATAATGCAACTTTATAAATTAAAGCAAAATGGAAACAGAGAAGAAAACACAGAATAAGTTTATTGATTGCCACACAGAGACCTGACAAAACAGTAGTTGCTTAAAGAAGGGGAATGTTTTGATATTTTGAGTATAAAAGGCATTGATACACAAATAATTACTATAACAAAACTACAAACATTCTTTTGTGTGTGTGTGTGAGGTGGAGTTTCATTCTTGTTGCCCAGGCTGGAGTGCAATGGTGTGGTCTGGGCTCACTGCAACTTCAGCCTTCCAGGTTCAAGAGATTCCCCTGCCTCAGCCTCCCAAGTAGCTGAGATTACAGGTGCCTGCCACCACACTCAGCTAACACAGCAAATAAAACACACAGTAAACATAATAGAAAATAATATCACAGAGTTGAGACTAAATATATCAGTCATACCAATAAATGTAAACAAACTTTTTATTGCCTTAGATTGTGTTCCCCTAAAATAAAGCCTGGTATGGAATACTTGTTAAAGTGAGTTCATGAAGATGTGCTCTCAAGAGAAATTTATAAGAAAAGGAAGCAAGATAGAGCAGAAGCAGCAGCTAAGCAAATATGTGGATTCATAAAAAGTCTAGCTTCAGCCCATCCATACCACCAGAAGTTCTAGATCATGGATTGCACCACAGGGTTTTTCCCATCTAGAAACAAGAGTGCTGGGTTGTTATATATCAACATCAGTGAGTCACTGTCTGGCATTGGAGGCAGGGGTCGTAATTTCAAGGCATCTCCCAACTAGGTGACTCCCATCCACCAAAGGCAATCTTCCAAAGACAGGTGAAGGTATGAGCCAGTATTAGGCAAGACACGGAGTAGCTGGAAGATAAGTTCACTGGCCCAGTTAAGGGAATTGGGTCCAGGCACAAATGTCAATGCCTGTGCTTACCACCTAAAGGAAAAACATTTCAGATTGGATCACAAAGCAAAACTGAACTCTATGTTGTATACTCAAGAGACAACCTAACACTGACACAAAGACAGATGAATAGACCAATACAACAGAAGAGAGAGCCAAGATATAAACTCATGAATAAAAGGTCAACTGGTCTTCAGCAAGAGTACCAAAATACACAATGGAGAAAAAACAGTCTCTTCAGCAAAGAAAACTAGGAAAACTGGATATTCACACATAAAAAATGAAATTGGATCCCCTATCTTACACAAAAAAATCAATTCGGAATGAATTAAGGTTTTAAATGTAAGACCTAAAACTGTAAAACTCCTAGAAGAAAACATAGGGGAAAAGCTTTTTGACACTGGCCTTGGCAATGATTTATTGCACAGACACAAGAAATGCAAGCAACAAAAGCAAAAGTAGACAAGTGGAATTGCATCAAACTAAAAAGCTGCACAGCAAAGGAAACAATTAGCAGAGTGAAAAAGCAACCTATGGAATGGGATAATATATATGCAAGCTATATATTTCATAAGTTATTAATATTTTAAATTCGTAAGGAACTCAGAGAACTCAATAGCAATGAAACAACTTAATTTTTAAAATAGGAAAAGGACTTGAATAGACATTCCTCCAGAGAAGATGTATGAGTGGCCGATAGGTATATGAAAAGATTCTCAGTATCACCAATCATCAGGAAACGGCAAATCAAAACCCCAAGGAGATCGATATCATCTCATACCTGTTAGAGTGGCTATTATTAAAAATATATAAGATAAGTGATGCTGAGGATGTAGAGAAATTGGAACACTTGTAAGCTGTTAGTAGGAATGTAAAATGGTATAGCTACTATGGAAAATAGTATGGAGCTTCCTCAAAAAAAGTAAAAGTAATACGACCATATGATCCAGCAATCCCAGTTCTGAGTATATATTCAAAAGAATTGAAATCAATCTCAAAGAGATATCTGTACTCTCATGTTCATTGCAGTGTTATTCGCACTGCAAGATATGGAAAAAATTCAAATACTCATCAATAGATGAATAAAGAAATGTGAATAAAATGAATAAAAATGAATAAAGAAAATGTGATATATTTATAAAATGGAAATTCAATCAGCCTTTAAGAAGAAGGAAATCTTGTCATTTGCAAAAATGTGGAAGAACCTGAAAGATATTTTGCTAAGTGAAATTAAGGCAGTCACAGAGGGAAAAATATTGCATGATTCCACTTATATGAGGTAACTAAAATAGTCAAACTCATAAAAATGTTAAGTAGAATGGTGGCTTCCAGGGGTTGGAAGGAAGGGAAAATGGGGAGTTGCTGTTTAACAGGTATAAAGTTTCAGTTATGCAAGACGAATAAATTCTAAATATCTATATCAACATAGTGTCTATAGTTAATATTACTATATTATGCACTGAAAAATTGTTAGAAGGGTGGATATAATTTCAAGAGTTTTTACAACAATAACAAAGAAGAAAAAGGAAATTTTAAAGGTGACTGATACGTCTAAGCACTTTTATTGTGAACGAAGTTTTCATAAGTATATTCGTGTGTCCAAATTTATCCAGCTGTAGTCATTAAATATGTACAGTTTAATGATTATACCTAAATAAAGCTATTTTTAAAGGAGACAACCTAAACCAAAATTATTCAAAGAGACTAAAATTAAAGAGATGGGCAAATGTATACAAGGCAAATGAAAAATACTAGAAAGCAGTGATTGCAATCTTTATATCACACAGTGAAACATCAAAAACAAAACACTATATGAAACAATAAAGGACATTTTTAAAAGTCAAACAATAAGTTACAGTAAAAACATAGTTAATAATATCTTTGTACCAAATAATTAACAATCATATTATTAAAGGAGAAACTACAAGAAATTCAGGGAGAAACGGGCAGAAAAACATTAACAATAGGATACATTAACAAACCATTCTCAGTTCAAAGCAGGTCAAATAGACAAAAAAAAAGTAAGCATATAGAAGATCTAAACAAAATAATTAGTAAAATGTAGATTAAAATGTATATTAAGCTCCCAAATACAACAATAGAGAATGTAACTTTTTTTCAAGTGTACAGGGAACATTCACAAAATTGACCATACATTAAGTCACAAAGGAAACCTCCATAAGTTTCATTTAAAAATAGAGACATAATAAAGGATGTATGGCAGACATATTCTAATGATCCATGACCTTGTACAATCCCCTCTTTGTGAGTATGGACAGAACCTACAAAGTGCTTCTAGTCAACAGAATATGACTTAGGGATGGGATGTCACTCCCATGAGTATACTATGTTATGTAAGACTCCATATTAGCAGACTAGAGTGAGAGATTCTTCTATTGGTGATATGGTTCAGATGTGTGTTTCCTCCAAATCTCATGCTGAAATGTGATCCCCATTGTTAGAGGTGGGGCCTAGTGGGAAGTGTTTGGATCATGTGGGTGGATCCCTCATGAATGCCTTGGTGCCCTCCCATTTGCAATGAGTACATTCTCACTCTGTTAGTTCAGACAAGAGCTGGTTCTTTAAAGGAGCCTGGCACCTCCTCCTTTCTCTCTCTTGCTCCTTCTCTCACCATGCAACACGCTGGCGCCCCCTTTGTCTTCCACCATGACTGTAAACTTCCTGAGGTCCTCACCAGAGGCAGAGGCTGGCACTATGCTTTGTGTGCAGCCTACAGAAACATAAGTCAAATAAAACACTTCTTTATGAATTACCCAGTCTCAGGTATTACTTTATAGAAATGCAAACAGACTAACATAGCTGGCCTTGAAGTACATAGCTATGTATGAATTGCCTATGGAGAAGATCATGTGTCAGGGAACTGCGCAACCTCCAGGACCTCCCACCAACAGCAAGAAATTGAGGACTGCCATCATACAGTCACAGTAAACAAATCCTACCAACAACCTGAATGAGCTTGAAACAGATTCTTTGCTAGTTGAGCCTCCAGATGAGAATGCAGCCCAGATCACACCTTGCATGCAGCTTTGTGAGACTCTGAGTAGACGCTCTAGCTAAGCCACGTTTACATAGCCTCCTAACCCATAGAAACTATGAGATAACATGTGCTGAGTTTGTAGTAAGGTATTACAAAGCAATAGAAAACTAACACAGAAATAGGATGGTGCTATAACAAACACCTAAAAAGTGGGGAATGGCTTTGAAACTGGGCAGCACACAGAGGCTGAAAGAATTAAGTGGCATGATAGAGAACATTTAATTGCCTTGAACAGACTGTTAGTAGAAATCTGGACTTGAATCTGCTGGTGTGGACTCAGAACGAAGCGTAGAACATGTTACTTGAAACTGAAGGCATGATGATTCTTGTTATGTAAGACACAGATCTTAGTAGAATTATTCTTTGCATTTATGTGGAAAGCAACACTAGCAAGTGATGAAGTTCAGATATATAGCTAAGATTTCTAAGCAAAACGTTGAAGATGCTACCTGTTTCTTCTTGCTGCTTATAACAAAATTCAGTATGAGAGGGATAAATTGAAACTTGGACTGTTAAACAAAAATGGACCAGAATTTGATTATTTTGAAATGTCTTGGCATCTCCAGACACTAAAATTAAGAGATTCAATATCAGGAAAGCAAGCCCTAAAGAAAAGACCAAGAGTATGGTTATACAATCTTTTGCTAAAGCCTCAAAAAGAGCAAAAAATTAAATTACTCAGTGAGGAGAGGACCCTTTCAAGAAATTAAAGGTGTGCCTCACAAATCTTCTCAATCAACCAGAGGACTTAAGTGTGGTCCCTTAGCCATCTCAGCAGAAGTCAAGAGACAGAAGGGTTTATCTCAGAAAGATCTGTCAATATGGCTTTTGTCTAGTGGAATGAACCCCAGGGAAATCTACAGGAGATATACAAAGTTCTTACGGAAAAGGTTTCAGCAGAAATACCATTGGCTTGAACAAAAAAGAAATAGAAAGAGTACAAAATATATAAAGACTGTCAGACTCCAAAAATTCTACAGGCAGTGGAAGGGCTGACAAAACTACTCACCTGCATACTTGCTCTGGCTTTCATAAAAAGGAAGGGTGGCTCAGAAGGCAGAGCCAAGAGCTCAAAGGACAGACAGAGGGAGCTATAGAGAACTCTTCCATTTTCCGCAGGTTTGAAGTGTTTCAAAAAAAGTGTTGAGCATTCAAAAGCCAGCAGAAGGCAAGAAATAACTAAGATCAGAGCAGAACTGAAGGAGATAGAGACACAAAAAACCCTCTAAAAAAAGTCAATGAATCCAGGAGTTGGTTTTTTGAAAAGATCAACAAAATTGATAGACCGCTAGCAAGACTAATAAAGAAGAAAAGAGAGAAGAATCAAATAGACACAATAAAAAATGATAAAGGGGATATCACCACCGACCCCACAGAAATACAAACTACCATCAGAGAATACTATAAACACCTCTACACAAAAAAACTAGAAAATCTAGAAGAAATGGATAATTTCCTGGACACTTACACTCTCCCAAGACTAAACCAGGAAGAAGTTGAATCTCTGGATAGACCAATAGCAGGCTCTGAAATTGAGGCAATAATTAATAGCCTACCAACCAAAAAAAGTCCAGGACCAGATGGATTCACAGCTGAATTCTACCAGAGGTGCAAAGAGGAGCTGGTACCATTTCTTCTGCAACTATTCCAATCAATAGAAAAAGAGAGAATCATCCCTAACTCATTTTATGAGGCCAACATCATCCTGATACCAAAGCCTGGCAGAGACACAACAAAAAAAGAGAATTTTAGACCAATATCCCTGGTGAATATCGATGCAAAAATCCTCAATAAAATACTGGCAAACCGAATCCAGCAGCACATCAAAAAGCTTACCCACCATGATCAAGTGGGCTTCATCCCTGGGATGCAAGGCTGGTTCAACATACGCAAATCAGTAAACGTAATCCAGGATATAAACAGAACCAAAGACAAAAACCATATGATTATCTCAATAGATGCAGAAAAGGTCTTTGACAAAATTCAACAGCCCTTCATGCTAAAAACTCTCAATAAATTCGGTATTGATGGAACGTATCTCAAAATCATAAGAGCTATTTATGACAAACCCACAGCCAATATCATACTGAATGGGCAAAAACTAGAAGCATTCCCTTTGAAAACTGGCACAAGACAGGGATGCCCTCTCTCACAACTCCTATTCAACATAGTGTTGGAAGTTCTGGCTAGGGCAATCAGGCAAGAGAAAGAAATAAAGGGTATTCAGATAGGAAAAGAAGAATTCAAATTGTCCCTGTTTGCAGATGACATGATTGTATATTTAGAAAACACCATCATCTCAGCCCCAAATCTCCTTAAGCTGATAAGCAACTGCAGCAAAGTCTCAGGATACAAAATTAATATGCAAAAATCAGAAGCATTCTTATACACCAGTAACATACAAACAGAGAGCCAAATCATGAATGAACTTCCATTCACAATTGCTTCAAAGAGAATGAAATACCTAGGAATCCAACTTACAAGGGATGTAAAGGACCTCTTCAAGGAGAACTACAAACCACTGCTCAGTGAATAAAAGAGGACACAAACAAATGGAAGAACATACCATGCTCATGGATAGGAAGAATCAATATTGGGAAAATGGCCATACTGTCCAAGGTAATTTATAGATTCAATGCCATCCCCATCAAGCTACCAATGAGTTTCTTCACAGAATTGGAAAAAACTGCTTTAAAGTTCATATGGAATCAAAAAAGAGCCCGCATTGCCAAGACAATCCTAAGTCAAAAGAACAAAGCTGGAGGCATCACGCTACCTGACTTCAAACTATACTACAAGGCTACAGTAACCAAAACAGCATGGTACTGGTACCAAACAGAGACATAGACCAATAGAACAGAACAGAGTCCTCAGAAATAATACCACACATCTACAGCCATCTGATCTTTGACAAACCTGAGAAAAACAAGGAATGGGGAAAGGATTCCCTATTTAATAAATGGCGCTGGGAAAATTGGCTAGCCATAAGTAGAAAGCTGAAACTGGATCCTTTCCTTACTCCTTATACGAAAATTAATTCAAGATGGATTAGAGACTTAAGTGTTAGACCTAATACCATAAAAACCCTAGAAGAAAACCTAGGTAGTTCCATTCAGGACATAGGCATGGGCAAAGACTTCATGTCTAAAACACCAAAAGCAACAGCAACAAAAGCCAAAATTGACAAATAGGATCTCATTAAACTAAAGAGCTTCTGCACAGCAAAAGAAACTATCATCAGAGTGAACAGGCAACCTACAGAATGGGAGAAAATTTTTGCAATCTACTCATCTGACAAAGGGCTAATATCCAGAACCTACAAAGAACTCAAACAAATTTACAAGAAAAAAACAAACAACCCCATCAAAAAGTGGGCAAAGGATATGAACAGACATTTCTCAAAAGAAGACATTCATACAGCCAACAGACCCATGAAAAAATGCTCATCATCACTGGCCATCAGAGAAATGCAAATCAAAAGCACAATGAGATACCATCTCACACCAGTTAGAATGGCAATCATTAAAAAGTCAGGAAACAACAGGTGCCGGAGAGGATGTGGAGAAATAGGAACACTTTTACACTGTTGGTGGGATTGTAAACTAGTTCAACCATTATGGAAAACAGTATGGCGATTCCTCGAGGATCTAGAACTAGAAGGACCATATGACCCAGCCATCCCATTACTGGGTATATACCCAAAGGATTATAAATCATGCTGCTATAAAGACACATGCACACGTATGTTCATTGCGGCACTATTCACAATAGCAAAGACTTGGAATCAACCCAAATGTCCATCAGTGACAGACTGGATTAAGAAAATGTGGCACATATACACCATGGAATACTATGCAGCCATAAAAAAGGATGAGTTTGTGTCCTTTGTAGGAACATGGATGCAGCTGGAAACCATCATTCTCAGCAAACTATCGCAAGAACAGAAAACCAAACACCGCATGTTCTCACTCATAGGTGGGAACTGAACAATGAGATCACTTGGACTCGGGAAGGGGAACATCACACACTGGAGCCTATTATGGGGAGGGGGGACGGGGAAGGGATTGCATTGGGAGTTATACCTGATGTAAATGATGAGTTGATGGGTGGGTGTTGATGAGTTGATGGGTGCAGCACACCAACATGGCACAAGTATACATATGTAACAAACCTGCACGTTATGCATGTGTACCCTAGAACTTAAAGTATAATTTAAAAAAAAAAAAAGTGTTGAGAAGAAAAAGAGAAATAGAGACAGGCTTAAGAGTCAACAATTAAAAGTAATAGGTTTGAATCCTGGTTTGAAAACAAACAACTGTTAAAGACATTTTTGAGATAATCAGGGAAAACTGCAGCTAGTATTACATGATATTAGTTATTTTAATTAGGTAGAATGTGCTAATTATACATGGTTATATATTAGAAAATATGTATATATGCATATAGGCTTTGTATGTGTATACATAATATATCCACAGAGTAAGAGAATAATAAAGCAAAAGTGGTTACATTTTAATTTTGTGTGAGTCTGGACAAAGGGATATGTAAATTCTGTGTACTACTATTCTTGCAACTTTTCTGTAAGTCTGAAAATATTTCTAAATAAAAAGTCGAAAATAAACATATACAGTGTTTTGCAATTATAAACTTAGAAGCTATTTTGTTTTCAAACCACATGTAGATTTTGTGTCATGTTGAAAACTAAAATTTAAATTACAAAAAAGTAAATACTTCTGAAAAAAATGTTTGGAAGTAAATGGAACAAGAGTAGCAAAATGTTGATAATTGAAGCTACATGAAAGGTACATGGAGCTCATTATATTGTTTTCTTTTATGTGTTTGAACTTTTCCATAATAAAATATTAAAATAGGCTGGGCGCAGTGGCTCATGCCTGTAATCCCAGCACTTCGGGAGGCCAAGGTGGGTGGATCACCTGAGGTCAGGAGTTCAAGACCAGCCCGGCCAACATGGTGAAACCCCGTCTCTACTAAATACAAAAAATTAGCTGGGTGTGGTGGTGCGTGCCTGTAATCCCAGCTACTCAGAAGGCTGAGGCAGGATAATCACTTGAACCCAGGAGGTGGTGGTTGCAGTGAGCCGAGATTGCGCCACTGCACTCTAGCCTAGGTGACAAAGCAAGACTCTGTTTCAAAAAAAATTAAAATTAAAATTAAAACATAAATTGTAACTCAGAAGCAAGCAGCAGAAAACAACGTAATACACAGGTCACCTGGAAATCAAAACAATGGCATCTCCCTCAAACGTTCTTTGTAAACTGTTATTGTCCCCATTTTACGAGTGAGCAGACTAAGAATTTAAGATGACAGGACCAAACTGCCTTGCTAGCTTGTGCTGTCAGTGGAAATCTAAGCTGCCACCAGCTTGATGCACTGCCGTAATAAATACCCAACAGCCTGGCTGTCCAAGGTGAAAGAGGTAAAACAGCAGCTCATTGGAGGGGTTTTAAATGATTTGTCCAGCCACGCAGACCCCCTGACAATCCAGAGGGGCATAAAAGCCCATCAAACCTAACAGGGTTACTCTTTTGGAGTAACCTCCCATGGTGACACATTCTCACACTCCCCCTAACATCTTCTCTTACTCAGCCTGCTCTAATATCTGTGTGATTAAGATAGCCAGAGGCAGCTTCCTTTTATAGCCACTTTCCACAGGAGCAGTTGTGCCTTCCAGCTCATTTAGTGGGTGGTTAACCAGAAAATAGAGGTAGCTGAATTTCTTATTGGTCTTGGCTCTGAGATAACAGAACCAAAATTAAACATGAACCAAAGTCTCTGGCCTCCACTGCATTAAATGTAGCTAACACAGGTTTTCCTGTAAGTGCAGAGTCACCGAGGTATGACCTACCAAAGTCACCTACAGAGTTTCAAAATATAAATGACCATACCTGAATCTTCTCTTTTTCCTCCCTAAGGCATGTCAGCAACTCCACAAGGAGAGGCCCAGACATGTATATTGTACATTTTTTAAAGCCCCCAAAATAATTCTGAAATTTTCCGCATATCAAGATGGCCTGAATGACTCCTGGAAAAAGTTCAGAATATAAGATGGAGGATATCATCCTGGGATGAGTTGTGAAATTCCTGGTTGGAAAGTTTTAGAACCCCATCTATAATGGATTCGGTTATGGTTCCAAAGGCCATGTAAGAACCAGCACCAGGATGTCTGCATAAGAATCACTTAGAGCTTATCAAACTACAAAATAATGGTAGGTAAGAGCTAGGAATCCGGATTTTAACAGACTTCCCAGGCAATTCTGATGTGCAGTCAGGTTTGGGACTGTATGTATATAGTACTCAAAATACCATGTTAGAGTCCTTTATGCATTCACTCATTCATTCAACGAACATTTACTGTGTACTTACTGTGTGCCAAGCACCAAGGATTAAATAATGAATACAACTCAATACCTGCCCTTGAGAGGTTCACAAGTCTAATGAGGGATGCCAATCCTTTTGACATGGACCTTATAACACAGTGTGGCAAGTACCTGCACAGACTATGTGCAAACGGCTGTGGAGAGAAATTATTTAATTCTACCTAGTGAACAAAGGATAGGCTTCACAAAAAAAAAAAAAAAAAAAAAAAAAAAAAAGGTGACATTGGAGCTAAGCCTTGAGGAGAAGCGAGGAGTTTGCCAGTTGAAGAGGGAAGGGAAGTTCCAGATAGAGGTCCAGAGAATGAAAGTGCATGGCATGTCTGGTGACAAGCATGGCCAGAGCAGAGGGAGTACGGGCAAAGTGGGCAATGGCTGGGGGGACAGGCGAGAATCAGATGGGGAAGGGTGTGGTTTCATGCTGAGGGGGTCATCTCTTGTTTTTAAGCATGATAATATGATCAGATCTTTATTTTAGATAATTTTGGTGTCAGTGTGCATAGGAGAGAGATATAGACAAAAAAATTAATTAGGATGATATGAGAGATGAGGAGGTCCTGAAATAGGAAAGTGGCTGTGGGAATAGATTTGAAAGATATTCCATGGGTAGAATCTACAGAATAAGTAAGTGTTGCTTGAAAAAAAAAAAAACCCACATATACATATACATACACACACAAAAACAAGAACAACCCAAAAAAAAAACCTATTACAGAAAGACGTCCTTTCTCAGTACATCTTTGTCTCTTCTCTGCTTCACTCTCACCCTATCTTGTCATCTCACTCTGAAGAAAGTATCATTTGCCCTCAGTCCTCTCACAATTCATGAAAAATGAAACCAAATTTCCACTGTCCCAATCCTTTCAAATGAGCTTAGGAATGAAGACTGTCAACTGCTGTCTACTGAGATGGGAAGGCCCTTAAGTGATCCTCTTTAGCCCTACAACCTCCTTGTTGTACACAATGAAGAAATGAGGCTCAGAAAAATAGGTGAATTTCCATCATCACACAAATGGTTTTAAAAAAAAATACGTACTATATCTTCTGTTAGTACCATTTGAACCTTTCAAAATGCATGACATTCACCACCTGTGTAGTGCTCCTGTCTGCCTTTCTTTAAAGATTCTAAGATAAGCTAAAATCTATTATCTCTGTTCTCTGCTCTTTTTGATAATCGAGAAATGCCATGGTTTCTCTCACACTGAAAAGGAGTCCAATGGACATCTAGTGGTTCACTTAGATAATTGAATCTTTAATAGTATTATCTATCACTGTATTTAGTGTGTTAAATTTGATTAGCATATTAACTAATTGCATTATATTAGTGGTCTCAACTCTTTCAGATCTGATGATCTGTTTGTATAGCTATTTTGAATCACCCTCCTTTTCTATCCCGAAATGAAATTGATGTAAAATACAATCTACACAAGTAATTGCAAAATTTCAATATAGTGCCCTTTTATTTTCCTTTTATAGAAAATAAAAGGAAATTAATTGCTAATAAAATAATACATTTTTCATATTTAAGTACTTGGCATGGTCACACCTGAAAACATGATGTAGTCAGATGCTTATACTTATATGTGGAATTTCTGTGAATACAACACTTGTAAATGTAGTCAGATACAAGTGTGTGAAGTCAACAACTACAATATTGTGTAATGTTGTTTTCTGAAATGGTGACCAACTTTTAGTAAAATTTAGAGCAAAACAAAGTACAATCTTTCCCTTGTTTTATATAGCATTTTTAGAAAATTACTAAAAATAATTTGTGACAGATGTAAAGCAGAATTGGAGCCTAGGTTCTGTTCAATACAGTTTTTTCACTACAAGAATGTCTGCTAAGATACTAAAAGCAGAGACAAATGACAACTTACCTATAGAAGAAAAAAATAAAAATCACAGTGGATTTCTCATCAGAAACCATGGAAACCACAAGAAAGTGGCACGACATTTTTCCAGTGCTGGAAGAAAATAACCGTCAACCCAGAATGCTTTATGCAGCAAAAATATCATTTAGAAGTGAAGAAAGATCAAAAAATTCTCAAATGAAGGAAAATAAAGATAATTTGTCACCAGCAGACCTACGCTAAAAGAATGAATAAATGAAGATTTATAAATAGAAAGGAAGTGTTTAAAGAAGTTTCTTAAAATATTAGAAAAATTGAAAGCTACTCGGGAGGCCGAGGCAGGGGAATCACTTGAACCTGGGAGGTGGAGGTTGCAGTGAGGGGATATCACGCCACTGCACTCCAGCCTGGTGACAAAGCAAGACTCTGTTGAAAGAAAGAGAGAATGAGAGAAAGAGAGAGAGGGAGGGAGGCAGGGAGGAAGAAGGGAAGGAGAGAGAGAAAGAGAGAGAGCAAGAGGGAGAGAAGGAGGGAGAGAAGGAGAGAGAGAGATAGATAGAAAAGAAAGAAAAAAGGAAAAGAAAAGAAAAAGGAAGAAAGAGGGAGAGGGAGAGGAAGAAAAGGAAAAGGAACAAAGAAAGAAGAAAAAGGAAAAGAACACAGTAAGCAAAAATATAGGTAGATACAATAGATCTTCCTTATCCTCTTGAGCCTTCTGAATTATGTTGACAGTTGGAGCAAAAATTGTAATAATGTTTAATATGGTCTTGAATGTATGTAGAGAAAATATTTAAGATAATTTTGTTATAAATAGGGAAGGGAAAGGGACATAAAAAGAGGTAAGCCTCCTACACTTCATGTGAAACTTGTAAAATGATGACACTAACAGACATTTGTGTGTGTGATAAGATGTATGTGTGTGTTGGGGTGAGTGGGTATGAGGTAATACCTAAAGCAACTACTAAGACTCAAAACATTATAGACTAATAGACTCAAAACACTATTGGAAAATCAAAGTGAAATTTTACAAAATGTTCAAGCAGCCTGCATTTTGAACAGGAAAAAGGGAAAAGAAAATTGAGAAATAAAAGTTAGAGAGAAAATACAGCAAAATATATAATGGCAGACTTAAACTTTAATGTATCAATAATCATATTAAATGCAAATAATATGGTTTAAAATAAATGGTTAAGAATAAAAGGATGGAGGTGCTGGAGCTGTTGCCACCAAGTCCGGATCTCATTGCCGTGTGCCCCCAGTGCTTGCCTGACATGCATTCCCAATTCCTTTTGGTTCCAAGTCCAGTGTTGCAACTCTCAAGGATCAGCTGATTCATAATCTTCTAAAACAACAACAGACCCCCCCCCATTAAGATTACATTTGTTGGGGTTAGTGCTGTTGGCATGGTCTGTGCCATCAGTATCTTAATGAAGGACTTGGCAGATGAACTTGCTCTTGTTGATGTCATGGAAGACAAATTGAAGGGAGAGATGACAGATCTCCAACATGGCAGCCTTTTCCTTAGAACGCCAAAGATTATCTCTGGCAAAGACCATAATGTAACTGCAAACTCCAAGCTGGTCATTATCACATCTGGGGCACGTCAGCAAGAGGGAGAAAGCCATCTTAATTTGGACCAGCATAACATGAACATCTTTAAATTCATCATTCCTAATGTTGTAAAATACAGCCCGAACTGCAAGTTGCTTATTGTTTCAAATCCAGTGGGTATCTTGACCTATGTGGCTTGGAAGATAAGTGGCTTTCCCAAAAACCGTGTTATTGGAAGTGGTTGCAATCTGGATTCAGCCCAATTCCTTTACCTGATGGGGGAAAGCTGGGAGTTCACCCATTAAGCTGTCATGGGCGGGTCCTTGGGGAACATGGAGATTCCAGTGTGCCTTTATGGAATGGAGTGAATGTTGCTGGTGTCTCCCTGAAGACTCTGCACGCACATTGAGGGACTGATACAGATAAGGAACAGTGGAAAGAGGTTCACAAGCAGGTGGTTCAGAGTCCTTACAAGGTGATCAAACTGAAAGGCTACACATCCTGGGCCACTGGACTCTCTGTGGCAGATTTGGCAGAGAGTATAATGAAGAATCTCAGGTGGGTACACCCAATTTCCACCATGATTAAGGGTTTCTATGGAATAAAGGATGATGTCTTCCTTAGTGTTGCTTGCATCTTGGTACAGAATGCAATCTCAGACCTTGTGAAGGTGACTCTGACTCCTAAGGAAGAGGCCCGTTTGAAAAAGAGTACAGATACACTTTGGGGGATCCAAAAAGAGTTGCAGTATTTTTTTAAATTTTTTTATTATTTTTTTTTTTTGAGATGGAGTTTCACTCTTGTTGCCCAGGCTGGAGTGCAATGGCACAATCTTGGCTCACTGCAACCTCTACCTCCCAGGTTCAAGCAATTCTCCTGCCTCAGCCTCCCGAGTAGCTGGGATTACAGGTACCCACCACCACACTCAGCTAATTTTTTGTATTTTTAGTAGAGAAGGGGTTTCACCATGTTGACCAGGCTGGTCTTGAACTCCTGACCTCAGATGATTCACCCACCTCAGCCTTCCAAAGTGCTGGGATTACAGGCGTGAGCCACCGCTCCCAGCCAGAGCTGCAATTTTAAAGTCTTCTGATATCATCCATTTCACTGTTTAGGCTACAACAGGATTTTAGTTGGAGGTTGTGCATGTTGTCCTTTTTTCTGGTCTGTGATTACAACAGTAATATTAAGATGGACTGGGAAAAACATCAATTCCTAAAGTTAGAAATAGAAATGGTTTGTAAAATCCTACAGCTATATCCTAATGCTGGATGTCACTAATCCTGCGTAGTCCTAAACTGGTTAGTCTGAAATAGTTCTACTACCTCTGAGGCACCACTGCCAATGCTGCACATGCTGCAGTTGCCCCTTGAGCCAGATGGAGGTTTACCATGTGTTATATAACTTCCTGGCTCCCTCACTGAACAATGCCTAGTCCAACATTTTTTCCCAATCAGTCACATCCTGGGATCCAGTGTATAAATCCAATATTGCATGTCTTGTACATAATTGTTACAAAGGATCTTATTTTGTGAACTATGTATATCAGTAGTGTACATTACCATATAATGTAAAAAGACCTACATATAAACAGTGCAACCAACTATCCAAGTGTCATACCAACTAAAACCCCCAATAAACCTTGAACAGTGAAAAAGAATAAAATAAAAATAGAACAATGGAAAAATATAGATCACACAATCAAAAGAAAGTAGAAGTGGCCATATTGATATCAGATAAAGTAAATTTCAGAACAAATAAAATTACCAGAAACCAGAGGAACATCATACAGTGATAAAAGAATCAATCCACCAATAAAATGTAGTAATCTTAAATGTGCCCATACCAAACAATAAAGTTGCAAAATATGCAAAGCAAAAATTGATAGAACTGAAAGGAGAAATAGACAAATCCACAATTATAGCTAGAGATTTCAACACCCCTCTGTCAACAACTGACAGAACAACTAGACAGAAAATCAGCAAGGATATAAAAACTCCTATCTATCAACCAACAGAATCTAGTCAGTGTTTATAGAACACTCTAGCCAACAATAGCAAAATATGCATTATTTTCAAGTGCCCATGGAATATATGACAGGATTACCAGGTTATCCTGGGTCATAGAACAAATTTAAAAGAATTTAAAAGAGTTAAAATCACGTAGACTGTGTTCTCCAACCAAAATGGAATCAAACTGGAAATCAATAACAGAAAGATAGCAGGAAAATCTCCATGCACTTGGAAACTAAATAACATTCTTTTAAATAATCACAGGGCAAAGAGGAATTCTTCAAGGGAAATTTTTAATACATTCAACTGAATGAAATAAAAATGCAGCATATCAAAATTTGTGGAATGCATTCAAGGCAGTACTGAGACAGAAATGCACATCACTAAATGCATACATTAGAAAGGAAAAGTAACAGATGAATACTATAAGCTTCACTTCAATAATCTACAAAAAAAAAAAAAAAAAAAAAAAAAACAGCAAAACAACCCCAAAGCAAGCAGAAAGAAGGAAATAATAAAGAGCAGAAATGAAATCTCCAGGCCCTGATGGCTTCACTGGAGAATTCTCCCAAACATTTATTTTAAAAAGAAATGAAACCAATTTACACATTCTCTTCTAGAAAACAGAAGAAAAAAGAACAGTTTCCAACTCATTTCATGAAGACACTATTACTCAAAACACAAAACCAGACAAAGACTGTACAAAAAAGATAACTAAAGGCCAATAACCCTCATGAATATAAAAGCAATAATTCTTAATGTTAGCAAGTAGAATATAATAAAAGTACACACCATGATGAAGTGGGGCTTATTCTAGGGATGCAAGGTTGGTTCTCTGTTTTAAAATCAAAGACTGTAATCCACTATATTAACTGGCTAAAGAAGAAAAATCACAGGATCATATCAATCAGTACAGAAAAATACTGGAGAGAATTCAATACCCATTTATGATTTAAAAAAAAAAACTCAAAAAATAGGAATAAGAGAGAACATCCTCAACTTGACAAGGAACAAAACACCTACAGTAATATTATACTTTAGTAAAAGACTGAATGTCTTCTCTCTAAGATGAGGAATGAGGCAAAAAATATCCACCTTCACACTCTTATTCAACATAGTGCTGAAAGCTCTAGCCAACGCAATATGGCAGCATATGAAAATAAAAGAAATAGATATCAGAAAGAAAAAAATAAGACTGACTGTTCCTACTTGCAGTAGACATAACTGTCTTTACAGAAAACCCCAAAGAATCTGCAAAAAAACAACTCCTAGAATTAATGTGAGTTCAGAAAGGTTGTAGGATATAAGACAAACATATAAAAAGCAACTATATTTCCATATAGTAGCAATGAATGCATGAATACCAATAATTTAAAAATGCAATATAACTTAAAATCACTCAAAAAATTGAAAACTTAGATTTAAAACATGTACTATAACTTTTATGTCAAAAACTATTCAATGCCAATTAAAGAAATCAATTATTTAAATAAATGAGGAAACATATCATGTTCATGGACTGAAAGATCCAACATAGTAAAGATGTCAATTCTCCCCAAACTGATATACAGATTTGACATAACTACTATCAAAAATCCAGCAAGATTATTTTATAGATATGGACAAGATTATTCTAAAATGAATACATGGAAAGACAAAAGAACTAGAATAGCTAAAATAAAAATAAAGTAACAGGAATGTGTCTACTTATTTTCAAGACTTATAATATTGCTACCATAATCAAGACTCTGTGGTACTGGTGGAAGGAGAGACACATAGATCAATGGGACAGAATAAAGACTGCAAAAATAGAACCACACAAATATACCCAATTCATTTTTGACAAAGGAACAAAAGCAATTCAATTAAGACAAGACTGCCTTTTCAGCAAATGGTTCTGGAAGAATTGGACATCTATAGGCCAAAAAAAGATCCTTGACCTAAGTCTCACATCTTATACTGACTCAAAATTGAACAAAGACCCTTAAATATAAACCATAAAACTATAAAACTTTTAGAAAAAAAAAACTTGGGAGAAAATCTTCAGGATCCAGGGATAGGCAAAGAATGTTTAGACTTGTCACCAAAAGCATGATCCATAAAAGGAAAAAATGATAAATTGGACTTCATCAAAATTTAAGTTTGCCCTGTGAAAGACTGTTGCTGAGGGGATGAAAAGACAAGCTACATAATGAGAGAAAATATTTGCAAACCATGTATTCAACAAATGACTATTATCTAGAATATGAAAAGAGCTCTCAAAATGTGACAGTTAAAAAATAATCAGATAAGCAAATGAGAAAAATACATAGACATTTCATCAAAAAGGATATACAGATGACAAATAAGCAAATAAAAATATTTTCACATCAGTAGCCATTAAGGAAATGAAAAATTAACACCACAATGAAATATTTCTATATACATATCAGAATGCCTAAAATAAAAAATAGTGACAACACCTATCTGGGTGCAGTGGCTCACACCTGTAATCCCAGCTCTTTGGGAAGCCAAGGCAGGTGGATCACTTGAGGTCAGGCATTCGAGGTCAGGCATTCGAGACCAGCCTGGGCAACATAATGAAACCGCATCTCTACTAAAGATGCAAAAATTAGTTGGATGTGGTGGTGCATGCCTGTAGTCCCAGCTACTCAGGAGGCTGAGGCATGAGAATCACTTGAATACAGGAAGTGGAGGTTGCAGTGAGCAAAGATCATGTGACTATACTCCAGCCTGGGTGACAGAGTGAGACTCTATCTCAAAAAAAAAAAAAAAAAAAAATAGTGATAACACCAAATGCTGGCAATGTTAAGAAGGAACTAGATCAAGGTTATGAAAAAACCTCCAAGGTTATGAAAAAACCTCCAAGGTTATGAAGAAACTGGATCACTCATACATTGTTGGTGAGAATGTAAAACGAGTACAAGCCACTCTGGAAAACAGTTTCTCTAAAACCTAAACATACAACTACCATGTGACCCAGCAACTGCACTACCAGGCATTTATCCCAGAGAAATGAAGAGCTATGTTCACACAAGAATCCATATATGACTGTTTATAGCAGCTTTATTTGTTAAAACCCTGAACTGAAAACAACCTAGATGTCCTACAATGGGTGAATGGAGAAACAACTGTGAAATATTCATACCATGGAATACTACTCAGCAATAATATTGATACAATATAACAACTTCGATGAATTTCAAAAAAAAAAATGGACTGAGTTAAAAAAAAAAAAAGCCAATCTCACATTAACCTTTTATATAACATTCTTGAAAGGACAAAATTATAGTAATGGAGAACAGATCAATGGTTGCCAATTGTTGAGGGAGGGAGGAGAGGAGGAAGGGAAGTGGGTGTGACTAAAAAAAAGGCAGCACAAAGGATCCTTGTAGTGATGGAAATGTACTGTATCTTGACTGTGTCAATGTCAGTATCTTGGTTGTGATATTATACTCTAGTTTTGCAAGATGTTACTATTGGAGGAAACAGAGTAAAAAGTGCATGGACCGCTCAGTATTATTTCATGTGAATATACAATTAACTGAAAATGAAAAGCTTAATTGTTTAAAGTAACACTATTTGGGGGAGGGGGACTCATGTGGTGTGGAGATGGGAAAAATATGTGTGAGATTGTCAAGTGGACTGTGAGATGTCCAGAATTCCTGAATCTCCCTCTGCTCACCAAATGCCACCCTTTCCTCATTGTTACCACTTCTAAAACTTGCCCTACCCATCCCACATCACCCTTTATGGACAATACTCGTACAACCCACACTGAAAGCCACTGCACTGGAAGGTAACAATAACTCTATAGAGCTGGTAGGAAGAGGCTACTTTATAAATGAAAACTGAGGAATCTGAGTGAGGCGAAGGCACCCTCCCAAAATCACACAACAAGTAAATTTCATAGCCAGTTTTTCCACCGTTTCACATCACTTCACATAATCATTTCACTCCACTACATTTCTAATCATCTACCATTTTCAAAGCTCTTTTTAAAATGTTATCTTAATTGGTTGTAAGCTGTCCCAGCTAAAAGAAAATGACAGAGGGCTAGAATAATGGGAGTGGTTGCAATCTCTTAGCCAATGTGGGTTGCTGTGGCAAATTCCTGCCTCCACATCTGCAAGATGCCTACATTTGTGCTCATATTTGCCCCCTTTGCACTCAACAAATTAAAGCTCCTCCTACTTAAGCCTAATTCCTCCCCTCAGTTTTTGGATCCCACTCCCCATCACCTCATTTTATTGATTATGCCATCTGTTTCTTGCATCTTCAAACTTACTCACTCTACTGCCTCTTTCCCATCAGGAGAAAAAAACATGTTTCCTTAGCTTCATGTCCTCTTCAGAATATAGCCCCTCTCCTTTTGAAGGAGAGTGATTAAACGCTCTGCCTTCATTTCCTCTTCTTTCCACTCCAGTGCAGTTTGCTTTCTGGCCCACAACTGCTCTTAAACTTTACCAGATTCCAAGGTCTACCTTGTACTAGCTCCAACAGACACTCTTCAGTCCTTACCTTACTTAACCTGTGCTCAGCATTTGATACATTAACCTCTCCCTTTTTGAAACACTATTCCTTGGCCTAGGCTTCCCTGGTTTTCGTCCTACTCTCTAGCCATAGGACATTTCTCTTCTCCCTGTCACTCAAATGCTGATGTTTCAGTATTCTGTCCTAGTCTCCCTTCTCTTTTCCCTTTGTACCTTCTCCCAGGTTTCATTTACCATCTATATTACCAGCTCATGCCAGTCTCTCAAGCTCCAGACCCAAGTAACTCACATCCTGCTAAATTCAACAAGCCCAAAATGGACCAAAATTCAACAACTCCAAAACTGAACATCATCCTCCCCATCTCAAATCTATTCCTGAATAGCTCAATCTGTGGCATTTTCGTACACCAGCCACACTAGATTCTTCTTCTTCCTCATATCCACATTAAATTTTTCACCAAGCCTATTTACCTTCTCAATGCCCTTCAATCTATTTGCATTTCCAAGGACACTGCCTTAGTCCAGACCCCCAAAATCTGTCAACTGAAAATCTGCAGTAGCTTCCTAACTGGTCTCAGTGCCCCTAATTGTGTCCCCTTCCAATCTATTCTTTTAATCACAATGAGTTATTTTCCTAAAAATAACTAAAGTCCTAAAATATGACTCACTACATCACGTTCCGTCTTTAAACCTTTCAGTGGTTCCTCAGTGCCTTTTAGCTAAACTCTCACCTCACCACGGCCTGTCTAGTGGAGCCCTACCTATCTTTCCAGCCTACTCTCCCACTTGCTTCTCACATCCTACAACTACCTCCTCTTCTCCCACAGTAAATTTCTTTCAATTCCCAATGCATCGCATTATCTCTTGCTCCTAGGACTTCGCACAAGAAGAACTCACCATCTGGAACCTCATTCCTCAACTCCTCCCTCCACTGGCTTCCCCTACTCATCCTTCAGACCTCAGAAAAGGTCACTTCCCGACCTCCACTTGATGAGGCTGGGTCCCCCCTGCTCTGTTCTCCCAACACCCTAATCTTTCCCTGTTGTGAAACTTATCACACCCTTTCACAATTACTTATTTATCTATTTGTTTTCCCCATGAAGCTGTAAGTCACTTGAGAATACTAGTCTATCTTGTTTACCTTAATAGCTATAATGCTGGCACAGTGCTTTGAATACTCAGTAGATGTAGTGTTAACAGACTATACAAGAATATATAAAAAATTAAGAAATCCAAGCCTGTATGGCAGCTCTCCGGGGACTCAGCAATCCCCTTTGGCTCATTTTCTGGCTTATGCAACCTTATGGTGACCCCTGTGTGGCACCCTCCCTTATATGAACCAGCGTTCTTTGTTCACGTATAGGAGAATGCTTTTTGCTGTAACCTCAGCTTCGAGAAAACAATGCCCATATTGCATTAACCTGCTAGATCAGCTTCAGAAAGGATCTCTGAATGTCACGATTTCAGAAACCGTAAAATCACCCCTTGTTCTACTGCAGAAAAAAATACAGTGGAACAAGGAGTTCCTTGAGCAATTCTTAAAATTCCTTTGTCAGGGTCAAAGATATTATTTGTCAACTAGAGGCAAGTCAAATGCAAATGACTTTTAAATTCATGCTATGGAAATTAAAAGTAGAAACCCTAAATTTTTTAATTAACTTTTAATTAAAATTACAGTTAATAACCAGAAGTCACAAGTTTTTCACAGAGCAGTCTTGAGAGATTAAGAAACTGACCTGTTGACATGAGGCTTTGAGAATACTCTGCACTAAGCTAATAATTACACCTTGTTATACAGATAAGAAAAGAACTGGAAAATATTTACCAGTCAGTTAACTTAAACCCACTAAGAATACAAACATTAGATAGGTAAGAGGGTAGAATGCTTTTTTTGTCAGATTTACATTTTTTCTGTATCTTGTCATCATAAAATTCAGTAGTTTGTACATAGAGGTCTCTTGTAGGATTTTTCTCTAACTATAATGGTTAAATATTATACAGCCTTTAACCTTGAGACTATAAAATTCACCTACTTATCCGTTGTAGGAAATTGCAATCCCCAATCATTGTTTATTTGTTATAGGAAATTGGATTTTGTAATGTTTAACCCACGGTTAACTGTTTTACTGTTTAACACAGTCACTTCACTGAGTTTGTTATAATTAAATTAACCAGCAAAAAACCAATTCAGATCCTCTTGGGGTTAACGAAAAATCACCCATTTTTTCCTGGTACGGATTTTGATACAAGTAAATATAAAGAGTGATTACATCAGAATCATTTTTAAACAATATGAGAAATAACTCAACTTTTACCTCTGCAGCCTTACAGCATACATGATTGAAGCAGGGCCATTCCTCGGGTAATAACTGGGGAGAAGAGCTGGGGGGAGCACTGGACCCCAGTGACCTCAGGAGGGAGAAATAAAGGGCCCCCATGCAGAGGAAGAGGGGAGATGGAGGTAGATTCAGAATGGGGTGAAGAGGGCACTAAACAGAGTGTCAATCTAGAGAGGTAATGTGGGCTAGTGGTTCTACATGCACTGGTTTGAGTCCCATTCACCTGGGCTCAAATCCTGGCTCTGTCCGCCGCTCATGCGCTTTGTCATCAAATAACTTGCATAGTCTCCCTGAGCCTCAGTTGCAACATAAGGATCCTAGCAGTGAACTCATGGAGGTGAGAGGATTAAAAGATATGTTTATAAAGCCTTTAGCTCAGTCCTGAGCATGACAATATCCAGTAACAATGCTGCATAAATAGCCTATTTTGTGGTTGTGGTTGTTGTTAATATCTTCCATCTCACTATTTCACTTTGGGCTCAGTCTTGATGACTCCGCTGGGGCACTTTCTACATGTCCCAGCCATGGGGCAGCCAGCCACAGAGCCTCCACGGATGTAAAGATGCTGCAGTCTCTTGTCCTGGTCCTCGTTATCACTGCAGTTCTAACCTCAGGGCCCTGACATGGCAGCTCTCTGATGACAGCAGCATCTTCTCTGGGCATCCTATCAGAAATGGTCAAAAAGCCATTCTAAAATGTCTTCTGCCATTATGTTGAGGTGTAATGGAATGTGTACAAACTCTAAAATCAGATGTATTTGCAGACAACTTGCTCACCGTGTATTCTTGGCAAATTTGCTTTTTTCCAGATTCTTTACCTTAATTTGGGTTTACTGCCACCGATCTTGAAGATTCATGGTAACAAACTCAACAAACTATATATATCACTATTACTACATTTGTGAATGTTTTGTTGAATCCTTTCTCAGGTTGAAAAATATTGGAGATTAGAGCTAGAACTGAGTTCAAAGATTATGCCCCAGCCATATCCTCCCTCATGGAAGCTGAATGTTTCAATCTACATAATCTCAAGGCCTTCTGTTTTCTGCTGACAAGAAAGAAGTCTTGTCTTTTACATTACCCTTCTTCTCCAAGTTCTTTCTTTGTAATCCCCAGGATGCATACATGTACTCATGGCTTAAATCTGTAATCATAGCCAATGCCATGGTCCCCATCCCACAATGGTGCCATGGAGTTGTGATTTGGCCCTGCATAATAAGATCAACACCTCCTTTCAGAATGAGAAGGATAATGTTCTTTCTGTCTCATTTCCAGCCATGGGAAGAAGGGTCCTCAGCATGTGTTTGTTGGTATGGCACTTTAGATTCACAAACAAAACTCTTTTCTCCTAGGATGGCTGGATCTAGATGAGTTCAAGATTCTGCTGCCACATTGTATCCCAACACTTGTCTCATTCTAAAATCAAGTTCCCTTTGCCCAAGTCCTTTTTCTCTTCTTTGAAGTTCTCTCTCAGTGACCTCCATCACCCTCCCTCAAATAGGACTTCAGACACAGACACAGACACACACACACACACACACACACACACACACACACACACACGCATCAGTTCATCAGACAAGGCTACAGATATTTTAACCTCTGGCACCACTGTGGACAGCAAAGTAGTCTTTTTTCCCTAGGCCCTTTGTAAATTAATGGTTACAAATTGGTACACAGAGATAGCAATGTCTCCTCATTCTATTCACCAAGAGTCCCACTCAGCCCAGCCAAGACACACTTATAACAGATGAGGAAAACGTAAGGTTCAGGGACTTAGCCAGGACACATAGGCATCTGTTGCCCAAGTCCTGGTTCAGGACTCATTCTCCTGTACCACACTGCCCCCTCTCACT
The DNA here is from genome assembly GCF_024542745.1 of Macaca thibetana thibetana. Lineage (NCBI taxonomy): Eukaryota > Metazoa > Chordata > Mammalia > Primates > Cercopithecidae > Macaca > Macaca thibetana. The sequence continues at coordinate 65,295,683 of NC_065590.1, read as the reverse complement.
GTGCAGGCTCCTTTCTCAATATTGATGTCTTTGAGTTAGCCAGATGGTTAATCATTTTTTTTTTTCTTTTTTTTTTTTGCCACAAAGACAATTTGCTTTCCGAAAATCTCAAACTAAGCAGCTCATGACTGCTTCTTAAGATAAACAGAAAGGAATTCTAACACAGCATGGTAGAAACAACTTGACAGGACCATGTTGCTTCTGTTTCTTATCTCTGGATGCCAGAAGCCTGCTGCTTTCTCCTGTCCACCCACAAGGGATTTGTGATTGGGTTTGATTCTCCAACGCTGTTTCCTGGAAAAGGCCCCAGAGCCACTGATGTGTCTGCAAGAAGGGAAAAACATTTTACCCACCAGGTATTGATGTGCCCTAAGGTACTTTGGAGTCCGGAACTTAGCTTTGGGTAGTAAAAAAGCATGTTGGCAATTACGAAGTTTCAGAAGCAATTTTTTGGAAGAAAAAAAAAAGATAGGTAGTCCAAGACTCCACATTGGCTGTGCTGACCACAATGCCACCAAACTGCTGACTTTCAGAAGCAATTTTTTGCAAAAAAAATTTTAAAAATAGGTAGTCCAATGCTCCAAATTGACTGTGCTGACCACAATGCCACCAAATGAAAACTGAAAACTTAATCATCCAGTTCTGTATCGATAGCTAAGTGTTGGGTATCATTTAGGGCAAGAATATTTTAACTAATATTTAATCAGAATTTTTATTTTCAATTGTTAAAGTATTTTACAGAAATTTTCCATTTCTCAAATGTAAATTAAGAAAAATCAGTCCACAAAACATAAATGGAAACAAGCACAAATTTATTTGACCACCTTTTGGAGAGGCCAACTCAAAGTTGACAATGTATATTCACCATTTGAGAGGACATCTAACATATTACATCCTTGGCTTCTCAAGGAGATGTTAGTGCCCACTTACTAGATATTGGTAAGCTCCTTCACTAATCTCTGATTATTTTACAGTCAAGACTGCATTCTCCCATCCCTTCTTATAACCCCTTTTCATACTTTAAAGCATTGATCTAAATACAAAATGGGAGAACCTGTGTATTAGTTCACTAGGGGTGCCACAACAGAATACCACAGATTGGATGGCTTACACAACAAAAATTTATTTTCTCACAGTTCTGGAAGCTGGAAGTCCAAGGTCAAGGTATCAGCAGGCTTGGTTTCCTCTGAGGCCTCTCTCCTTGGCTTGCAAATGGTCACCTTCTTGCTGCCTCTTCACATGGTCTCTGTGCACAAGTGCCACTGATATTCCCCTGTACATCCAGATTTCCTCTTTTTAGAAAGACACCAGTCATATTTGATTGGGGCCACTCTATGGGCCTTATTTTAACTTAGTCATCCATCCAGAGGCTCTATTTCCAAATGCACTCATCTGCTGAGGTACTGGGAGTTCAGGCTCCAACATAAGAGCCGGAGAGCACAATTCAGCCCATAACAACCTCTCTTTATGAAAAGTTTCCAAATTATATCAGACAGTAAAAAATCTGCTCCTAACTTAAGAGTCCTGTTGTTTTGGGCTGTGTAGAAAGATACAGCCAGACCCAACATGTGGTTTAATTTTAGGGACTGCATGCTTCCTGTTCCCCAAAAATACTCCACATGCCTTTGAATTCTCTCATCAGAAATTCATATCTTCTCAGAGGCTTTCTTCTGTTAAAATGAAGAGAGCCTTGGGTTGAGCCTCATCTGTCACTAGACTTCAGTGCAACCATTGCTTCCTTTCTGAGAGCAGTTTTTGATGAAGAGCGGAGGACTGGGTACCAATAGGGCCAGGGAAGAAGTGAGGGGAGGGTCATAAATGGAGACAAAGGGAAGAGAAACAAGAAGCTGGAGGCATGAGAAGACAGACCTTACTGGCTTTACCATTTCACCCAAATAGTGGCAGAGGCTGAGTATTCATGCTCCAGTCCATAATTGTTGCTAGAGAATGGGTGCCTCACCCAGACGCCATATTCCCTGCATGGCTCCTCTTGCCTCTAGGTAGAGCCATGGGACAGACTTCTGACAATGGATTGTGAACCAGGAACAACTCCAGTGCCAGACCTGATCTATGGAAATTTCCTACACATTTTCTACCTTCTCTGTTTTCCAACTACCAGTGAAATAAAAAGATTCTGAAGCCCTAAAACATGGCAGAACCGCAAAACGGAATGGAGCCTGGATCTGTGAATGACCACATGGAAGGCCTCTCACTGAACACTTGCACTAAACTGTCACTGTGTGAGCAATAGCTCCTGTGAGTTAAACCACTGAGATTTTCAGGGCTTGTCCTTTTTAGCAACTATTAATGTTATAATTAATAAGTTAATACAGTCAATATAAGGCTGAATTTGGCAAAAATTAATAATCACTTCAGTGGTGATTTTATGCTGATTTATTTTATGCTGGTTTTATGCTGGTTTGTTTCAGGAGTGAATGCTGATAGTAAGAAGAGTATAGGCTGGGCACAGTGGCTCCTGCCAGTAATTCCAGCACTTTGGGAGGTCAAGGCAGGAGTTGAGCTCAGGAGTTTGAGGCTACAGTGAGCTATGATCAGGCCACTTCACTCCAGTCTGGGTGACAGAGTAAAATCCCATCTTAAAAATAGAAGAAGAAGACAACAAAGAAGAAGAGTATTACTTGATTTTTACTGTAAAATGACATTTAGATATTATTATTCAATTCAGGTTGACCTGTAATAGTAGTGATAATAATCACAGACAGTTGCAGTTTGCAACTATCATTGCATTTCAAACTACCAGGCATAATGAGAAGTACACAATAAAATAATAAAACAAACCACTGATAGGCTAAAAAGAGTGCTGGACTGAAAGTCAAGCATCCTGAATTCTAGTTTCACCCCAACACAAACCATTTATGACCAGGAGTCTCACCTCTCCGGTCACTACCAGCTCTAAAAGCCAGACTGGAAGTGTCTGTTTAGGGGAAATAATGCCTCCTATGAGTGAAAAACAAATGACAGGAGAACTGGTCACTGTGCTTTGTGCAGAGAAGATGCTCAATACAGATTTATTCAATTAACAAAAGTTTTTAAACAGACTCTGATAAAGTAATTCAACTGAAATGACAGAGGGTGAATACAGATTTAGACACCCACCCGTGTCCCCTCCCACCGAACTAGAAGTGTCTCTGTGTATTCATGTGTATAAAGAAATTGGCTCCATTTCTGAACAGTGAGAACAGGGCAGAAAAATGAATAAATCTGGGGATGACATATAATCAAAAATATAGCCATCTGTTTAAGTCCGGCATCTAAAATATAAAAAATAGAAGAGAAGCCACCTGTCTTGCAATATTGAAGTAAAATGCAAATCTATTTAATTGAAAATAATAATGTAATGTAAACTTTAGTCACAGGCAGAGAGCTTTCTCTATATAGTTATATTAAAGGGCTTAGACCAGTGCCTGGAGTATGATAGACACATAATTGTTTGTTGAACGAAAACATTCGTCATTGGATGCAAAGCATAGGGTAGGCATAGTGAGAGATGCCGAGATGGACAGAAAGTCATCCCTGCTCTCCAGAGACTTGCAGGCTGGGAAGAGAGAACCATGTCTTCAACCCACTGGAACACAAGACAGAATGAAATACATGCTAAGCAGAGGTAAAAGAAACATGCTAGGGGAGGAAGAAACATTTCATTCTGATGGGAAGGAATCAAAAATGAGGTAGAATTTAGGCTGAGCCTTTAAGTGAACAATCTCCAGGCTGTGAGGATGGCATGACCCAGGTAATAAAAAGATTGGAAATAGTGGGCTGGTCAGGTCCATGCAGAGAACTTCAGGAGACAACCTTGGAAAAGAGTGTTGGAGACATATATAAGAGTCTGGTTGTGACTTGGGAACAAAATTCTAACAGCCACAAAATTAGGTGCCTAGGAAAAGAAGTAGATCCCCTTTGTTTTCTTTCTCTCTCCAAATTTGTAAAGCATTTACCTCTCTTAAACCATATAACATGTCATTTTATTAAGTCATTTAAATATGTGTAAGATGACTGCCAGGCCCAAACTACTTTAATACTACAAAAGTTAAAATAAGGTGAAGAAAATGTGTTATAGAACAAAGCATGTGTATATTTGAGTCCTGTCTTCTTAAGTTATTTTAATTTCTGGATAACAAAACCTCATTTTGCTTCCATTCTAATCATTAGAAGAGACTCCCTTAAGGGGAGTCTGCATTAGCAATCCATGTGCATCCCTGGTATACCGTTTTGCTTCAGAAAAGGACTTGAGCTCAGTATAGAAAGTATTTATATGATGGCATCTAAAGAGAGGGTCGGCTAAGAGGTCCGCAAATGTCAGCAGCATCCTATTGGTAATCCATGGTCATTCAAAGCATTTTAAGAGGAACAGAGGAAACAGCCTTGTTTCAGTAACTGAAAGGCCAATGTGGCTGGTGCAGAGCAGCAAGAGAGAGTGTGAGAAGAGTCAGGGATATAGACCAAACCATATCATGTAGGGTTCTAAAGGCCACAGAAAAAAGAATAAAGAAGTCCAAATCTTGTACAAAATGCAATGAGAAGCCATTGGTGAGTGTTAAGAAGGGTGATATGATGTCATTTATCCTTTATTTTGGCTGCTCTTTGGAGAAAGAATTGGAATGGGACAGAAACGGAAGCTGAGAGAATAATTAAAAGACCATTAAAATAGTCCAGAGGAGAGAAGTTGATTATTCAAACTGAAGGCGATAGTTGTAGAAATGGAAATAAGCTAACATATTGGGGATATATTTTAAAGACAAAACAGATTAACTGGATGTTAAATGCAAGGAAAAGAACAGAGTGACTCCCAGGTTTTTATCTTAAGAAACTTGGAAGATGGTGCCATTTTCCAAGTAAGAGACCAGAGACAGTTTAGGGAGAGGAAAAAGCAGATGATAAAGAGTTCTGTGTAGGGCACTTTACATTTCAGATGCCTGTTTGACATTCAAGTCAGGTAGGCAGTCTGACATTAAGTAGACAGTTTGATTTATGAGCCTGCAGGCTCAAGGGAAGGTCAATGGAGATTTACACTTGTGAGTCATCTGCATATAGATGGTATTGAAATTATGGGACTAAATGAAATCCACCAGGGAGATGGCATACATAAGAGCCAGAAAGGTGCCTAGGAGGTCAAGCAAGGAAGATGGGTCCAGTAAAGAGACTGAAAGGGAGCATCCAAGGAGATTAGAAGTGGGGAATGAAACATGAGAAGCTGGTGTCATAGAAGCCAGGAAAACAAACTCTCTGGGTTATCTTTGCTTTGAAATTAGTACAGATAATTTTACAAAGCTATCTGAGTTGCTTGGAGCCTTGAGCCAGTAATTTCTATCTCACTATTCCTCATAGGAAGAAAAATGTCAGGGTTGTTGAGACAATCTGCCTCCTAATGTATAGCTGTAGTCTCTTGTGGAGTTAATGAGCATGTTAACAGCCCTGCTTCCTCCTATCACTGGAATAGTTCATGTCTTTGGGGCACTGACTCAAGAGAATTTTCTTCATAGTCAAAGAACAACACTTTCAAGACAGAAGTTCAAATCAGCTATGCCTTTGAGAGAATAAATTTATCTTTACAGATATATTGCACATATTAGAATATTAAGCTATGGTTTACAACCAGACAGGTCACAGATGATGAATGTGATGGTTTGCTTGCTATTAAACGGGTTGCCTTTGAGAACATATTCTAAGTGAAATATTGTGAATGGCTATCACCTTGCAATAGTTTGACCTGCTGCAAATGTTACCTAATTCAATACCCCATTATCACTTCCTTGTCTTTTGGTAAGGCTGTCAAAAATAAGAACATTTAATGATCAAATAATATATGAAAAAAATTCCTTAGTCATCCAAATAACCTCATTTCTCACATTAGCTGTGGCTTATAATAAGACAGTTCTTTCAGTAATATAAAGTTTCTAGATTAGCCAAGGTGAGATATATCCAATTCTGTACCAACTTTAATAGACTCCAATCACAATACTTGAGAGTTTTTCAAATTATAGCTTGAAATGTCAGAGTTGGACACCTTCAGAGATCGTTTGCTTGTTTTCATTGATATGTTCATATTTGAAGGGATACATATACTTTTTAGTTGCTTGAGTAACAAGGAAGAATTTAAATAAAATTTTCTAGTCACCCACACATATCTTAAGAGGTCCATCAAAGTACATAAGTTGTACCTAAAAGCATGTACATTGGTGTATCCAGAATATTTCCACTCTGAAGTGAAGAAAAATTTCCCCATCCATGAAAATATACGTGCACAAGCTTCCTCACAAATTTACATACAATTTCAGGAGGGTCTCAGATCCTCTGAAAACTACATGCACCCTCACAACATCAGAGTTTCCAAGCTAAGCACTCTGGGTTTAGACTATTTTCTCCTATGGGTGCACCATGTGTGCCTTCTCCTTATTGGCCATCAGAAATCAGAACTTTCAGTCTCCAAAAGTATTGATTTAAGGAATGCTGGTGGTGGTGGTGTTGTTTCTAGGAAAATGAGCATGCTTCCTTGAGAATTAAAGTAAATTTCCCCCAAGGTATGGAGTTGGAAATTCTGGGCTCTGTCTCGGGTCCTGAAACCTAGGTCCAAGGTCACAAGGAGCTGTCCAAGGTCCCAAATGTCTTAGACCAGTGCTTCTCCAAGTATGATCTACAGATAACCTGCATTAAAATCAACTGAGTGTGTGCATTACACTGCAGATTCCTGATCCATCCAAGAACCATTGAATCAGAAACTTTGAGGGTAGGTCCCACAAATCTGCATTTTAAGGAGTGCCTCAGGATATTCTTATGTCTGATGCTAAGATAATGTCTACCAAATGTTGGTACCACTTTGTTTATGGCTGGAAACCATTTAATCCCATTTAAATTCACTGATCATTATAAATGCACCTGCTACCTTTAATACCATCTATATTAACAATCATAATGAGTTGCTATATTCCTGTAGAAGACATTGACCAACTTTCTTCCAGATGTTTTCTGTCACAATTTAGCACCAACCAAACATAAAAATCCAAGCCCTATCAAATCTCAAGAAAAGCAAACTCTTTTGAAAGTCAACTTCCTTGATCTTTTCACAAATCTTTCCTCCTTATCCACTTTAATAATGAAAATAAGTACAATTATGGGTAACCAATATTTACTGATTATTCACTCCATGCCTTCCATCAAACCCATCATAACAATAGTAGTAAATGCAACAAAAAACATTTAATGAGTGCTTACTATATGCCCAGAACTCTTTAAAGTTCCTTATGTGATTGCATCATTTAATCTTTATGATACTGTACCTATGAGACCAAGAAAGACAGGAAAATGTGTATTCCATATTGCTTAAGGTATTAGTGCCATTTATAGGCTTTGTCATATAACTATGATACCAAAGTTAATTCCCTAGTGTTCTTTTTTAAGGTATGAAAATGGGGAAGAAGACAGTGCCCATTACTGATCGCCTGCTGTATTTCTGGCACTTTAACATGTTTTCTTCATTAAAATATCACCAACTATTTATGAATAGATTTTATTACCCCATTTTAACAGGTTTATTGAAAGACTGATATATCATAAACTGCACATATTTAAAATGTGCAATTTAATAAGTTTAGATATATGTATATACCTGGGAAGCCATATTGCAATCAAGGTAATGAACATAACTCTCAGCTCCAAAAGTTTTCCCATCTCCCTTTGTAATCCTTCCTCCTGCCCCTCCACTTGCTCATCCCCAGGCAACCATTGACCTGCCTTCTGACACTACAGATTGGTCTGCATTTTCTAGAACTTTATATAATCTCTGTGTGTAATCCTTTTGTCTTGCATCTTATACCCAACATGATTATTTTAAGATTCATCTATGTTATTGCATTTATCAAAAGTTCACTCCTTTTTACTGCTGAGTGGTATTCCAATTGTCCCCATTTTATAGATAAGCAAACTGTGGAAATAAGCAACTAGTTCTGAGATTACATAGTAAAGGACCAGATTCAAATTTAAATCTGCCCAACACAAAAGCCCCATATTTTCCCACTAAAAAGTATGCCTCTCTTCATTTTTAACTGAGAAATAACTCTACATATATCTTCAGAATGAAAGAATGTGGCCTCCAAAGTCACCAGGCTATAGTAACCACACCAAAAATTGTAGCTGAAGGATTAATTGGAGAGGGTGTCAGCTGTCCTACCCACCTACCTCCACAATATGTGCTTAGCAGTACCACCCTTAAACTTTGGGCTTCAATTACAAGGTCATTCACCCGAAGAAGAACCCAGGAATCCTGGGGCTGCCAATATACCTGAGACCACTGTATGCAGGCCCTAAGCTCTGGCTAGAGTCCTCTCTTATAGGCCAGAAGGGAAGGAAGTATGTGGGGCAAATGATGGAAGGTGGTCAAATGTATGGTGGAGTAGGAAGGCATCCAAAGAACTATGAAGGTCCTTATTGAACTGGGTCACTTGTGTGACTTGAAGGATAGACTTTTAACTAAGGACAGAAGAGGAGATAAGAACTACAAAATGGAAAAGCAAGGAAAGGTAGACTAACCCTTGCCAAGCTCCCAAACTGTTAATTTGGTGATCTTAGGCACTCATCACTCTTGAAATATAAAAATTTAACAGATTATATTTTTCCATGATTCTTGCAACATACTTTTGAGGAGGAATTATTCATAACACTATGAATAATAACTAGCAGTTATAGAGTGCTTATAATGCACTACACAAAAGAATCATATTCTGTTTTCATTTTACTTCCAAGAAATCAGTTCTCAGAAAATATAAGTGACTGTCCAAGATCATACAGCCAGAGAGTGATTTAGTTATAGCCAGAATTCAAATCTCCAAGTCTTAGTCCAGTAATCTTCCCATGACTCAGACTCCAGACTTCCCTGCTTCCAGCCAATCACCCAAACACCACCACACACCTCACCATCATTGGTCCCAACCCAGGCTCACCCTAGAGTATATGCTGACTTATGTCCTTTGATTTCAAACCCCTGAAACCCCTATCTTCATCAGTACATGTCCTTCTATGTACACTGCCCTCAGAATACTGTTCAACACTAGAGTCAACTTAAAAGATACTCAATAAACTAATAAACTAATTCTGCACCAAAAAGTTAATAATTACAATGTTATGCTTTTGTTGGGTACCAGTGGGGCTTAAGAAAACAGTGCCTAAAAGAATAATGCACATTGTGGACAAGAGTGTGATATACAGATTTTCCAAGTCCTATCTTCATACATGTGAATGTCATAGGTTTACAGACTAACTCCAGACAAAGCAAGCCACTATTCCTCTTTCAGAAGGGCCAACTCAGGATGAATGGCCTCTTGCCTGGGGGAGGAAGAAGGGAAATAATAATCATAATAGTTAAATGATATGAATAATAGGAGCCAACATTTATTGATTGCTTTGTATTGGGTATTTTATCAGTATCACAATTAAACCACAATTCCATGAAGTAGGTGTTATTGTTAGTCTCATTTCCAGATGAGGAAACTGAAACAGGGAGGCTATGTAATCCCACCATGCTAGTGCTAAGCAGGGCTGGGACTCAACAGCCGTTCTTTCAAACAGCAGAACGCTTTTTTTTTTTTTTTTTTTTTTTTTTTTTTTTTTTTTTTTTTTTTTTTTTAGTCAAGGTCTCACTCTATCTCCTAGGCTGTAGTGCAGTGGTACAATCTCATCTCACTGCAACCTTGACCTCCCAGTCTCAAGTGATCCTCCCACCTCAGCCTCCACACATCACACATCTAGCTAATTTTGTTTTATTTTTCGCAGAGAGAAAGTCACGCTATGTTGCCCAGGCTGGTCTCAAACTCTTGGACTCAAGTTATCCTCCTGTCTCAGCCTCACAAAATGCTGAGATTATAGGCGTGAGTCCTGACACCTGATCCAGAATGCTCATTCTTAACCGGTGTACTGATCCCCACCAGTTATTGCTTATCGTGCACCTACTGTGTGCCTGGCACTGTGTGAACCTTAAACATATTAATTTCATTGAAACCTCATGGCAACCCTTGGAGATAGGTGTTACCATTGTCCCCATCTGACAGATGAGGCCCAAGAAAAAAAGGAAACTGAGTTAGTGTGGAGCTGGAACCGACGACAGGCATTCTGGCTGAGAGCTCTCTGAGAAATAAATATTCAGCACGACTGATTCCTATTCAAGTTTAGGTCTTTCTCTTTCTACTTCATTTAGGTTAAAAGGCTTTCCTCTCCAGGAGCCTGGCAAGCCAAGCCTGCCTTCTGCGGGGCAACAGCGCGAGGCATTACCCCTACAGACCACTTGGGGGCACCATCCGTCCTGAGTTGGAGAGAACGATGGGAAGCAGGGCTCCTTCACAAGGCTGCGGGGCTCCTCTCCGGGCCCGCCCCCCCCATCCAGCAACAGCCAATCAGAAACTCACTGACAGCGCTGGGCTCTCCACGGTAATGGCCGTGGATGATGATTGGCTAAGTCTCTTAAGGGCAATCTGGTTTCTGGGGAGGTAGTGACACGCGCAGGGCGGGAGGTCTCTGAAGCAAGAGAGGGCTCCAGACATCATCCTTACCTGAATAAGCCCCAACGATGGGAGTGTCAGCCCGACCCTTCCACGGTGGAAAAGGCAGCAGCCAATTGCTATAGTCCCTTTAGGCTTTTCTCTCCCACCAGTCCTCACTCTGCCCTCTAAGGGGGTTCCTGGCCGCTTCAGCTCAGTTTGCTGCTTACCAATCCCGCGGCCCAAGGGGAGCGGGGCTCTGTGTGGCCGGAGCTGGGGGCCCACACGGAGCCCCTTGCCAGATGCCCCCGAGTTATGCGGAAGGGCCAGCCTAGGACAGCAGCCACTGCATTTCTTTGGCTTGCGCTGTGGTCCGATGGAGCTCGGTTCTGACCCAGAACGTGAGATCAGTTTCTCATTCAGCCCAGGGCCTTGCACATGTGGCCCCACTGCTCGAACCTCTGCCTTTCAGGATCTCACACAAAGTTTTTCACTTTCCCCTGCAGGGATGGTCCTCTCTAAGCGCCTTTAGAACTTTGTAAATAGCCGCATTGCAGCACTGCGCCATTGTTTTATTTCACTCATATTGGACTCAGGGTAGGGACCATATCTCCAACGTCTTTGCTTTGAGTAAGATATTTAAACTCTCTGTGCAGCGTTTTTCTCAATTGTAAAATGAGCACAGTAGTACCTCTTGTATAAAGTTGTGTATACCTCTTGCATAAAGTTGTGTGCACTAATACATGTAAAGCGCTTAGAAGAGAGTCTTGCACACAGCAGATGATCAGAAAATGTTGGCCATTTGTTATTCCTACAATGCCTAGCACAAACACATCATAAATACTCAACAGTGTTTAGAATCAGTTTCATATATTTGTTCTTGTAGGTTTAAATCTCAACTTTGTCGAAACTGCTACAAGAAGCAAACGGTAAATATATATACATGGCTGCAAATGTGTCCAAGTGCTTCAACATGCCGTGGCAGTTGAGAACAGAAGGGAGCCTGGGTTCAAGCTATGACTGCAGCTGAACAGCCCAATGACCGATAGAAAATTAACTAAAAGTTAACTCCTCAACTATGGAATGGAGAGGATCATAATAGTATCTACTTCATCGGGTTGTGGTGCTTGCATTCTTATCCCACTTTCATTTTGGGAGCTAGGACAAGAATGTAATGACACAGTATAGTATTTCTACCTTACATTTGTCTCCCACTTTAACTTTTGCAAGCACATTCATATATTATCTCATTTAACACAGCAACCCTGTGAAGCTCAGAGCACTTCCTGGTTTGTTGGAATCCTACAGCATGTCCATGGTGAGCTGCAGTTCGGTTTCTTTGAGTGCAATTTCAATGTCAGTGCCATTGCTCTGCATCAGGACTGAGCCAGTGACCACCTGGGTCTCAGATAAGCAGAAGGATTTGGATCCCAGATTTTCAAGCCAGTTGTTCTGTGTTTTATTTCTGATTACAGCAGAAAGACGTAATTACATTATCTTTTAAAATGTGAACAAAACAAAGTACAAAGTCTGGTTGACCCTCACACACACTGCCCAGAGGCAGCCACTATCATCCATTGAGTATGGCATCTTCCTCACCTCCTGGGTATGGTTTCATTTGTGTACATGTTGGGGGGAAAGCTAGGATTTTTTTGTTGTTCTTTTGCATAAACATGATTGTATTTTAAAATTTATTCTACTACTTGTTTTCTTCAATTAACAGTACATCTCAAAGATCTTTTTATGTCTATATCCCTATTTCTTTTTAACTACTGCACAGTCTTTTATACCTGAACCCATTTAACCATTCTCTTGTTGTTAATTCTAATGTTTAAAGCCAAGTTTTGTTGAGTCCCCCTCAAGTCCCAATTTTGTAGCTGCTTAGATTCTGAACAGTCTCTGGGCCTAAAGACTCAAGTCACCAGAACATGAAATCCTTATGGTCAAGAGTTCCACCTGGCTCCATATTCTTCCCATACTACAAGCCCAAGGCCCTGGCAAGCTGTGAAACTGGAGTCCCTCCTCCCAAGAGGAAAGAGTGGGAAAGAAGATGTCCACATAGGGCCAAAATGGGCTGATGATGACTTTACTCCTCAGAACATTGCTCAGAGCTAAAGACATCTCTGGAACTTTAAAAGCCTCATAATTACCTCCAAGAATCTGCGCGGCTGAGATCCCTTCTGAAGAGCTAAAGCTGGTGAAACTCATTCTCTTCCTTGAGGTCCTAGTGACCTTCATGACTCAGTCCTTCCCCAGGCCCACCCCTCACCCCCAACACCCACAAGTGTCTCCCCAGGGCTGAAACCTCTACTTCGGAACACAGACTTGGAATTGAATTGCAGGGGAATGGTGGGCACATCCTGTGGGTACTTGTGAAACACATGGACCTCAGATCCTCAGATAACCCCAAAAGAAATGATGCAGGCTGGCCAGGGACTGGTCTAGGGACAGTGTCACTTCAGGCAAAATGAGAGGAAGAAAATCAGGGTAGAAATCAGCATATTACAGGCACAAATCCACAAGGGAATGTGCTGACTTCATGACCCTTCACTCCATGCCCTTTCTACCCAGCTCCAAAAGGAATTCACTCGGCTTTTCTCCAGCTACAACTAAAGATTCTCTGAAAGGAGAAATAGGTAAAGGTCTCATCACATGAATTCCAGACACATCTCTGGTGCACCCAGCATTTTGTACATTAGGCAAAAAGCACATATTCCCAGTTGAATACAATCACACACATATAACACAGATGCAGTCATGTTCACAATCAGGACACCAAACTGAATGTTGAAGATGTTCTGTATTCTAATACTCAACAGATTAATGCACTAGAGCCATACCAGACAAACAAACAACTTACAAAAATGGAACTCAAACTGGCAAATACACTTGAATAAAATGCAATCTCACTAGTCACAAAAAAACATACAAAACTTAAAACCAGGATTCTATTTTTCACCTATAAAATTGTCATGTTACAAATTATAATATGCATTTCTTTTTTTTTTTTTAAGAGGAAGTTTCGCTCCTGTTTCCCAGGCTGGAGTATGAATATGGCTTATGACATGCTTAAGAATGACAAAAATGTGCTCTGTTCTCTGTTGCTGTTGGTAGAATAAATTAGTTAAAGCCTTTTGGAAAACTAATTTGGCAACACATATCCAAATCTGCTTAACCCAGCAATTTAATTTCTGAAAATCTAGTTAAATGAATAATTTCAAAGATTTTTGCATCAAAAAAGTCTGGAAGCAAATATCCAACTTCAATATTCAAAAACAGGAAAATGGTTAAATGAATATTGACATTGTAAACATGTGTAATAACATGGAAAATGAGTATGATGTGGCATTGAATAAAGAAAATAAGATTCAAAGGAATCAGTTTGATATTATCACAACTACATTGAAACCTGTATTGCATACACAAACACACACAAACCCACACACAAATGATTTCGTTTACTCCTCTCAACAATCAGTGAGGAAACTGAGACACAGGAGGGTTCAGGAACTGGCAGCTGGTCACGTAGCAAGTGGTAGAGCTAAATTGTATGCCCATGTTCTTCCCAAAATATCACAAAAGCAACCACTAACTGTGAACAATGCTTGTTGAACTTGGAATCTGAAAGCTCCTATTTACATATTTTAAGTCCATGATTAGATTTTATAACCCAAGTAATCCTACTCTGTGAGATCTCAAAGAGTACTTTTATCTCATCCAACTAGGCCTGCTCCAGGAAGAAGCCTCCAGAAGTCAAGTCAGCCTTCAGAAGCAGACAGAAGAATCTGGTGTGTTGCTGACCGAACTCCCAGGGAATCCACCCATCTTTGGGCAGAAGGCCCTTGCAAAATGACTCTAGGCCAATTTCAGTGATTTACACACAACCTGTGATGGTTAACACTAAGTGTCAACTTGACTGGATTGAAGGATGCAAAGTACTGATCCTGGGTGTGTCTGTGAGGGTGCTACCAAAGGAGATGAACATTTGAGTCAGTGGGCTGGGGAAGGCAGACCCACCCTTAATCTCGTGGGCACAATCTAACTAGCTGCCAATGAATATAAAGCAGGCAGAAAAACATGAAGAGGAGAGACTGGCCCAGCCTCCCAGCCTACATCTTTCTCTCATGCTGGAGGATTCCTGCCCTCAAACATTGGACTCCCAGTTCTTCAGTTTTGAGACTTGGACTGGCTCTCCTTGCTCCTCAAGCTTGCAGACACCCTATTGTGGGACCTTATGATCATGTAACTTAATACTCTCTCTCTCTCTATATATATATATACACACACACACATATATATATACACATATATACACACCTATATACACACATATATATACACACATACATATATACACACATACTGTTGAGCAGTCTTTCTTCCTTGGTAATAACAGAACCCTGACTTTTAGAGAGGAACATTGCCTTTCGGAATAAGACTACACTTCCCAACTTCTTCCCAGCTAGTTTACTGGCCAATGAGATGCAAGAAAAAACGGGGAAGCACAGTAAAGGGAGGCCTGGCCCCCTTTTCCCTTTGCCCCTTCCCGCCTCGTATTTTCTGGGAATGAGAAGACCTTCACCAAAGATGGCAGTCACAAACTAGGATGTTAGGGCAGAAATGTAAAAGGACGCTGAGTCTTGACATACAGAGACCTTGAACTGCCTACATGTGGACTTCTTTGATGTGAGAAAATCAAACCCTTATGTGTATAAGTCACTGTCATTTTAGGCTGTTATATACAGCCTGGTCTAATTCCTAAATGGCTAGCCTCTCTTTCCTAAGGTTTAAAAGTATCTTAACTTACATAGAAATACACATTTATAAATTAGAACATTCTTATGACTGGGCCAGGTTCACCAGCACAAAGTTAACCTTGGACTCATGAAACATTTTGGACCAAAACATATACTTCATCTAAACCACACATTGGCATAGCCTTGGCATTCTATTTTCATGCTGAAAGAAAACAATATTCTGTCAAAGAAGATCTTTTTCTTTTTCTTTTTTTTTCTGTCACCCAGGCTGGAGTGCAGTGAGGTGATCTCAGCTCACTGTAACCTCCACCTCTCAGGATCAAGCGATTCTACCACCTCGGCCTGCCAAGTAGTTGGGACTACAGGCACGTGCCACCAAACCCAGCTAATTTTTGTACTTTCAGTAGAGACAAGGCTTCACCATGTTGGCCAGGCTGGTCTTGAACTCCTAAGCTCAAGCAATCTGCCCGCCTCAGCCTCCCAAACTGCTGGAATTACAGGTGTGAGTCACCACACCCAGCACCAAAGAAGGTCCTTAACACATAGGCAAACACTTGGACGTTTTTGTTGGTGGTCATTGTTCAATCTAAGCACCAAACTGAACTCTAAGTAACAACTTCTTTTGAACCTAATCAGATATGTTAGAAGTCTCCGAAAAGTGGTCAAATGTTCACAAGCTGAATTCTGGTTGAAAGCTTTCTACACTTCCAATCTGTTTCTCCTTGGGAGGAACTCCAGCTGGCCCCTCTTTTAGCAAGTTCTCATTCTTCTTTAAGACCTTTAGAGAAATGTCGTTCAGTGTGGTTAGAGGTAGCTGACCCTAGTGGTGGCCTCTGCATAGCCACTCTGAGAGTCAACCTGCCAGGACCTCTCTCTGTTCCGCTGCCACAGGGCTGCCTTCCAGCCCCTCAGGCAGTCCTCCTCCTCACTGGGCCAGCTCCATGTCCCTTACGGTGTGGGGAATTGGTGAGGGGGTGGACTTAAATAACTTATTTTTATAATGACTAAATGTTAAAATATGTTATTCCATAAGAAAAGAAAAATGTTAAGGAGTACCTTCTTTGGGAAATGTTTGTTAATAACTAACATTTATTGAATACTTACTATGTTCTGGGCACTGTACTAAATGCCTTTTTAAATACTGTCACCACGTTTGAGATCCAAAACAGGGTTGGAGAGGTGAAGTAGCTCTACCTGATGTGACTGCAGGGATTTAATTCCAGGTCTACCCAATTCCAAAGCCTGATCCTGTTTTGTTTTGTTTGAGACAGGGTCTCACTCTGTCACCTAGGCTGGAGTGCAGTGGCACGATCATGGCTCGCTGTAGCATCAAAGTCCTGGGCTGAAGGGATCCTCCGACCTCAGCCTTCCAAGTAGCTGGGACTACAGTGATGAGCCACCACACCCAGCTAATTTTTGTATTTTTTGTAGAGATGGTGTTTCTCCATGTTGCCCAGGCTGATCTTGAACTCCTGAGCTCAAGCGATCCACCTGCCTCGGCCTCCCAAAGTGCTGAGATTACAGGCATGAGCCACTGTACCCACCTGAGCCACCGCACCCGGCACCTGATCCTTTAATGCTTAGGGAACACTGCAGTTTGAAAATGCTGCCAATGTTCTAATGCCACTAGAACACACGTTCTCAACAAGGGTGATATTGCCCTCAAGAGAGCAAAAGCTGGTTCTTAGTGGCCAATTAAAAAAAAAAAAAAAAGAAAGAAAGTCTTTACTCCTTTTAGGTATAAAGCACAGATATACATACAGTGCATCATGAATTTGCAGTTTACCTGTGGTATTAAATTTTCCTGAGAGGAGGGGGCAGTTAGGGAAAAAAAATCTAAAAAGGCTCCTTACAGGGACAATAATCAATAATGAAAACAAGGTTGAGCAACAGTGTGTTAGGACATTTTGGCAAAGAGCATGTTTACTGAAAGCAAGCACTGTCTTACACAACTCCCAAGGTTTTCTCAGGGCACAGAAGACAGCGTCAACACCTGAGCTTCGTTCACTGAAACCTTTTAGTCATTATGCCGTGTGATCCTCCCAAGAACCCCTTCATGAAATCACTAAGGAAGATATTTACTCTCCACTTTTAATAGATGAGGGAATTGAGCTTTAGAGATGGTAATCACTACCTACATTTAGTACCAAATAAAACTACCCTTTAAGAATAAAAAGTGATATAAAGAAATTTGTAAACAAAGCAAAACCAAGTTTGTTATAAACAGAACTTCAGTAAGAGAACTCTAAAGTCTGAGATGTACGAAAGAATGAAAGAGAGAAAGCAAAGTGGTTAAAATGTGAACAAATCTATAGGAATGTTGATATATAAAACCACGGTTGTAATGTCTACTTTGGGGGCTTCCAGACATAAGACAGAACTAAAATACCGGGCAACAATGGCATATAAGTCAGTGGGGAGTGGTTAGAGGTTAAGCATGCTCAAGTCATTCAGTTGGTCAGGAGAAGAGTAAAGATAGTAACTTGAGAAAGTAAGCTAAATATACATGTTAAATTTCCAGGTTAAAAAAAATAGAAGACATCAAGAATTAACTGCCAAATCAGAAGAATGAAAAGTGGAAGGAGGCTGGGAGCGGTGGCTCACACCTGTAATCTCAGCACTTTGGGAGGCTGGGGTGGATCACCTGAGGTCAGGAGTTCAAAACCAGCCTGGCCAACATGGTAAAACCCCATCTCTACTAAAAAATACAAAAATTAGCTGGGAATGGTGGCTCTTGCCTGTAATCCCAGCTACTCAGGAGGCTGAGGCAGAAGAATCACTTGAACCGGGGAGGCGGAGGTTGCAGTGAGCTGAGATAGTGCCACTGCACTCCAGCCTGGGTAACAGAGTGAGACTCTGTCTCAAAAATAAAATAAAATATAAATATAAATGGAAGGAGTGAATCCTATACTTCTCATGACAAATGTTATAAATCATTGAAAAATTATCAAATTGAGTCTTTAAATTCACTTAAAATTATCATCCTTCAATATAGTTGAATGTTGCTTAAAATCAATTGCATGGGTACAAAATTTTTTATACTAAAAATAAGAAAATATTATTCTTTATGGCTTAAAAATTGCCTGTGGCTTACATAGTGTTTCCTCAAGGGTGGTCCATAACTCCAGCCTCCTGAGATGCTTGCCCCAAGGGAAAGCATCCATGATCCAGCCATCTGAGGGATGCTGCACAGCACAGCCTCACCTGTAGACTCACAAAGCTGTGTGGCCCTAAGACTTATACTTAGTAAAGAAGTCTGCCTGCCTTGATTAACTCTGGTGTTTTCCAACCATTTTTTCCCCACTCCATGAAATACACTAAAACTCCACACACTAAAACCAAAACCAAACTCTGGGGAGCTCTAAATTAAAGCTTTTGTTATTGTTGTTGTTGTTGAGATGGAGTCTCACTCTATATCCCTGGCTGGAGTACAGTGGCGCAATCTCGGCTCACTGCAACCTCTGCCTCCTGGGTTCAAGCAATTCTCCCACCTCAGCCCTAAGTAGCTGGGATTACAGGCGCCTGCCACCACACCTGGCTAATTTTTATATTTTTGTAGAGATAGGGTTTCACCTCATTGGCAAGGCTGGTCTTGAATTCCTGACCTCAGGTGATTCACCCACCTCAGCCTCCCAAAGTGGGATTACGGGCATGAGCCACCGTGCCTGGCAGTTAAAGCCTTCTTGTTTGAGCCAGATGGCTAAGATTGAGAACTCACCAAAAATGCAAAATGTAGACTCAATTCTTTTGAAGTTTCACAGAACTGTTTTAAAAGGTTGAAACTGCACCCTCAAGCACTTTGAAACATGGCCGTGTCAGCCACTCGCACAACCTCACAAGTACACTCCTTGCTACCCAGAAATAACACTGCCTCCGTGCCCCACACACATGCCCACGGAGTTTCTCTGGTGTGGGCTTGTAGGAAAGACAGTGATTGAAACAGCATGCCCAGCATTCTCTCATAGCCTCACACCTTCTGCCGTCCCACCACAGAAATGATCATGGTTGGTTTGCTCACCTCATTGTTCTCCTTCGTTCACTGCTTACCCACCATCTTCTTCCTCTCCAGTCTAGCTTTGGAAGCTTGAAAGGAGTTGAGACTAAAGAGATATTTCTGAGATAGTCTCCTGGCTCCCTGGGATAAAGTCCATGGATTAAAGTACCCCAGAATAGTCACTTTCTTTCCCTATGTGGGCCTCAGTTTCCCCAGTGGTCCAAGGAAAGGGTAGAAAGCATGGCTTCTGAACCCCTTCTAATCTCTAATTGTACATCTGTAAAATGAAGGGATGGAAGATGATGATGCCTGACTTTTCTTCCAGCTCTTACATTCTCCGATCTCAGGAATCATCTCACTTTACTCTCTCTCAGAAAAGACAGCTGTAGCTCAGAGAGATGACGTGACTTGCCCAAGGCTATGCAGCAGGGACTAGACTTGCCGGGCCCAAGTCCTGCCTAGCTCAGCGTTCATGTGTTTTTACATGTGTGCTGTGTGTGTATATGTGAGCACATATTTGTGAATACATGACAAGGTGGCATATTCTAAAGATTCTTTGTGTGCACGTGTGAGTCAAAGATTTATTTCTTCATTTCTTGTATTTGAAGTACTCTTCAATGACATCCTTGGCCTGAGACTCTTTGCCATAGTCCTTAACTACTACACAACTGCTACTAACCACTTTACGGGGTTTCCCCCCTCTGTCAGTTTTACAGAGGCCTGCCCATTCCCCTAGTTTCTTGTTGTCATCACCCTTAATTAGGTTGATTTGGTGTTCAGCACAAAGGGCCCCCACCAACTTGACATACATAGGCCCATCACAGTTGGATGCAAGCACACAAAGATGGGCTTGGTGCTTGTCCAAGGTTTTGGCAGCTTTGCAAATTCCGCATGCTAGGCCATGGTGGACGAGGGCGGTCTTCAGCACCTCTTGTAAAGCAGTATTAACATCCATTACACCTCCAACAGAAATGCCTTTCTCGGCCGTGGTGGTGGGTTATGGGTGAAGCCCAATCTTGAATGCACCAAAGCCTCCGCCTCCGCACGACTCAGCGGTGGCAGGGAAAGAGCATATTGTAAAGATTGTCGTTGAGCTCAGACATTTCCTAAGGCATCTGTGCAGGTCAGGAGTGCTGTGCAGTCAGTCTTGGATGTGAAGCAGGAGGGAGCAGACGTGAGGAGGTAGGAGCTACAGGAATGCTCAAAGGATCACATCTCCCTCCTCCTCCCCAGTCTCTGCATCACAGGGGCTCATGCTCCTTGCTTAGCCTGATGAGGCTACCTCAAACCAGTCCAGGCTGGTGAGCTGCTTTCTGCTCCCAGCTCAGGAACACCAGGCAGGACTGAGCACAGCCAGCCATCAAATTCTGCCTGATCTAGCCCAGTGCAATTATTGGCATTTTGTTTCTACCTCCATGTTTTGACCCTGGGTTCATCAGCTTGACCTTTAGCCCTAAAAGACACTATCAAATTTGCTGAGTTTGGGGGCATTTCCACAGCTGCTTCTGTCTTTACCCCTTGCAGCTACTCCTCTGCCATTCCACTCAGCACTTCTCTCCCTCAAAATCCACTTGTGCCTATCCCCACAGTGGCTGTTCCTGCAAGTCTCCCTACTTTGATCAGATTCCCATGCTGTCTGACAGCCATTTTTTTTTATTTTTGCACCCTACTTCTAGTCACCCACTCAAAGGAGGCCAAAACTACAATTCCTCTTTCCTCTTTTCCATCCATGCTGATATCACATCTCTAAGGCTCACTTATACTTCTATTATCTTCTCCACTGAGGTAGAGATTATAAATCAATACATTTCGTAACTTCAGTGTACAGGATGGCTGTGTGTGGTGGGGGTGGGGGGAGAGAAACACAAATGTTGGGATAGTAGAAATTGCCACTAACTGATGTGTTACAATATAAAGAGGGAATACTGCTTATCTTCAAATTCCTATTTTCAAAGTCAGACTCATCTTTCCAGAACTGTCACTCCCAGCTGTGGGAATAAAGTTCAGAAGCTCAGATTGCCTTAGCTCCCTCCTTCTCACTCCAATGGGTAGTTCGTACCAGCTCCACCTTCCATCCCCAGGAGGAGCTCCTTCCAGGTTCCTTGACACCTGCCCCATCATACGTCTTACCCCATGGTGAGCTGAAGCTCCAGCTCAGCCCCAGGGGCAACTGGCCTAGAGTGAACTATTTCTCAGGATCTCACTGGAGGTGGGAGGAGGTGGGTGGAGGAAGGTTTTGGCGGGTAAGCAAGGGGCAGAGAGACATGGTAGCACTGCTCCAATTGTTGTTGCTTTGAGATGGAGGCATTAAAAGATAAATTCGTGAAAGACAGAGAGACTGGAAGGTTTTCCTCTCATGGGATCCAACCCTGGCCACACCACAGAATCCCTGTGACGCTTTCAAATAATGTGAATGTGCTGAGCACATCCCAGACCAAGGAAACTGAAACTCCAGGTGCGTAGCCCAAGAACCTGTGTCTGAAAAACGTTCCCCAGGTGATTCAGATGCACAGCAACATAACCTGACCTCCTGATACAACAGGAAGCATACAACATCACCAATGAAGCATTCTTGACAAAAATGTCTAACCTGAATCCAACCATGAGAATGCAATGTGACAAATCCAGTTGTGGGACATTCTATAACACAACAGGCCTGAATTCTTTAAAAAAGTATCATTTAAAAAAAAAGAAAGAAAGAAAGAAAAGAAAAAAGAACAGTTGACCAGATGCAGTGGCTCACTCCTGTAATCCCAGCACTTTGGGAGGCTGAGGCGGGCAGATCACCTGAGGTCAGGAGTTGGAGACCAGCCTGGCCAACATGATGAAACCCCATCTCTACCGAAAATACAAAAATTAGCCAGGCGTCGTGGCAGGTGCTTGTAATCCCAACTACTAGGGAGGCTGAAGCAGAAGAATCACTTGAACCCAGGAGGCAGAGGTTGCAGTGAGCCAAGATCACACCACTGTACTCCAGCCTGGGTGACAGAGTGACAGCCTGTCTCAAACAAAAAAAAGAAAGAAAGAAAAGTCATGGACAGTGGGCTGCTTTAGATTAAAAGGTACTTAAGACATAATATGAGACATAATACAATGCATAAATTTGAATTAGATCTCAGATTTAAAACACACATGCAAATATAAAAAATATTTTGGAGCCAATTGTAGAAATTTGAATATAGAATGCAAATTAATTATAAAATTATTAATTTTCTTAGTTGTAATGATAATGCTGTGGCCGTATAGAAGTTTCTTACTTTTACAAAATGCTGCTAAATCTGTGAGAGTGAAGTGCTATGATTTCTACAGCTTTCTTTCAAATGGATCAGCATAAAAGAAGTATAGAAAACAGGAGATTAATGAAATGTGGCAAACTGGTGACAACTGGTAAATCTAGTGAAGGATATTTGTGTATTTACTCTGCCTTTCTCTCTCTCTCTCTTGAGATAGTGTCTCGCTCTTTCACACAGGCTGGAGTGCAGTGGCACGATCATAGCTGACTGTATCCTCAAACTCCTGGGCTCTAGTGATTCTCCTACCTCAACCTCCTGAGCTGCTAGGATTACAGGTGGCCACCACCCTGCCTAGCTAATTTTTCTTTAGTTTTTGTGTTGAGACAGGGTCTTGCTATGCTGCTCAGGCTGTTCTTGAACTCTGCTATTCAAGTGATCCTCCCGCCTTGGCCTCCTAAATTCCTGGGAGTATAGGTGTGAGCCAAAGCACCCAGTCAGTTCTACCATTCTTTTAAATGTGCAGTTTTAATATTTTTGACACCCCAGATAGCTATGTGGCTGCACACAATCAAAGTTACCACCCTTCCCAGCTCTTCTCCAGCCCCTCCCTTCCAATTCTGAGGTCCTAGTGTCCCTAGAACAGTGGTTCTCAAACCTCTGCACGCAAGAGCCTGGAGGTCACATTAAAGCACAGATTGCTGGGCCCCACCCCTAGGGTTTCTGCTTCATAGGTCAGCTGTAGAGCCGAGAGTGTGCATTTCTATCAAACACCCAGGTGATGCCGAGTAGAGGCCTCACTCCAAGAACTACTCCCCGGGAGGGCTAGAAGATAGGCCAACGCCCCTATTCATAGTTCATCTCCCAGATATGCTATAGCCTCCAGCCGGCAAAGCCAAGATGCTTAATCTTTTCCAGGAAAAGTTTGGGTAATTTGGCAATAACACCCACCAGAGGGCAGCAAACTCCAGTGGAAAGAAATTTTCAGGAAAGGAAAGGAATTTGACTGAACTCTTGGGGTCCCTTCCTGAGGATTCTGACATCCCACAGAGGACTGAGGTGGTTGAGGCCATCGGGGTCAGACTATAATAATTCCCTCATTTGGTTAATGCTTCATGTCAAACTTTCCCATACTATACAATGGTCCTGAGGCAACCGAGCTTCAACATCTCTATGTGACAGATAACAAGGCTCAGAAAGATGAAGTGGAGGTGACTTGTCCAAGATGAGAGGGCTGGTGATTTATCAGATTAGGAACTTGGTTGCAGGCTGCCTGATGCTTCATTTCTTGCTTTCCCTCACGCCTATCTGCAGTAATAGCCTCTGGGATTTCTTGATGATTTTTTATGTATTTCCTCTTTTAATTTTCACAGCTACCTATAAGGCATGCTCTCCAGTTGTCTCCACTTTACAGACAAGGTAAGGGAGGTGGGAGGAAACGGACTCACACAATTAATAAGTAGTGAAGCTAGGATTTGAACTCAGGCCTGTCTGACTCAAGAATCCACAAACACCTACTGATTCCCTATAGTCATGTGTAGTCAGCAGCCAGTCAAGCAGCACTTACAGTAAGTCTGGGAGTATGCAAGTCACTGGTGATGCCATCCTGGCCCTCCAGCAGCGGCCAGTCTAGAAAAATCTAAGATGAAGGTGCCTGTGCCAAGTGTCACAGGAAGCCCACCAGGTGAGTCCCATCATCCCCATTTTACAGATGAGGCAATGGGGCCTAGAGACGTCAATCAACTTGCCTAAGACCCCAAGACAGTAAGTGATGGATCAGGGATTCACACTTGGGCCATTTACTATACCTGCAGCTTTTATCCATCTCACCCCAAATTTTCTGAGCCAACATGTGGGAACTAGAAAATGTCCCAAAACATGTGGAACATTCATTCGGCTGCAGCAGACATTCATTCCATTGCAGTCGTCCTCCCATCAGCTCTCTGCTGCCCCTCAGCTCAGCCTGCAGCTCAGACTCCTACCGGGCAAGGCCCTCCTGCCCTATAGAACCTCCCTTCCCCTTCCCATTGCCAAGTCAGGGTTTTCTTCTAGAATGGCCCAGAAAAATAAAGTCAGGCCATTTTGCATATTGAGGACCCTTGATGAAGAGCTGCTGTTGACAGTCAAAGAAGCTTCCCTAGGACCCTCACCTGTCAGCCTCCACTACCACCAAGAGGCATAAAGTAAGGGCAGTGTCTGACAGCAGATCTGGGGCTGGGGACGTGCAGATGTTTTCCTATTTGGACCTGGGAGTCCCCTGACCCAAGCCAGGCCCCCTCCCTGGGAAGCCCTTTTGTTATTCCCGCAGATTCCAGTCATCACACCGGTTCTCCCATCCTTGTGGTTCTCCCTCCTTACTTCCTACAAGTACACTTGGGGATTCTGATTCTTTCCCTTCAAGACTCAGTAGAATAACATGTCCTTTCTGTGCTGCCTCCTAAAGCAAACTCACATGCCCACTACAAGAGAAGTCGTTTAGTATGTAGAAAAGAATATTGGATTTTGAAATCTGACTTTAAATATCTGGGTATAAAACCCAGTTCCAGCACTCACAAGCAGGAGACTAGGACAAATCTCTTAATTTCTCTTGGCTGGGCATCATTTTCCTGTGCCCATGGGAATTATAGCCTCTGGGGCCATCTAACAAAAATACAGGGTTACTGTGGTGTTAAAGCAATATATCATGGAAGGCACTTTTTTTACTCTTAAGTTCTTTATACTAAGTATGAATGTTGAAAACAAAAATTATGTCATCTGGTGGCATTCTCAATGATGTAGATGTAACACGTAGGACAACAAAAAGGGAGGATTAATGAAACTATGTCATTATGCCTTTCACATTTTGCTTAGTTGCCAGAGTGGAGGGGTTAGCAAGGGATAAATGTTAACTCTAAGTGGGATTAGGAATCAACAATAGGAAACATGTGTAAGATACAAACCCAGAAAGCAGGCTTGGGTTCTTTGATTAACAGTAAAGGAGGTCCCTGAAACTGATATTTCTCACCTTTTCATTTGGTGCCTCTGAGGTAGCACCGCAGAGTAGCAGATTACAGGAAGATCCTGAATGGAGAGGAGCACTGCTGACCTGTGCAAAGCACAGAGGATAATCACAGGAGGACAAACAGCTTGAAGCTGCTGAGAGGATGGCTCCAGCATCTGCTTTGGGGCAGGGAAATTTTAGGAAAAATACCTATGGAAATTAAGGATCTGGAAATACAGTCCCTTCCCATGCCATCAAAACTTCTGAAAAGTGCTGCTGTAAACCCAGTTTGAAGATTCTCCCATAATTCCCACGTGTCATGGGAGGGACCTGGTAGGAGGGAATTGAATCATGGGGCTGGGTCTTTCCCATGCTGTTCTCGTGATAGTGAATAAGTCTCACAAGATCTGCTGGTTTTATAAAGGGCAGTTCCCCTACACATGTTCTTCTTGCCTGCTGCCATGTAAGATGTGCCTTGCTCTTCCTTCACCTTCCATCATGATTGTGAGACCTTCCAAGCCATGTGAAACTGTGAGTTCATTAAATCTCTTTCCTTTATAAATTACCCAGTCTTAGGTATGTCTTCATTAGCAGCGTGAAAACAGACTAACACACTTTCCCACGTTCCTGCCTCTCTCTACTGCGTCTGTTCCCAAGGGCCTCCTCTTGCTCTCATATAAACCTGGGTTTCCTGTCCTGCCCAATTCAAGAAGTCTCCCTATAAACTCCTGGTCTTCAGCCCTGAAAGCCCCCTGATAACCTCACGTTTTTGAAGACTCAACTTAGGCTGCCTCTACCTATCCTCCTTCCTATATGGAATTGTGCCTCTACTGTGCCCTATACACTTTTACCATAATGTTTATAATACTTTGTTGATTTTGTTTATACATCTGTTCCCCATTTTTGGAATTAATACTTTATTCCTTTCTGTATCCTCAGTTCAGGAAACACTGTAGAAGTGCATTAAATGTCAATTGAATGGATGAAACCAAGGTCTACATGCTCTTTCTTTGTAATGACAGTCTCTTTCAATCTTGGCAACCTTAGTTTGACCCAGACCTGACATAATGTAACCACAATCTAGCCATGGCATGACCTGGCTTCAAACTCTTTTAACCCTGTCAGGATGCTGTTTGCTATCCAAGTTACTGATAACTAGTTTCAGTGCTGACTGCACATTAGAATCACCTGGGAAGATTTTTTTGTTGTTTTTTAAGGCTAGTCAAGTGAAGCAAAGGAGATAGAGAAGAAACCAAGAAGTCTATAGCTGGTTGTGATCAACTAGTTATAAACACCACTGCACTTGGCCCAACCCTGGGAAGTTTTTGAAGTGCTGATGCTCAGGCCTCAACATAGACCACTAAATCAAAAGTTCTACAGAGTGGGGAGCCTGGGCATCAGCATCTTTAAAGCCTCCTGGGTGATTCTAATGGGTAACCAAGGTTGAGAACTGCCATCTAAACAGAAGGGGCTTTGGGTTTGCACTATCTTCAGATGTGGAAGAATTCTTAATTCAACCTCAAATTTGTTTACTAATCTTCCCTCCAAATGTGGGCTCCCAAATTTTTTCCTCAAAGCTGAATGCACATTCACCTGGATGTCAGCCCAGCATTTAAGCCTAAAATATCATATATCTAAATATTTAAAAGTTATAGATTGAGCTAAAAATTGTTAAATACAGTATGCCCTTTCCTCCTTCCTGACAAATACAACTTTTGTAACACCAAGATTGAAAAATGTGTACAAAACTAAGCTTTTACATGACTAAAAGTTGGCAAAATATCAAAGAGAACTGATTGCACATGTCTGTTTGCATACCTTGATGCACTATTTATGTGGGTAATACAATAAAGGTGTACTATAATTACACTTGGCCCTTGAACAACAAGGCGGTTAGGGGTACCACCTCCCCACCCTACACAGTTGAAAATCCAAAACTTTTGACTCCCCCAAACTTTACTAATAATCTACTATTGACTGGGAGCCTTACAGACAACATAAACAGTTACCACACATTTTGTGTGTTATATGTATTATATACTGCATTCTTACAATACAGTAACCTAGAGAAAAGAAAATCTTATCCAAGTCATAAAGAAGAGAAAACATTTACTATTCCTTAAGTGGAGTGGATCATCATAAGAGTCTTCACGCTTGTCATTTTCACAATGAGATGGCAGAGGAAGAGGAGGGATTGGTTTTGCTATCTCAGGGGTGGCAGAAGTGGAAGAAAATTCATATATAAGTGGACCCACACAGTTCAAACCTGTGTTTCTCAAGGGTCAACTGTAATTAGTTAGTATAATTTATTCCATAAATATGCATATTTTGGCCGGGCTTAGTGGCTCAAGCCTGTAATCCCAGCACTTTGGGAGGCCGAGATGGGTGGATCACGAGTTCAGGAGATCGAGACCATCCTGGCTAACACGGTGAAACCCCATCTCTACTAAAAAATATACAAAAAACTAGCCGGGCGTGGTGGCGGGCACCTGTAGTCCCAGCTACTCGGGAGGCTGAGGCAGGAGAATGGCGTAAACCCGGGAGGCGGAGCTTGCAGTGAGCTGAGATCCGGCCACTGCACGCCAGCCTGGGCGATAGAGCAAGACTCCGTCTCTAAAAATAAAAAATAAAAAATAAAAAATAAAAAAAAGTATATTTCTTGCTCTTCATTTCAGTGAATCACTAATAATGTTGCTATAATCAAAATTGTTCACAGTCATGCTGAACTGGCAATTTCATTTAAGGGAAACACTGCTAAGCTAGTAGCCATTGGAATTGTCAATAAATTTATTAAAATGATACTTAGATTGGAAATGAACCACAATTTTCAAACCAATTTCAAACATTGTAATGAGGTCATCTATGGTTAATTAGTGTTATCACTGGAAATACAGCCAAATATTTTAATTCCATTGTAGAAATTACTATTGCTTATTGTACTAGTCTGTTTTCACACTGCTGTAAAGATATTATCCCAGACTGGGTAATTTATAAAGGAAAGAGTTTTAACTGACTCACAGTTCTGCATGGCTGGGGAGGCCTCAGGAAACTTACAATTATGGTGGAAGGGGAAGCAGGCACCTTCTTCACAAGGCAGCAGGAGACAGACAGAAAGCACAGGCGAAATTGCCACTTATAAAACCATCAGGTATCATGAGAACTCACTCACTATCATGAGAACAGCATGGGGGAAACCGCCCCCATGATCCAATCACCTCCCACATGTCCCTCCCCCAACATGTGGGGATTACAATTCAGGATGAGATTTGGGTGGGGACATAGCCAAACCATATCACTTATATAGTTATTTTTAGCTTCTTTTAAAACAATATCTACATTGATACTCTAATCCATAAGTTTTTTTAACTTTTTCTGGACTGGATTCTTACAAATAAAAAAAAAATACCAATATATTGGTTTGTTTAGATTTCTCTTCAATCAATACAATACCTTAATCTAGAATGGCCACAAAACAGTCTGTAGAAGTCAGTTTCCAGATTGCAGATGTGTGAACCTTCTCCTTCATAGTCATGCAAATGTTTTTGTTTCATTGTTCAAATTGCCTTGTATTTTGCTGGAATTTTACTTTTGTTACATATTTATCATGCATCTTTTTTATTTAGAATAACAATTTTCTTTAAATCTTTAGATATATTTGTAGAATCCATTTTAAAGTGAAATAAAACTTAAAGAGATCATGGTTTTGTTTTTTTATTTTTCAGCTAACATTGTTTACAGCAAGCTGTGGTTCATAACAAACAACTGAATGATGAGATTTAAAATTAATTTCACATTCTGCCAAGGACTGAGATTTGTTCTTTGAGGATTTTCTATGGTTTTGTTTAGCTCTATTAATGGATTTCATATCTTGCCTAATAAAATCTAATTGCTTTGATAGTGTTTCATTAGAATTTTCACTGTGTATCCAAGCGTGTTATAAGGTCAGATTTGGTATGTGTTTCATCAGTATGTTCCACCTTTACAGAGATATAGAAAACAATGTAAATAATATTTGAATTGTTCCAAGGAATACCACTGCTATCAGCACAGGTAAAGCCAACATTTCCTTGTTAAAATTCATACTACAGTTCAAAGGATGTTTCTATAATTTCAACCATAATTCTGGATTGCATACCTTTTTCTTTAACAACTATATTAACATCATTATCACAGGCTTACCCACAATCTTTTAAATCAATGGCTAAAATTTAAAGCTGTGTCTTTAGTTAAGACAAAATCTCTATTTTTCAGAAGTGTAAAACCAATAAAATACTGATTAATTTCAAGTTCCTTGTTTTCCTCTCCAGATAGTTTAACAGTGAGTATCATAAATGTCAGTCATTCAGGCTGGGCATAGTGGCTCACGCCTGTAATCCCAGTACTTTGGGACCCTGAGGCAGGAGGATCACTTGAGGCCAGGAGTTGGAGACCAGCCCGAACAACATGATGAAACCCCATCTCTACTAAACTACAAAAACATTAGCTGGGCATGGTGGCACACGCCTGTAATCCCACCTACTCGAGAGACTGAGGCAGGAGAATTTCTTGAACCTGGGAGGTGGAGGCTGCAGTGAGCTGAGATAGCGCCACTGAACTCCAGCCTGAACACAAACACACAAAAAAAGTGAGTCACTCAACTTGACTTTTGACCTCTGCAAGCTAGTTCAACTGAGTCATATTTGCTTTTTTAAATGTTAAATATTTTTATCATTTTATTATCCTTTAATTTAATAATCTCTTTTAATTCTCAATCCTCAATAGAGATCATTTGTGTGTTTTTAATCTCTTTTATGTTTGATCACCCTAGCAGCAAATTTTTAAATCATTCATACAAAACCCAGAAAACTTCACTGTTTTCCATAAGAAGTGTATTATTAAGGCTATAAAAAGCATCATTTTGTTTGGCTAAATAACATGTTTCTTTTAGGAATATTATGGCAGATGTTCTTTATTGGTGTTTACTTGTCTTTGCTGACTACTACTCATTGTCTGCTGCTTATTAACTTTTTTTCCTCAAACAATTGATTGTGTACTTTTTGTATGTGCACAGGGCTTTCCTCATCTGGCCATAATACATTATTTAACCAAAGCTAATCTTCAAGATTGGTGATAATTGGTATAGAATTCACAAAATATTTTGTATTTGAACTTAGCATATAAAAGCCAGTTTCTATGATGTCTTTCCCAGCCAGAAGAATTTTGGTGTAAAATGGAATATTGGATGTTCTGCCATGTTCATCCAAAAATTGTAACCATTCACTTGGATGGGACTGTGTTTTGAGGACACAGTCCCCTGCCATAAAGAGGCCATTTTGGGTGGGTGTGGTGGCTCGTGCCTGTAATCCCAGCACTTTGGGAGGCTGAGGCAGGAGGATCACTTGAGGCTAGGAGTTCGAGACCAGTCTGGCCAACATGGTGAAATCTCGTCTCTACTAAAAATGCAAAAATTAGCTGGGCATGGTGGCACGTGCCTGTAGTCCCAGCTACTCAGGAGGCTGAGGCTGGAGAATCGCTTGAACTTGGGAGGCGGAGGTTGCAGTGAGTTGAGGTTGCACCTCTACACTCCAGCCTGGGTAATTGAGTGAGACTCCATCTCAAAAAAAATAAATAAATAAAGAAGGCCATTTTCCTGAATCAGTGTCCCACAGGTACAGTAAAGCCCCAAGGTTTCAGTTTCATCTTTCTCCTCTCATTGGGCTAATTTCATGAATGTAGCTTCCTTTATGTCTCCTAGGCAGGCACAAGTTGCATCCATCTGTGGCTTCTGAATTGTGAATTTGATATGAATAATTCCCTTTTACATTCTCATTGTTTTGATCACTAATTAGATCTACATTAAGTAAACAATTTGTAAGGTCTTGTGTAAAAATTTTTTGTGGGCTAGTCCAACAAACGCCTACTCACTTTTATTATTTATCCAGTGTTAAGCAGATTACCTCACTGATTTTCTTTCTTTTCAGCTTCTGAACTTCACCCTGTTTTATCTTTTTACCCCAATCTTGACTTATATCCATTCTCAATAATAAAGAAGATTAAAATAAAATGCGATTCAAATTTGTTCAATATAAATATATTTCATCAAATGCATAAACATTTCACATATATGTATTAGTCCATTTTCACACTGCTGTTAAAGACATACCCAAGACTGGGAAGAAAAGTATGTTTAATGGACTTACAGTTCCACGTGGCTGGGGAGGCCTCACAATCATGGTGGAAGGCAAAGAGGAGCAAGTCACGTCTTACGGATGGCAGCAGGCAGAAAGAGAGAGCTTGTGCAAGGGAACTCCTCTTTATAAAACCATCAGATCTCATGAGACTTATTCACTATCATGAGAACAGCACGGGAAAGACTTGCCTCCATAATTCAGTTACCTCCCACAGGGTCCCTTTCACAACACATGGGAATTCAAGATGAGATTTGGGTGGGGACACAGCCAAACTATGTCGCAATATATTTTTAATTTATTTTAACAGTCTTTCAATATTTAAAATTATCTACTAAAATTAAAAGTCAGATATAAATTATAATTAATGAATATACATTTTAAATAATCGTGACAATTTAATTTCCTGAAAATTTAATTAGGTCATATTTAATGTTTTTATAAAAATAAAACATCCTTTTTTTTTTTTTCTTTTTTTGAGATGGAGTCTCACTCTGTCACCCAGGCTGGAGGGCAGTGGCATGATCTCAGCTCACTGCAACCTCCGCCTCCCAGGTTCAAGCAATTCTCCTTCTTCAGCCTCCCCAGCAGGTGGGATTACAGCCACCTGCCACCATGCCTGGCTGGCTAATTTTTGTATTTTTTTTTAGTAAAGACAGGGTTTCACCATGTTGGCAAGGCTGGTCTTGACTCCTGATCTCAAGCAATCTGCCTGCCTTGGCCACCCAAAGTCCTGGAATTACAGGCGCATCCTTTAATTTTAAATTGCAATACAGCATTGCAATTCTAGCATCCAAAGTCTAACTGGTTGGTTGCCTTCTGAAGTAAAGAATGGATGCTATGTCTCACACATGTTATATGGAGATGTACATAGACACAAGTTAAGAGTAACATCAGTTGTTTGGTGTTGCAAATATTTCTCAACCCTTAGATGCAGTTGTTGCAAATATCACACAGATTCCTGAATAACTCCAGCACCAGGAATTTGAAGTTGGAGAAAAGTAGGAAAAGGGATACTTAGCACTCCTAGAAAATATTTAGTAAGAATCTATAGCATTTATATTACCTGAGATGAATGTTTTCACAAGTTTATTGGTAGTTTTCTTTTCCCTACCTGTGTTTCTGGCACTGAAATCCTCCCTGAATTTGGATTAGTGTCCTCTGATATCCGTAGCAACACAGCCCACAAACATACTTCACATGGCAACACAGACACCTTTCCTTTCTAGGACATACCACTCAGGACAAATAGAGAAGCATTTGCTGGAGCCTGAATGGTGTTAGAGAGCAAAAGTCTAGGGTTGCAAAGCGCCACACACCTGAGTGGTATTTTCTGCATGCTCATCACAAGTGGGTCTTCTAGAGCCCTCCTGTCCTAGCCCCTGGCCTCACCTCCTTGACGAGAAAGGCACTTTCTTATCTTGCCCAAGAGAGCCCCTTCCTAGGCTTCATCTCTCCATGCCCTAACATAGCATTTTTCAAGACGCCCCTCCTGGGAGTCAGAGGCTCTATGAATCCACTTGAAAACCCTACCTACCCATCCCAATCTGCAGCCTGAGACTCTCTGCCCTATTTACCTCAAGAATATTCACCCTTTCATATCAATTAAGATGCTGTCACTGCACCAAGGTTCTGCTCTGGCATTTTGGCCAAATGAAGCTAGACCAAGCAACACATGCAGACTGACAACCAGGTAGGCTAATGATTTGAAGACTCTTCATCCAATGTTGTGTTGTTGTTTTAATATTCAGAATCAGCGGAGCAGAGAGCTTAAAACATGGAACTCTGTTGCTCCACTGCCTGGGTTGGAATTCCAACCCTGACACAAGCTGTGTGACCTGAAGTCAGGTTCTGTATCGTTTCTCAACCTTAACTTTCTCCTCTGTAAAATGGGAATACCTACCTACCACATAGCATTGTTGTGAGTCATATAAACAATGACATACATAAACTACCTGGGTTCCGCCAGGCGCGATAGCTCATGCCTGTAATCCCAGCACTTTGGGAGGCCAAGGCGGGCGGATCACGAGGTCAAGAGATTGAGACCATTCTGGCCAACATTGTGAAATCCCATCCCCACTAAAAATGCAAAAATTAGCTGGGCTTGGTGGTGTGTGCCTGTACTCCCAGCTACTCAGTAGACTGAGGCCAGAGAATCGCTTGAACCTGGGAGGTGGAGGTTGCAGTGAGCCGAGATTGTGGCATTGCACTCCAGCCTGGGTGACAGAGTGAACAAGAATCCATCTCAAAAAACAAAAACAAAAACAACTACCTGGGCTCTACCAATACTCCATAGCTACTCTTTTTTTTTTTTTTTTTTTTTCTTTTGTGAGACAGGGTCTCTTTCTGTCACCCAGGCTGGAGTGCAATGGCACATTCTCAGCTCACTGCAGCCTTGACCTCCCAGGCTCAAGCAATCCTCCCACTTCAGCCTCCTAAGTAACTGGAACTACAGGCGCACACCACCATGCCTGGCTAATTTCGTTTCTCTTTTGTAAATACAAGGTCTCACTATGCTGCCCAGGCTGATCTCGAACTCCTGGACTCAGGCAATCCTCCCATTTCCGGGCCTCCCAAAGTGCTAGGATTACAGGCGTAAGCCACCATGCCCAGTCTCCTTTCATTATTTGTTTAACGTTTAGTTACATATTTAGAAACGACCTTATTTCACAATAAAACGTTTTACTTCTTTCTTTAGGCTTAGGATATGATATCTATCATACGTAATTTTCCAAACCAATTTACTGGGGAAAGTGGGGAGCATAATAAAAGGTCTTAATTTTGCATAATAAAGTATATCATTTGTAACTAGCATATATATTGGGCCAACTTGTCTCAGAATTGTAGCAACTGCAAAACCTAGCATCAAGCAAATAGCAGCAGCTGGACTCAGAGTTACTGGAGTGGCCTATAAACATGTCATGCAAAAAAAAAAAAAAGTCATATTTACATGTATAAGTCAACTGGCAATATATTCCTGATGTGGTCTACCAATGTCTGGATGCCCCTATAGACTGGCACTCCAGCTGGCTGAGACTGCCGGCCACTCACCTTGCCTGGTACCTGGTTTTTCTCATGGCCCCTGCCCTGGGCAGCAGCTTCCCACAACCCAGGGGCTGGCATTGACCACACCAGCATCGTCTAACAGCCTACAGCACCTACATGTCTTTTTCTTCAGAGCTGTGTGCCTCCTGGGACCTGTCACTAAATCTCAGTTTCTAGCACCTCCAGTCTAGGTTTACTTTGGCTGGTTGTTGTTTTTTCCAGACCTACTCTGAAGCCACTGAGAACATATGCTTACAGGTCTACAATATCAAAATACCTCAAACGTACAGTAACACTCAAATTTGCCTTCAAGAAAAGGGAGCCTTGTTCTCTCAGCAAGCCCTGGGCCCCAGTGCTGGGATTTGTCTCCACGGGACGTCAAATAGGTCAGTCTCTTCCATTTAGTGCCACAAAAGTCAGTCAAACCAGTTGTTTGGCATCATGTGGACCAAGCCCAAGTAAACTAGAAAATAGATGGTAACCAGAAGAAAGAGACGCTATGCGTTTGTGTAAACCGTGGGTCCTATTATCTTTGAGAGACATGGGGCACATTAAAATTTAGGCTATGTCTAACCAGTTTCCCCAATCAAGATTGCAGTGGTTTCAACCAGAGGAGCCCTTCAAAGTCTTCACAATAAGAAATAAGTCTTGCACAATAAGGAAAGATTATGATCACTTAGAAAACAATTATCCATTTCCTTCTTTGTCCCAGATTTAGAGCCTAAAATGGATCTTTTGTTTGATATTTTGAGATGAAAGAATACTAGATAAAGACATATTCTCTGATATGCTAACATGCAAACAAAGTTTTCCCCATATTCGCCTAGTTACTGAAAGGGAACCCCAATCCACATGCTATCATTTTCCATCAGTGGCCTTTGTCCTTCATCTATCTCCTTCTTCCCTTCTTCCTCCCACTTAGTCTAGACATGCCTCTTTTAAATGATGGACATGGTTGATAAATTTCCATGCCATTTCTTTGAAAAATTGTTTCTCTTTGTTACATATGTAAAAGAAGATTTAAGAGTACAACTTATCAATGTTTCCTATTGTATTAGTAAGTTTTCATGCTGCTGATAAAGACATATGCAAAACTCAGAACAAAAAGAGGTTTAATTGGACTTATAGTTCCACATGGCTGGGGAGGCCTCAGAATCATGGCGAGAGGCAAAAGGCACTTCTTACATGGCAGTCGCAAGAGAAAACGAGGAAAATGCAAAAGTGGAAACCCTTGATAAACCCATCAGATCTGGTGAGACTTATTCACTATAATGAGAATAGCAGGGGAAAGGCCAGCCCCATGATTCAATTACCTCCCCCTGGCTCCCTCCCACAACACATGGGAATTCTGGGAGACACAATTCAAGTTGAGATGTGGGTGGGGACACAGCCAAACCTTATCACTTACTGAATTGCTATTATTGCATACCATCTTTTTTAAATAGTTATCACATTCCAAGATGAAACACTATCATTATTCATAAATTTACCACACACTCAATTTATTTCGCCCATATTTATTCTACACAATCTTGAATAAGTGACATTAACATTTTGCCTTCTAATTTTTCTCCCTTAAAAACAAATTGTGTCTTGCTTGAGTTTTGTCTTCCAAATCTCCACATTCTAAATCCTCATTCATCTGCCCATAATGAATAGTACATATGCTCCCCCACTTTTTGAGTGTCTCTTTCAAAAAATCTTAACAGAAATACAAAACATTAACACAATGTTTAAACCTACTGATGTGGAACAAGCATGAACTTTCTGTTCAAATGCATTGCACAGAATGGTCCTCAGTCTTCTCACATTTAAAGCAGTCAGATGCACTAGACTCAAGAGACGGTCTGAGTTCCTCTGCTGCTCAAATTTTTATTTATCCTTAGTTATTCTCACAGGACAGACGGTGCAGGAATCTTCCGGTAGAAAGAAACAAAGACAAGAGAAATCAACTGCGAGAGAGAAATGGAACAATAGCTAAAAGGAAGCTGTTCCAGATCCAGGCGAGAAAGATGTCTGACCCAGGGCAAGCCCCATCTGGGGAAAGGAGCTCTTGTCCTGTTGGTTCCTCCCAGCCACAAATACCAGCGCATGTGCACACTCCACATAGACAAATCACACTCTGCACATACACATACACACCACACACATACACACCATCAACATGCACACAAAGAGTTGGCTATGGCTCCTTCTCTCGAGTTGAGCCTGTATTTGAGAACTGTTGAGGAGGCGGAAGCTGGGAGTGGCCAAAGAATAAGAAAACAAAAAATGAGCTTTGTGTGAGAGTTCACTGGGATATCACAAAATGTCTTTTTAGTCCTGGAACGATTTTCTGTTGTGTGGGAGGAGAGGAGAGGAGCAAGGGTGATGCCTGCGGATGGAGGTCTTGAGGAGGACGTGTGCAAGTTCCTAGGAAGGGCAGAAACCAAAAATGAAAGTCAAGGTCAGGTGGATGACACAGCGTAGAAAACCAGTGAGTCTTCACGGTACCCTAGAGTCAGAAGGATCTGCTGGTTCTGCTCAAGGCTGGGATGCACTTTACCTAGATCCTGGAAAGCAAGAGAAATTGCTGCCTTGACTGGTCACAGCTGACCATGGGGATGGAGGTGATGAGGGCTAAGCTCTGTATTCTATGTGCAGTGTAGGAGTTCACTCAGCCCCAGCCGCGCAACTAATGCCTTCCCTCTGCAAACATTCCACAAATGACCATAAACATCCCACAAATGACCATTTCCATGTGAGCTTTTAACACTTGGGCTCTCAAGCCTTAAATTCTCCACTCTTCAATTTCTGAAAGAAAATCACATTTGGGCATTTTACAGAAGGTCAAGAAGTTTTGCCACCTACATCAGAGACATACATCTTTCCTTCCCTCCTCTTACTTTTGAAATGATAGCCAAACCCCAGTGGTTTCATTGCCTGGGAGAATGCTGTGCCACACACATCTGTAAGTAGTTAGTTTTCCAAATGGGAGATGGTCACCACAGATGCAGAACTTTGAAAAATAAACATTAGAAAAATATTACTCCAGCAAAAATGAAAGCCTAGAATCCACGTGAGTGAGTGGGAGGTAGCTGGTGCAAGGTAGATCAAAGCTGCATCCCAGTTTGCCTGGCCATGCAAAAGCAAGAAAAGTAGAACCACAGAACTTCAGAGAAAAAAAAAAAGGACCTTTGCGGGGTATCCTAGCTCCCATATAGTGGGGAAATTAAGGCCTGGGCCAGGAAGTGAGTGCCTATCTACGTTAGAACTGGAGCTCAGGCCGAGAGCTTTCTGCTCTCATTAAGCCTCATTTTTATTAGGGTGTCTCAGCTTTTTCCCTTTTAAGAAAAATAAAAATCCTCTGGCTTAACCATGGCCGTTAGCCCCTACGTGGGGCCCTTTTGGGGTGGGCGGGTAACTCCAGTCCTGGCCTCCTGAGATGGGTGTATCCCCTACCTATACCCCTCATCATGCGTGCCCTGCATCTGGATGGCAAGCCATGAGACGCGAGGACACTGAAGAGGCCAAGGCTAGAGCAAGGCTGACAAAGGCCTAAGAGAGGGAACTCCACTTGGGCAGCTACTTCTTATCTATTTTATGGAATGAGGTAGCCAAGCTTGAGAATCTTGTGCCCTGAGACTGAAGAAAGCCTGATCACTGTGACCAGCATGAGTTATAGAGAGGTCGGGGCAGGGCAAGCTGGACATCCAACTGCACCCACATCACCCCACAACCATTCCTCTCCTGCCTCAACATGAGACTGGTGCCTCTGGACAGGAGCAAAGTGAGGCACAAAGTATGTCCCCTACACAGAGACAGGCACAGAACAGGCATTCAGTAAACCATAATTTGGCCAGGCACGGTGGTAATCCCACCACTTTGGGAGGCCAAGGCGGGCGGATCACCTAAGGTCAGGAGTTCGAGACCAGCCAGGCCAATATGGCAAAACCCTATCTCTACTAAAAATACAAAAATTAGCTGGGCGTGGTAGTGGGCACCTGTAATCCCAGCTACTCAGGAGGCCGGGGCAGGGAGAACTGCTTGAACTCAGAAGGTGGGTGCTGCAGTGATCCAAGATCACACCACTGCACTCCAGCCTGGATGAAACAGTGAGACTCCATCTCAAAACAATAATAATAAAATAATAAACTGTAGTCGTTTAGGCTTGGAGTGAAATGGAAGAAATATAAGGGACAGATAGCACATTTAAAGGGATCGATTGTTCCAGCCCAGACGAGCTCCTGGACATTCCCGTGTGTTATGCTTTACCAGGTGCCTTTTCACTGCTTTATCCATCTCTTCCCTACAGGATGGTTTTCTGCAGGGAGGCTCCAAAAGACAGAAGCTGAGTTCTGCCAGAAGAAAAAGGGAATGGAATATGTAAAAGAAAAGGATAGAAGAAAACTGTGGGCAGACAGGCAAGGCTAGTAGGGAAGCGGGAGTGGGGTCTCTGGGGAGAAGAGAATCCTCAACCTGGCAAGAAGGGGAGGCTTAAAAGCAGAGGGGAAAGCGGTGGAGGTCGGGAGGGCAGAGGAAATCTCAGATGTGGTGGCCAGCAGGGGTCGCTAATGCTCCACCAACAGCCTTAGGGCTGGGGAAGACTCAAAGGGAGGAAGATTTTCAGCAGCTCAGGTGGGCTTCATTCCCTCCCCTACCCCACCCCACCCCCGTGCCAGATTCTTTCTTATGGCATTGAGGTCTCTCTTCTTGGGTTCTGGAGGTTCCTTTCCCTGTGATCCTTTTCCTGAAAGTGAGCGAGAAAGCCTGGCCAGGCAGCTCTGGGGATGATGGAGGCGCCGGCTGGGGAGGGAGATGCCTCCCGGATTTGCCCTCCAGTGCTGCTCCCATGGGCACCCATGGAAATGGGGGTAGGAGGGCCCCTCTGACCACAGGCTGCTGATGGGGTTGGCACAGGCAGAGGAAGGGAGGGAACTCCTCTTCCTGGCTCTCCTCGTCAAATAGCAAACTCAGAGCAGAGCCACGGTGAAGCCTGGAGGTGAAGGAACGCCCTGCCGCCAGCAGTGGTTCAGGGCTGTGCTTGGGGACACCAAACCTGAGCCTGGGTGCTGCATGCTCTTAGGGCCAGTCCCAGCACACACTGTTCCCCCGCTGTCTGAGGCCTAGCACCTGTTGTCTAGGATCAGCGTCTACTTGCCTCTAGGCAGACACCCTGACCAATTCTCTACCCTCCCTGGCTTCTCCGTTTTCAGTTCTGCTCTTCAAACACCAAAAGCTCCTATCACTACAACCTTCCTCATATTACCTTTTCCAAGATTCTGGCTTAGCAAGTGTTAGTTACAGTTCAGGTCAAACAATGTCCTCCAAGAAGAGTTTGGGAAGACCCGTGTGTCCCAAGTCCTAATCACATCTCAGGATGGTTCTGCCACAAACTCTGAGATTCTTTCAAAAAGTGTGTATTGATCTGCTCTTGCTTTCCTAGGGCCATAAAAGAGGCAGGCTTATGGAACCCAGTATGTTGCAACTCTGAGCTAATGGTTCCGTCTTTGGAGGCCACTCCCCGGGGTAGTTCTTAACTGACAGATGACCCCTGTGATAAGAAGAGATGTCAGCATAGTCCAGGCTTGGGGTAGGACCCTGAGCTATTTATCCCCAGCAGTCAGAAGGAAGGCTGCAGTGTCCCACGGGCACCCAGCCTCCAACTGAGCCTCAAGGAAGGGTCTGGGATGCCAGACAATACCATGGTCAGATTATGGACTTAGGAATTGCTGTGGATGCCACTGGAGGTAAGGAGGAATAGGAAATTCTGGGACTCAGGAGCTGCCCAGGCAGCCAGGCTGCCTCTGACACACCCAATCCTCATTCGGATTTGAGGAAAGGAGACTTGAGCGCAGGAGAAAGGCACCCAGGAGCCTGTGAGTCGTGCCTAAGCCTCTGGATCCCACATCTGAGGAAACGACTTAATGTCAGCTTTGAGTGGTGCTACCACTGTCGCCTCTGAGGTTTAACCGAGGCACGATTGTTGCTGATTGAAAACATGAGACCTAATTCCAGCCCCCCCTCCCTCCAGTGGCAGGCGGAGGCTCCACATCCATTTCCTGCCTTGGTCAGAACTGGCTCCAGAACGGGACAGGCCTGCCCGTGGCTCCAACTTGGGGAGGCTGAGATGGATAAAGACACTGATGGAGAGGGATCCAAGGGAAACCAAGGATGGATGTGAAGAGCTGGTGCCCCCTGCCACCCATCCAGGTCCTCCCAAATCCCAGGCTCATGCCAAGGGAGGGTGTAGGTGGTCGTTAGTGTAAGTCAATCCTGTGTCTGTGATGCTGAAAAAACTGTACAAATGCCTATCACCTCTCTGGGGACAGCCCTGCTCCCCAGCCATTCCCTACAAGAAGTCACCACCCTTATACAACCACTTTCCCCCAGTCTTGGAGATGGTCAGCTCTGCAGAGCTCACAGAAAAGCAAAGATATATAGGGTGTTATTAGACAGATCCTAGCAAAGGGCAGGTTTAACCAATGCCCTCACATTTTATAACTGAAATTCAGAGAGGTTAAGCAACCTCACAGAACAAGATCTAGTCTGCAACTCTTTTCTTCTTGGTTTTTGGGAACGGGTCTCTCTCTGTCACTCAGGCCAGAATGCAGTAATGCAATCATAGCTCACTGTAACCTGTAACTCCTGTGCTCAAGTGATCCTCCCACCTCAGCCTCCCAAGTAGCTAGGACTATAGGCACATGCCTAGCTTTTTTTTTTTTTTTTTAAGAGACATAGTCTATGTTGCCCAGGCTGGTATTGAACTCCTGGCCCTGGCCCCAAGGGATCTTCTCGTCTTGGCCTCCTGAAGTACTGGAAATATAGACTTGAGCCACGGCACCGAGCCTAGTTTGCAACTCTTGACTCCTGATTCCTGAGTGCTCCTTCTCTGACACCAGAATTTTCCAGAAGGTCTCTGAAAGAGATCAAGAAATAAGTAGCTCTCATCCAACTATTAAAAAATCAGCTTCAGGCCAGGCTCAGTGGCTCATGCCTTTAATCCCAGCACTCTGGAAGGCTGAGGTGGGCAGATCACTTGAGCTCAGCAGTTCAAGACCAGCCTGGCCAACATGGTGAAACTCTGTCTCTATTAGAAATACAAAATCTAGCTGGGCATGGTGGCACATGCCTGTAGTCCCAGCATGCGCCACCACATCCAGAGTTCCGAGAATCGCTTGAACCCAGGAGGCAGAGGTCGTAGTGAGCTGAGATCATGCCACTACACTCCAGCCTGGGCAACAGAGCGAGACTCCGTATTTTTTGTTTTAATAAGCTTCAAAATTGTAATAGGTGAATAGTCAATGTGGCTGTTTGCAGATAAACACACCAACATGTCATTTCATTTAGCATGATCCTAAGGGCCATGCCTCATGGAGAGCCATCCTCATACTTTTCTGTTTCCCCCCCCGTCTGCTCCCCTGAGAAATGAAACCACTTCCTGGCCTCAGAGCAACGCCTTGAGGTTGCCATGGTAAGACATATGTGCGGTCGTGTCTCACCAATCCTGAAATCACCTCTCCAGCTGATGGTCAAGGACAGCGAAGTGAAAAAGACCCCCACACAGCCACTGTAGACCTCACAACGTCCGGGTTCCAAAGTTCATGCCAAGCAGTCACAGAAAGGCCTTTCAGACTCATTTGGATTCTTTTCATCCTTGCTTCACCAACAGCTCTAACAGACTTACCCTTCTGAATTTTTGTTGTTGTTATTATCACTACTTTTTTTTTTTTTTTTTTTTTTTTTTTTTTTTTTTTTTTTTGAGACGGAGTCTGGCTCTGTCGCCCAGGCTGGAGTGCAGTGGCCGGATCTCAGCTCACTGCAAGCTCCGCCTCCCGGGTTCACGCCATTCTCCGGCCTCAGCCTCCCGAGTAGCTGGGACTACAGGCGCCCGCCACCTCGCCCGGCTAGTTTTTTGTATTTCTTAATAGAGACGGGGTTTCACCGTGTTAGCCAGGATGGTTTCGATCTCCTGACCTCGTGATCCGCCCGTCTCGGCCTCCCAAAGTGCTGGGATTACAGGCTTGAGCCACCGCGCCCGGCCACTACTTTTTTTTTTTAGTCCCTAGAATATTGGAAGCAGGCAACAAATTAGAAAAAAAGATACTGAACTGCTAGTGATAGGCATACTGGGAATCAAAAAAGGGATGGTTAGCTGAGAGACACAGGACAGCAACAAAAGCACAAATAGGAATCCCAGAAGCATGGAAATCTGGAGTCATTTTAGTATAGAGATAAATAGCCATGTACATTTCAGTAGACCTGAAGGTATCACAATGTTCCTGAGTCATCAAACATAATTTCTATAAAAGGAGTCCTTCCATCCATCTTTCATCCCAAGAATAATGGCACAGCCTCATCCAGTTCATAGGATTTTTACTCCTATAAGTCCAGTAAGTTGTTTTCAATATCAAGAATGAGATTCTCCCTAGGGAATCTAGCCTGTGTTGGCTCTTCCTCTTCACATGCACTGCAGACATTCAGAGGCAATAGACAGAAGCTCTCTGCATTCCCATTCCCTTAGCAGAAAAGAATATGACTGTAAATTAGCATAAAGATTCTTCAGAGACAAAGCACAGAAACAGTGTATGCAGAATATTGGAGGAATGTCCAAAACACTTGAGCACGAACTGTTTCCAAGCTCCCATAAGCAGCTGAGCTGCTTCTATTTATCTACAAATAACCAACATGCTCCAGATAATCTTTCTTCCTTATTTATTAAAGGAGGCCCAAAGAGCCCCTCTAGGCCACTGGTGACTGATTACACCAATGGGTGGAGAGATGGTAAATAAATAAACCTGGTGACATAGCTGGAGTTATTTGAAAATAACAGATCACTTTCGTTAAATACAGCCCTACAGCCCTATACAGACTTTCACTGATTTATACATTCCCCCCCAAGAAATCTGCACCAGCGAGACCTGTGTTCATATTTATGTTTCAGATCATTTTAGCTGCTTATATTTTAAGATGACATCCAATATTTAGATGAAAAGTCAAGAACCCATCATGTTGAAGCATTTGAGTATCCAGATGGTTGGCATCAGTAGATATAAGCCTTGTGTATCCATTCATTGAACAAATATTTATTAAGTGTCTGCTCCACGCCCGGCTCTCTGCTAGGCCCTAAAGATCCCAAACTGAGTAAGATTGATGACTCAGTCAACTTCACAAAACCAAATCATCTTGAAGCTTCTGCTTCAAGCAAACTATAGCAACTATAGGAAGAAAGCAACTATAACCTGTGCCGTGCCTGCCACTGCTTCAGACACCTTTATATAATATCTCTTTTTGTTTCATGACAAATCTCCAAAAGTCAACCCTTAAACAGATGAAGAGACATACTCAGAGAGGTCAGATAAGTTGTTTAAGCCGCACATCTAGCAAGGGTCACAGCAAGAACTGGAGCCCATTTCTCCGCACAGCCCGTTAGAGTGGCCTGTGGTGGAAGGCAGAAAGCAGACTACACTGACTCTGGCCCCTGCTGCTTGCATCTCTTAAAAAAAAAAAAAAAAAAAAAAGACAAGCTCTTCTGAGCCTCAGTTTCTCCATCTAGCCACTGGGATCACATGCCTCTCTCAGACGCTAGTTGTGAAAATCAAAAGAAA
This sequence comes from Macaca thibetana thibetana, assembly GCF_024542745.1. Taxonomy (NCBI): domain Eukaryota; kingdom Metazoa; phylum Chordata; class Mammalia; order Primates; family Cercopithecidae; genus Macaca; species Macaca thibetana. The sequence goes on along the minus strand of NC_065590.1, from coordinate 65,251,439 downwards.
TCATATATGTGGGGGCTTCTGACTTTGGATCCAACATGCATTAGGTGCCCAGCAAATGTTTATTACATGGATGGAGAGGATCTTCAAACCTTCCTCCACTCTCACCTCCCACCCGCAGTGGTCCTCTACACCAGCATCTGCTGACAGCAGCATCGCCACACACTTCCAGAATTAGGCAGCTCACGACTTCCTGAAGCACCCTGTTTTAGAATTGAAAGGCCTCACTCACCTGGCCTCGTGTACCAAGTGTGCAGAGGACAGGAGAAGACACAGGCCACCCCTGGAAGGTGACAGTGTAGCTCTGGAGACAGTCTGGCCATTCTTGAAATATTAAAAAGCATTAAGGGGGCCGAGCATGGTGGCTCACACCTGTAATCCCAGCACTTTGGGAGGCCAAGGCGGACAAATCACCTGAGGTCAGGAGTTCGAGACCAGCCTGACAAACATGGTGACACCCTGTCTCTACTGAAAATACAAAAATTAGCCAGGTATGATGGTGGATGCCTGAAGTCCCAGCTACTCAGAAGGCTGAGGTAGGAGAATCATTTGAACCCAGAAGGTGGAGGTTGCAGTGAGCTGAGATTGTGCTACTGCATTCCAGCCTGGGCTACAGAGTGAGACTTCGTCTTAAAAAATAAAAACTAAAAAAAAAAAAAAAAGCAAGCATTAGAGAACTTTCCAAGATGCATCATCTTCAAGAACATGAATGGGAGGCAGTGGAGGCGTGGCGTCTCCTCCTTGGGATGCAGAAGCTGGGCCAGCCCCCAGGCCAAACAAGGGTGGCCAAGCCTCTCCCTGGATCCCGGTACTCACGGAACTAACTCTTCGTTTCCTTCATCTCACTTCTCTCTCCTGCTCAGTCACCTTTCGAGCTATTGTCCCATGTAATTTCTCAGCCAGCTAGGTATCCCAGCCTTGTGAGACACCAGTCTTGCTCTAATGTTTGGAATGTGAACCATCATGAAAAAGTAAGAATGATGAAAAAGGAGATTTTGTAACTATTCATCAGTGTCAGAGGGAGCAAAATCCTTCACATTCTACTACTCTAGCTGGATATCCCTAAAGGGTAGGTGTTTAAGCTCTTGAATCTGGCTTTTCTTTTATTTTTGAGACAGGTTCTTGCTCTGTCACCCAAGCTGGAGGGGGCAAGGGCATGATCACGGCTCACTGCAGCCCCAAAATCCTAGGCTCAAGTGATCCTCCCACCTCAGCCTCCCAAGTAGATGGGATTACAGATATGCACCACCATGCTTGCTTTTTTTTTTTCTTTAAATATATAAAAACAGAGTCTCACTATGTTGCCCAGGCTGGTCTCGAACTCCTGGCCTCAAGTAATCCTCCCGCCTTGGACTCCCAAAGTGCTGGTATTACAGGCATGAGCCACATGCCCAGCCTGAACCTGGCCTTTTAGATTACCTCCCAGCTCTATTGCTTCTAACTGGTAAACTTAGGCAAGTTATTTAACCCCTTTAAGCCTTGATTTTTCTCAACGGTAAAATAGTTCCTCCCATAAAGGACTGCAATAAAGAAAAGAGGTCAGCAATCTGTGGTTATGGGGCCAAATCTGGTTCACCATCTATTTTTGTGAAGACCTATGAGCTAAGAATGGTTTTTACATTTTAAATGATTGAAAAAAATCAAGAAAATATTTTGTGACACAGAAAAGGATATGACATTCAAATGTCAGGGTCATAAAGTTTAATTGGAATATAGCCACACACATTTGTTTACATGTTACCTGTGACTGCTTTTCTACTACTACAGCAAAGTTGAATTGTTGTAACCAAGATGTTATAGCCCACAAAGCCTAAAATATTTACTGTCTGGCTCTTTATAGAAAATGTTTGCCAACCTCTGGTAAAGAGAAAATGAAGGAATGCCTAGATGTGCCTTTAATAGAGCAAAAACCTTTAAAATGTCAGCTCTCATTTTCTTTTATTAATATCTAGCTCCTGTCCAGCCATGATATTTATGCCGCTCTGTATTTGCATCAGGATAATTTTTTAGATCATTACAAAATATGCATCCTCCTACAGAACACAGGGGAATACCTAGTGCCTAAATGGCATTGCTAACGCAGAATGCACTGACCTGACCTCACAGAAAGGCGATGGAACAGAGGTCCCATCCTTCCAAATGTCATCCACTGGTTTTATCCTTATTGAAATAGACAGCACACGGATCTGGAATGGAAGCAAATAACAACCAGGTCTCCAGATTCCATCATATCACAGAACATGGAACCAAGAAGGTACCTCAGAAGTTATCTGATCCAGGCCGGGCGCGGTGGCCCACACCTGTAATCCCAGCACTTTGGGAGGCCAAGGCGGGTGGATCACCTGAGGTCGGGAGTTCAAGACCAGCCTGACCAACATGGAGAAACCCTGTCTCTACTAAAAATACAAAAATTAGCCAGGCGTGGTGTCGCATGCCTGTAATCCCAGCTACTCGAGAGGCTGAGGCAGGAGAATGGCTTGAATCCGGGCGGCGGAGGTTGCGGTGAGCTGAGATCGTGCCATTGCACTCCAGCCTAGGCAAAAAGAGCGAAACTCCGTCTCAAAAAAAAAAAAAAAGAAGTTATCTGATCCAGTCACCCCTGTTTACCAGTGAGGAATCTAGACCCAGATGAAGTTAAAGGACTTACCCATGAGTACCCAAAACTCTCTGGCCACCCCCAGGCTCCCATCTTTGTGTCTTTCCTGTGTGGGCTGTTCCCTGAAATTCTTCCTGATAGGCACATTGCCTTTCCCTTTGATTTTAAATTCTTGGCTCGGATGACATGCCCGGACTATATCGTGTGATGTGACCTTGAAAAATAATTTACGTACAAGTCTTGAAAGCAAATCAAGTTTTAAAACAAAGTAGCACCTACTCTGTCGCAGCCTTGACATCTATTACAAAGTAAATGCTGGCTCTTTAATTTCCCTAATCAAGGCTGTTCCTATTTAGCCAACCTCCTCAAGGGGTCCCAGCACCAGCCCCACTCCAACGCCTGATGAAGCTCCAGAACAGGTGAGAAAAATGAGAGGGTCCTGTCCAGAGCTCTGGGAGTCGGCCCTCACTGCCTGCCTTTCAGACAGCAAGACAGAAAAGGCATTCATTTTCTTCCTCCACGTCATGATACCAACCGAAATTACCTTTAAATGAGGAAGAAGGTCATTATTTAATCAATAGGATTGCGTCAATTGAGGAAAATTTGTCTCCAGTGTAAACAAGCGGAACGTCTTTGCGCTCTATGAAAACAAGGTTAAATTACTTGCAGATCCAGGCGACGTGGAGAGATGTAGGAAGTGAACCTGAAGCCTGGCACATTCAAGGTCTGGGAACCGAAAATAATAGGAATTGTTCTTATTTTTCCAGTGGAATCGAGCACAGAGATGGGCAAGCCTCTTTACAGAACCAAAGATTCAGAACCGTGCCTTACCCTTTGCTTACGAGGCAGAGGAGGAGGTAGAGGAGGAAGAGAAAGAACCACCACAAAGAGAGATGGCAACAAAAGTAAAACAAAGGCTGGGCCAGCCGATCCCACTCAGGCTGACCACAGTGAGGGAGCAGCATTAAAATGAGAAATGATCAGGTTTCAGAAGCCCAGCCCTTCCTGCTGAGTCTTGTCCTTTGCTTCATCCATTCCATTCAAGAAGTCATATTGAAAATAAATTATTAATACAATGGTAGCTCACATTATCGGGTCTCACTCCATGCCAAGCATGCCAAACCCAGGTCATGTGTGGTGCTACTCAATGTTCACAACAGCTCTAGAGGTGGGTGCCAGTCATGCCCACTTGGCAGATGCGGAGGAGGGCAGTCGCAGCTGGAGAATGGCGGGCAGTTCTGCCTGTTTCTGAGGCCCCACTGCTTGAACTGCCAGCCTCAGAGCCATCTGCTCGCTGGGTGCTCAGCCCCGTGCTGCATGCTGTGGACTCACAGGGGAAGTACGAGCCAGGCCTACCCCTAGGGTATCCCCACATCCCTGGCAGAAGGGGACAGAGCATTTACTCCTGTTTAGGGAGAGGCTCAGCTCGTCTGGGAATCCCTGGATGAGCGGACTCTGTGCCTGCTCCTCTGCCGTACCCCTTCCCCATCCATGTCGGCTGCTTTGGCCACAGCACATAAAAATGGGTCCAGCAAGCCACAGTCTCTCCCAGAGGAGGCCCCAAAGATCTCTTGCCCACACCTCCTCGATCGCTGCTAGGATATAAGCTGGAGGCTGTCGGTGGTGAATGTGATCTCTTGTCACTCCACAGGCATCTGGTGAGGTCTAAGTTCCCTGCTTCCTGACAGAACTTCTTGGTGGGGATTTGGCTTCCAGGTTCTCCTCACCCCCTCAGGAGACTGGGCTAACACTGAGTGAGGTTTGCTGACACCCTCCATTCATTAACAACAGGACTAAAACCAAGTAAGTTTTAGCTCTGGGCTTTTGGACAGCCAGATTCCAACACTTTGGTGGTGAATCCTGACTAATGTTCCTGCCCCATCCCTCCTCCTCCCATCCCCCAACCCACCCCGCCCAGCTCCATTTCTGAAGTGTCCGAATGTGGAGTTCATAAGCTGCCTTCCTTCCATGACCATGCTGCCCACATGGCCTCCACTGAGGATCGGGGCAACACAGTCACCACAGGAGTAGGCCCTCAGTTGCCCTAGCAGCGATCTGAGGAGTGTGGGCTTTGGGGCCTCCTCCGGGAAAATTGTGGCAGCACAGCCAGGACAGCAAGAGTGTGGCCCGGCCAAAAAAAAAAAAAAGCTTAAAAAAAATTTTTTTTTTTTTTTTAATGAAATGAAACATATTTGACCTGGGAAGAAATAAAAGACCTTTCACATTGTCAAAGTGACAAATTAGACAAAGAGGCCGAGCAAATGTGAGCTCCTGGGGAGTCCGTCAGAAGGAGCCCAGATGGAATGGACAAGGCTGGGGGTGACCGGAGGGAGGCAGACAGAGGATTTATCCGGGTCGGGTTGGGAGACCAGTCAGAAGGCTGCACAAAGCTACACACAGTCTCCCCTTTGTACTGGTATTTATCTAACTTGTCAATTTTATAGCCACATTACCTTCCGAGTGTTCAGGAAAGCAGATATTGGTGCTGTCAAGAGGCCTGGCTGTGGTTTGCACAGCATAATGACAGATGCAAAAAACAAAGGGGAGGGGAGAGGGGCCTTCAGAAACCACAAAAGAGCCTTTAGAATTATGCCTCTGCCTCCCTCCTCCCCTGAGAGCATGCCTTTCCCTCGCTGCAGAGGTGCTTGCTCCAGGGGTGCTCTCTCCCCCTGTATGCAGCTGTGCCGGGCAGCTGCGCTGGGCAGCTGCCTAGCACGCGTCTACCAGTCACCCCGCATGGACTTGAAGGGAGCTGTTACATGACTGCCTCTCTTCCCCAGGCTAAATAGCTACAGTCCTTTAACCTCTCTTCATGGGCCTGATTTTCCATCCCTTTAATCATCCCTGTCACTTTCGGCTGCAGCCTGTACTCACCACAGCCCTCCCCCAGAGTGGAGACGCAGCCAACGAGGATCATGGGCCCAAGGGCCTCCAAGAGCTGCTCCTTTCAGACTGCCCCCACCATGGGCCCACCCTGCAGCCACAGGTCCTGGGAAGCCTATGGTCATGGAGCCCCTACGGCTGAGTTACTGCAGCTCATGACCCAATTGGAGCTCTTCCCTCCCTGCTCTTGGATATTCCCCATGACCAGAAAGTCATTAAAATCCCACAGTCTCCTTCTGAGCTGATTCTTGCCATTTTTCTCTTCCTCTTCATCCTTAGTGCCTCACTCCTACACACTAGACTCCTGGACTATCATTTGGACCATGGAGCCAGCCCCCCAGCCAGCTTCCCTGCCACCATTTTCCCCTCCGAGACACTTAAAAGCCAACTTTGGAAATATTTTTTTAAATTGAATGTCATTTTTATCAAGTCCTTCCCCTACTCAAGAGCCTTTAGTGGCTCCCTATTTCTTCTTGTTATAGCAGATATAAATAACTCGCCAGATTCTGAAAATACTCTCACCACTCCCCCAACCCCTCTTCTGCCTATGTCCAGATCTACACTCAAAAAAAGCCTTCCCTAGTTAATCTCCTCCCCTCTCTGTCCACCCCTTTACCCATCCCCACAGTTTATTGGATACTGCTTTGGGTATCTCGAGATATTGGGTTAGGCTTCTTTGACGGCAAGCAACAGAAACTAACCCTGACTAGTTTAAGGAACAGAAAGGGATAGATTGGAAACGAATGGCATAGTTTGGAGAATTAAAAGCAAGCCTGAACTACAGTCCTGGAAAAGACAGAACTGGACAGCTCTGAAGATCTTCTGGAACATTGTCATCAAATGATCAGCTCCAACTGCCTTCTCTCCTCATTTCTCTCTCCTTGAGATTCAGAATTTCAGGACTGAACATCAACAAGCCCCGTGATCAGGGAGCAGAGTCCTGTGATTGGCTGCCCTACCAAAACCACTCACGGTGTGGGAAGGTTGCAACATTTAGCAAATAAAAATACAGGATGTCCAGCTAAATTGAATTCCAGATAAACAGTGAATAATTGCTCATATAAGCATATCCCAGGCGATATTTCCTGATTTGTCTTCTCATTCTTCCCTTCCCTCAGTCCCACTTTGTTGCTCCCAGGTGGGTCAGCACACCTCAGACCTGTACCTGTACCCGTTGTGACTGTACCTCACTGTTAACGAATCTCTTCAGTCCTTTCAAAGTGACTGTGAATTTTATTTCTTCCTCTTTAATTTTAATAACCAAGCTTCCATTGACTGGAAACTATACATTCACTGACACAAATAAAAGGGTACACATGCCCTTTGGCAACCTTTCTTGTTTATTTTCTCTTTAGCCCCATTGGAGGAAAAAAACCAACTTTCTCTGTCTTCTCTCTTTTGCCAAATACTTACAAAACAGCCCTAATAACACTTTGCATTTGCATAACTTGTTAGATCTTAATGTACATTTTCACACTCGTTTCATTCAGTGTCTTAACTCCTCAGTGAGTTAAGTGGTTAGCGGGCACACGTAACAGTGCCCCATTTTACAGATGAGAAATTCAGATGTTGAAAGGTGGGTTACAAAAACTAGTATGCATCCAAAGTTGTGCATCCAGGACTTGGAACAATGTGTCCTTTCCTCTTTTCTGTAAAGGGCCAGATAGTAAATATTTCAGGCTTTGTATGCCAGATGGTTTCTGTTGCAACTCCTCAACTCTGCCATTGCAACACAAAAGCGGCCATAGGTAATACATAAATGAATAGATGGATGTTCCAATAAACTGCATTTATAGAAACAGGCCAACGGGCCATATCTGGCCCACGGGCTATACTTTGCAAGCTAACCCCTGCTTTACACCACACAACAAACACTTTCCAATCTTTTTAGGTCTATCACAATTTGCCTCCAATTGGGATGCCATAATTTTGACCTCCATCAATTTTAGATGACTTACTTTTTTCTCTCCTCTTTACTTCTTATGCATCAGGATTTTTGGGACAATGACCAACTTGGCTTCCCACACCCACTTGGTCCTTCCTACACTGTGGCAAAGTTTTCTCTCATACGTGTGAATGTGCTCAGCTAAGCCCATTCTTCCTCCCCTGGGTCCTTCTTTACCCGCACGTGAGATCAGTACCAACAGACCTTGTGGGGAGGCAACTTTCTGGGATGGGTCATCTTCTGAGGCTCCCAGGATTAACCAGGATACCCAGAATTAACCATTAAACAGGATTAACCATCATCCTTCCCTCTTTCCTTTACTCTGGGCTTCACGTGCTTCCTCTCTTGGGCCTTTTCCATGGCAAGTTTGTCCCCAGGAAATTCATGCCTGGAATGGTAGCTCTACGACCTGATCTTTCTGCGGCCCATGGAAGATGGGGACTGGGTTCAGTTTCTTCTTTAACCTACAGAGTGAAAAGACTGGTTCAAGTGCCCTCCCTAAGAAGGGCAGGAGCTCCTTGAAGGCAAACTAGTTTAGTTTATACCTGTCACTGTTTATAAACAGGATCTATAGATCCTGAGCTATAATGAGGGCTGGAGGCTGTACGTGGACAGCAGCCTCCTGGGCAAAGAGTCCAGCTGCTTAGATGACTGGGCTTACAAATCCTCAGACATGCTGACTGGCCACCTGGAACCTGAATTCTACATTTTGGGAGCCAGTGGGCCATGACTGATGCCTCACGAAGGGGATGCCAGGTCTTTAAGTGGGCTTCACAGGTACATATGTCCGCGTGCACACTGGAGTGTAAAGGCAAGAGACCGTAGAGATCAAGCTGCCCAAATCCTTCATTTACAAATAAAGAAACCAAAGCCCAGTGATATCACCTCGGTTTTCCATGATGCCAAGAGGTAAAAATCCATATTATCTTTATAAATAGTACCCACAAAGATGATGATAAACTTGATCAATGAAACTGATATTTATAACTATAAAGCTTTCTTTGGATTTTTTGGGTTTTTTTTTTGTTTGTTTTTTTGTTTGTTTTTTTGAGAAGGAGTCTTGCTCTGTTGCCCATGCTGGAGTGCAGTGGTGCGATCTCGGCTTGCTGAAACCTCCACCTTCCAGTTTCAAGTGATTCTCATGCCTCAGCCTCCCAAGTATCTAGAATTACAGGCACACACCACCATGCCCAGCTGATGTTTTTATTTTTATTTTTTAGTAGAGACAGGGTCTCACCATGTTGGCCAGGCTGGTCTCAAACTCCTTAACTCAGGTGATCCACCCACCTCAGCCTCCCAAAGTGCTGGGATTACAGGTGTGAGCCACGGCGTCTGGATGAATATCAACATAATTTAAATAAGGGGCAGAGAATATGCCCATCCCAGCACAGCCCAAAAGCCATACATGAGATCAACTTTTTCAGAAATACTTAAGATTTGTTATCAAGACTTCCATATGTCCAAAGGTGGAATTCTATAGAAACACCATGAGCCTCCTCCAAATATTTTTGTAAAGTCTCTAGAAGGGTCAAGAGAGGCAACAAAGAGTAGAGGGCACAAGGAATACTTCAGCTTTGAATGCCCTGGCTCCACCACTTTAAAATTGTGTGACCTTGAGCAAATTATTTAACTTCCCTAAGCCCCAGTTTTCTCATCTGTAAAATGAGCATTATGGTAGTACTTACCTCATAGAGGTAATGTAATAATTAAATGAGGCAATGTATACAGACCACCTAACAGGGCTGACAATAACTACTTAATATTCACTAGTATCATGATGGTTGTTGTTGACACCACAGACGTTTTGCGTTAAGTTCAACTCTAATTTTGAGTTGCCTCCTTTTTCAACTGTGAAAAAGGGATAATCATTTAACAGGAGAGACAGATAACTAGAAGTTAGTTATGACCTGGACAGAGTGCCTGGCTCCCTGCCCAGAGCCACAGTCTGCCCCAAATGATCTCCAGGCTAAGAGACAAAGTGGCTTTTCTGAGCAGGGTTTCCTCTGCGGGGGTGGCCTCCAGGCAGGACCCAGCTCGTCTGGAAGAGGTCATGATCTCAGGTCAGAGGTGCGAGTAATCAGGGGAACAGGCCAGGAAATGTGAATAAGGCTAGTGCACAGTTTTCTTTGTGGACAATCTTTTTGGCATTATGATGTTTTAGTCAAATTGTGCCCTGCTTGGAAGTCCTACACGTTGAAGGCAAGGGAAGTCAGAATTTCTACAACAACAACAAAAAAAACAGAAGGCCCAGGATAGCTCCTAGATAAACATCATCCTTTAAGGACATCTCGGGTTGGGCAGACTATAGCATTTGCATCAACTCATGCCATTAAAAAAAAAAAAAAGACAAAGAAAAAAAACAACCCACCTAGAACTTGATTTTTCCGGTGATAGAAGAAACACAGTAGACAAAACAACTTTCTCCTTTTCCCCGGGTTACTTGGCAGCAGCAGAAAGCACTTGACAAAAAGTTCCAGAAGGACTCGATATTGAGTTTGAAAAGTACAAATTCCCACAACAATCACTGACTAAAGTAGCAATATTTTAGCCCTTCACAGGAATCTGGTTATTATTACCATTTATGCCAAGTATCTTGTTTCTATTCTTTGTGATTTAAGGTCATTTTCTCTGTAAAAGGCCTGCTTTGTTAAGCACTACACATTGACGTTGGTTTCAGGAGAAAGAGGACTGGGCAAGTTGGGAAAGTATCGTATTGTGCCGAAACATTAGATGGCCTGGTTGTAAAGAAACCCTTTGTTTTTGCTCTGAACCTGATGTATTTTTCTGGTCTTCATTTCCTAGTTCAGTGCACTAATTTCAGCATTGTCCACCCTGACAACGATAATACCTCTGCTTGAGCGTGGCAGGTTCCAAGGAGGGAATTCAAGAGGTTGTACCTACCTGGACGGGCTGGGGTGCAACCTGGCCAAAGGAGACCCAAGTCAATACCTATGTCTAGAAAGTCACCCTGTGACTCAGGGTCGCTTGTGTAGACATCTCGTGAGAAAGGATACCAAGAGAGTGAAATATCTTGCTCAGTGATATACTACCAGGGACAATTTTTCCCCTTGGGGGACACTTGGCAATAACTGGAGACATTTTTGGTTGTCACAACTCAGAGCCAGAATACTATTGTGCCTACTGGGTAGAGGCCAGGGATGTTGCTAAACATCCTACACTGCACAGGGTGGTCCCCACAGCAAAGACTAACTCAGCCCCAAATGCCAATTGTGGTAAGGTTGAGAAACCCTGAGACACACAGAGGCACAGAAAGCCCTGAATGGGCAGGCCCCTGCCCACCTGCCCAGTCTTATTTTGCCCCACTCCCCCATTCTCTGAACCCCAAGTGCATAGACACCTTCCAGTTCCTGACTTCACTGTGTACCCTCAGCATATCCAACCCCTCTGCCTGCCAGGCTCTTCCTTGCCATGCCTAGTTAACACCTTCTTCTCCCCCAGAGCTCACCTCAATACATACTTTCTTGAGATGCCTTCCCATCGAGACTAAGTCAAATCCCCCATTCTGTGCTATCTCCCCTTTATTCTTTCTTTTTCCAGGGCTTTTAAAGTATCTTCATGGGCCTAGGTGTGGTGGCTCACACCTGTAATCCTAGCACTTTGGGAGGCCCACACGAGCAGATTACCTGAGTCAAGAGTTTAAGACCAGCCTGGGCAACATGGTGGAGTCCAGTCTCTGCTAAGATACAAAAAATTAGCCAGTTGTGGTGGCATGTGACAGAGTAAGACTCCATCTGAGAAACAAACAAACAAAAAAGTATCTTCATGGCTTTTCTGAATTCCCCCAAGCTGCCTGCCTCTCAGCTCTTACATCTATGGGCTAACAGCACGAACTCTAGAGTCCCATGATTCGTGTTTGAATCCAGTTCCGGCACATTCTAGTTGTGGGACCTTGGACAAGTGACTTAACTTTTCTGTGTCTTTGTTTTCTTACCTCCAGCATGAAGATAATAGCAGTACCTAGCTCATGCAGATATTGTGAGGATTAAATGAGACAGGCTGATATAGTGCTTAGGACAGTGTCGGGCCCACTGTGAGCGCTAGAGAAAATTCTGCTATTACTATTAGTTCGAGAATTTAAAACTGCCATTCTAAGACATGGAGCTACAACATGAGCAACATATGCGGCTGGGGACGGTGGCTCACACCTATAATCTCAGCACTTTGGGAGGCCGAGGCAGGTCGATCACCTGAGGTCAGGTGTTCGAGAACAGTCTGGCTAACATGGTAAAACTCTGGCTCTACTCAAAATACAAAAATTAGCTGGATGTGGCAGCAGGTAACTGTAATCCCAGCTACTCAGGAGGCTGAGGCAGGAGAATTGCTTGAACCCGGAAGGTGGAGGTTGCAGTGAGCCAAGATCATGCCACTGCACTCCAGCCTGGGTGACAGAGCAAGAATCTGTTGAAAGAAAGAAAGAAAGAGAGAAAGAGAGTGAGAAGGAGAGAAAGAGAAAGAGAAAGGATGGGAAGAGAAAGGAAGGGAAGGGAAGGAGGAAAGAAAGAGGGAAAAAGGGAGGTAAGGAGGAAGGAAAGGGAGAGGGAGGGAGGGAAGAAAGAGAAAGAGAGAAAGGAAGGAAGGAACTAGGGAGGGAGGGAGGGACGGATGGCGGGCAGGCAGGTGGACAGGCAGGCAGCATATTTTCTTCCCAGCAGCACAACCCTACATCACTGTCTTTTTTTTTTTTTGCTACCAGAGAAATCAGAGCTCAGATCATTTGAGGCAGGGGAGTCAATGTCAAATGCTTTCTATTTACAGACAGAGAAATTGAGACTCAGAGAGGTTAAGGGATTTGGAAAGGTCACATGGCAGGTTTTCTCTACCTGATAACTCTCTCTCTCTCTCTCTCCCCTTCCCCACCTCTCCATCTCCCTCTGTCCTTCCCTTTTGAGATGATAACTGGTGTGATTCTTAATCTACACTAAATGAATTATTCCTTAGCAACTATCTTCATCAGGCTACAGGTCCCTGCTTCCAGCCATTCTACAAAAGACCTGGCAGTTATAAAATCCAGGCTTATCAGAACAAAACACACCAAACAGAACACAGCAAGGTTTCTAAACAGAGATTTAAGGTGCTTGCACAAAATCCTGAAAAAAAAAAAAAAAAAAAATCTAAGCCTGAAAAAAAGTAGACCAAATGCAAATAATAACCTAAATAATAATTTAAAAAAAAAATCACTGAGACTGTCTCTTGCAGCTTTCTGCCATGAAATGATTTGTCCTGAGAAAGGGCTAGGAATGTCCCTGCAGGGCTCCACAGGCTGGGCCACATCTCATTTACCTTAACTTCTCTAAATGCTAGTTACCCTTTCACACTTCCCAGCTTCTTTTGACAGTTCTTACTCTTTTTCCACCCACTACGGGTTTTGGAAGCTGATTCTTTGCCAACACTGTGATGTTTTAGCCCAAAGACTTCTTGGAACCTAAGACCTCATGGGGAAGAGTGTGGAATCCAGAATGTAGAGTGACAGTGGGTTCTGACCTCTTAGTCTAACCATAAGTGAGGAACGCAGCTTTGGCTGGGGTCCCACTCTTCAGGAAGCACATGAACAAACTGGACAGCAGAAGAAAAGTCCAATGGAGATAACGCACCTCATCATGTGAAGGGCAACTGGTTAGAGAAGTCTTAGGGAGGAACATGAAAGCTGTTTTCAACAATCTAAAACCCAGTCACATTTTCAGTTTCCAGAAGCATTACACACTGAGCTAACATGGACTTCCACTCCCTCTACTAACCCATTAAAATATTGGTAATACATAGCAAAAGAAAAAAGAAAGAAAGAAAAAAAAAAAACAATTTTGTAAACATAGCTAAGCTCATAAAAATAAAGTAAAATTGGCTAGGTGTGGTGGCTCACACCTGTAATTCCAGCACTCTGGGAGGCCAAGGCAGGTGGATCACTTGAGGCCAGGAGTTCAAGACCAGCCTGGCCAACATGGTGAAACTCCATCTCTACTAAAAACACAAAAAAAATTAGCCAGGCATGGTGGAGTGCATCTGTAATCGCAGCTACTCAGGAGGCTAAGGCACAAGAATCACTTGAACCCAGGAGGTGGAGGTTGCAGTGAACCAAGATCATGCCACTGCACTCCAGCCTGAGCAACAGAGCAAGACTCTGTCTCTAAATAAATAAATAAATAAACAAACAAATAAATAAATAAAGTAAAATTTCTAGGTGCCAGAAATTAAAAAGAAAACTCCTAGTCAGAGTAGAAAACCTCAGCTGATGTCTTGATGGTCCAAGATTATATTTATCCAAATATAGGTCCTAATGTCTAGAGGCTAGAGTTTTGATAGCCCACAAAACTTCAAATCCATACCAAACACAAGTGTGCTCTACAAATTTACACTGCTTACCTGGCATATTGGTCAGGGTTCTCCAGAGAAATAGAACCAATAGGACAAAGAGATGAGGGGAGGGAGGGATGGGGGATAGAGAGATGGGGAAAGAGATTGATTTTAAGGAATTAGCTCATGCAATTATCAGGGCTGGCAAATCCACAATCTTCAGGAGAAGCCATCAAATTACAGACCCAGGGAAGAGACAATGTCATAGCTCAAGTCAAAGGCAGCCTAGAAACAGAATTCCTTCTTTTCCTTTTCAGACCTTCAAGTGACTGGATGAGGCTCATCCACATTATGGGTGGTAATCTGCTCTACTCAATGCCCACTGATTTAAATGTTAATCACATCTTTTAAAAATTATCTTCACAGCACCACCAAGCTAGGTGTTTCACCAAAAACTGGGTACCATGGGTTAGCCAAGTTGATGCATAAAATTAGCCGTCACAACCTAGTATTTGAATCCCAAATCAAAAAATTCTTCTTATATTCTTAATGTAAGAATTTGTCCTCAACAGTCTCCCTGGGGCACATGGAGAAATTCTAGAAGAATAGAAAACTTTTCTACAGAAGATCCTCTCTATCCCAAGGGGAAAAGCAGCTAAAGATGAATTCACAACAAAAAATTACAACCCACCTGAGGAAATGAACCACCATAAAAAAGACTAGAAGATGAATAGGAAGATTATCACCTCAAGAATTTAAAATAAAATAATCTGAAATAAAGAACAGAAACCATAAAGTACAAATAGAATATTGTTTCTTAAAAAAGATAAAACTGAAAAAGTAACTTCTAGAGCTTCTGTAAATAAAACATACAGTCAAATGATTCATTAAATAGCAGATTAGACAAAACTAAAGGAGAGGAAAATTTTCCAGAATGTAACATTAAACAATTAAAAGAGGAAAAATATGCAGAGCAAGTACAGGACATAAAGGATAGAATGTGAAGGTCCAACTTACATCTAATATGAGTGCTAGAGGGAGAAATTGGAGAGAAGAAAGGAGAAGAAATATTCAGAGATAATGGCTAGAATCCTTACATTGACAAAAGGCGTAGAGCTTCAACTGAAGAAGCTCTTGGAATTCTGAGCAAGATACCTAAGTAGAAAATTACACCGAGGCTCATTTTAGTGAAACTTGAGAACATGACTGAGAGAGAAAAATTATAAAAGCATCAGGAGGCCAGGCGCAGTGGCTCACGTCTGTAATCCCAGCACTCTGGGAGGCTGAGGCAGGTGGATCATGAGGTAAGGATATCAAGACCATCCTGGCTAACACGGTGAAACTCCGTTTCTACTAAAAATACAAAAAATTAGCCAGGCATGGTGGTGGGTGCCTGTAGTCCCAGCTACTCAGGAGGCTGAGGCAAGAGAATGGCATGAACCTAAGAGGCAAAGCTTGCAGTGAGCCAAGACAGCATCAGGAATTAAAGAGAGATCATTCATAAGAAAAAAATAGCAGACTTGGCATCAGCAAACAGAGACCCAATAGAATAATTTTTCTGTGCTAGAGGAAGAAAAAAAAAAAAAAGCTATCATTGTAGACTGCCCAGCCAAGATCAACTATCATTCAAGAGTGGGGATTTTTTTTTTTTTAATCACATCTTCAGAAAAATACAAGATAATTTATCACTTCTAGAAGAAAATTGAGCTGAGAAGAAGGAGTAGAGTGGAAGAATCAATGGTAAGTGAAGAAATGGATGAACATGTGGGTAAATCTAAACAAGAATTGACTGTAAAATAGCGGTAACAATACTATTGTCTGATTTTTATGACATTTAAAGACAAAGTGGGGCTGGGCACGGTGGCTCATGCCTGTAATCCCAGCACTTCGGGAGGCCAAAGGAAGAGGATTGCTTGAGGCCAGAAGCTGGAGAACAGCCCTGGCAACATAAAAGACGCTGTCACTACAAAAATAAAAAAATAAAATAAAATAACAAAATTAGCCAGGTGTGGTGGTGTCTGCCTGTAGGAATTCGAGGCTACAGTGAACTATGATCGTGCCACTGAACTCCAGCCTGGGCAACAGAACGAGACCCAATCTCATAAAACAAAACAAACAAGACAAAAGTGGACCTAAAATGCTAAATACTAGTAACATAAAATTTAGGATGGAGTAATTAGAATAAGAGCATCCTAAGGATATAGAGTAATTAATTGTAAAATTGTTAGTCATATGCATGAATTATGTATACTTATAGCAACTCACACAGTATATAGTCTCTCTTTAATAGAATCTTGATTTTTCACAGGGCAGCACTGTGCCCAGCTAAAAATACACACCTTCCCAGATTCCCCTGAGGCTGAGGTAGCAATGTATTGCAGTTCTGGCCAATGAAATATAAACAGAAGCCTGCTGGTTGATTTCCAGAAAGAATGCTTTGCCCTTTACCCGTCACCCGTTTCTCTTCTTCCTACCTAAAATAAGGACGAAATGCTTGGAGGAACAACAGACACCCTGCAACCATGAAGACAAGACAAAGTCACATACTAAGGGTAAGAGAAAAGGATAATTAAATTTAAAAACCCTGGGTGCTTAATGATATCCTTAAAGATGTGTATTAGCTCTGAACTTTTTACTCCAGTCTTCTCGTTTAAAAATAAACCCCTAGATGTTTAATCCACTGTTTTCTATGATGTACAGCCAAGTATAAACCTAAATTGCAGTGTGATATAACAAAAATCAGTATTTGATCTTTGTCCCTGGTTCCTGGCACACACCTCCTAAAACCCTTAGCATCTATGGAGTGGTGAGTATCTTTTGTATGTTAATAAGAGGACTGGTAGTTGACAGTATGTGGACAGATTCAGGAGTCTTGGTCAACTGAAAGACCTAGGCAGGATTAGAGGTTTGAAACTTTCAGCCCTATTCCACCCACAGCCTCCAGGGAAGGGAGAGGGGCTGAAGGTTGAGTTCAACCACCAATGGCCAATGATTTCATTAATCCTGTCTACATCATGAAACTCTCATTAAAAACTACACGAAGGGGTTCAGCGAGTTTCAGAGTTGGCAAACACATCCATGTGCTGGGAAGATGGCAGACCCCGACTTCATATGAACAGAAGTCTTGTGTTTGGGACTCTGCTGGACATTGTCCTGTGTGCCTCTTCATCTGGCCATTCATCTGCTCCTTTACAAAAAAAAAAAAAAAAAAAAAACTAACAGTCAGCAAAGTATCTTCCAGAGTTCTGTGAGCCCTTCCAGATGATTATTGAACCTGAAATGGGAAGGTGGTGGGAACCCACAACTTTGTAGCCAAGTCAGACAGAAGCAGTAGTATCTTGGGCACCCAATTTGTAATAGGCACCTGAAGTGAAGGGAGGCTTGTGAGACTGAGCCCGTAAACCTGTCGAGTCTGACACTAACTTCAGTCAGTAAGTGTCAGAATTGAACTGAATTGTAGGACACCCAGCTGGTGCCCAGAAAGTTGGAAACAGTTGTGAGCAGGGGGAAAAAAAAAACCACCCATTTGGTGTCAGAAGTGTTGTAAGTAAAAACAGTTTAAAATTGGTAGCATTCACAGAATGTTAAAAATTTAAGGATAACCACTCAAAGGAGAGAATTCAAATGTAACTGTTAAAACAATAAGAGAGAAAAATAGAAAATTGTTAATATACTAACAGAAAGAAAAAAAGAATCGAAAGAAGCTAAGAGTTTAAAACAAAAACATTAAGATAGCAATATATACCAGTCATAACTGTGTTCTAACAATCAATGTAGCAAATGTAAAGAATTAAAATTACTTCTTAAAAGAAACACTAAGATCAAATAAGAAATTCAGCCTTTTGGTTTTTCTAGTAAACACACTTAAAATGTAGTAACACAGAATTATTGAAATGAGATCAGAAAAAATATACCAAGTGATCATTATCCAAAAAAAGTGATAGTAAGTAAAGCATCTTCCAAAGGTCTGTGAACCTTTCCAGCCAATTATTGAACCTTTCCAGCCAATTATTGAAATGGGAGGGTGGTAGGAACCCACAACTTTGAAGTCAAGTGGTGAAGCAATATTAAAGTCAGAAAAAGTAAAGAAAACAATCACAAAATGATAAAAAGAAGAATTCTCCAGAAAACTAAAACAACCCTAAACATGAATATACCTAATAAGATAGCCAAAAATAAAACAAAAGAAAAACTAACAGGTTTACCACCATGGTGAGGGATTTTCAGAGGGGAGGGAACAGGCTTATTGCCCTGGGTAGATGTGAAAGTAGGCGGAGACAAGGGAGTGGAAGTTATGAAGGGGAAGGACTTTGACTCAATCTGTGGAGGGACACCTTTAACTTTCAGAGCTGTCCAAAATTGAAATGGGTTGCCTTAGGAGGGAGGGAGAACTCCAAAAACATGGTTTTCTAAGCACAATCTGTATGGCTACTCAATGAAACTATTGTCCAAATATTCAAATATCAGACACTTAGCCCCATGAGGGCAGGAACCATGACTGCTTTGTCTACCACTATGTACCTGGTGTCTGAAGCAGAGCCTGGCACAGAACAGCTATTCTTAAGTGTCCACTGTATGAATTTACTTTCCAGACAAAAAAAAAAAAAAGGAGAAAACCACCCCTAGAGTAGCTTTTAATTCAGAGATTCAGTAATTCTTATCTACCCATTCCTCTGCTCTTTGTCCTCATTCCAGTCTGAGGCCCACGGTCACCAAAAACCCAGGAGACCTGAGGCCGGCCGGGACTGAGAGGCACAAGCAGGCTGAGGAGTGGACAGAAGAGCAAGGAATGGACAGAAGAGAAGCCTAGAGGATGAAAGCCAGCTCTGCAAAGAGCTTCCAAGAGTCTTCCTGCCACAGAAATTCCACTTGGCCACTGAAATGGCCCTGGCCCTAGGCCTGGAGAGAGGTAGTGACAAGCTGCTCACGGCAATGACTTTCAGTCAACATATCTTGCCTGTGCTTCTAAGGGTGGAGATGCAACTGTGAGTAGCTCACTGGGTCAGGCAGGTCACAAACCAAGCTCCTCCCACACAGTGAGTTCACAGAGACAGAGAGAAGGAAGGGAAGGAGGTTCCCGGCTCTAGGGATTCCTTAGGTCAAGGAGGGACAGGGTCCCTGTACTTGGGGACCCCCCAGTCTGACGGGAAGATACAAGTCAACCCTCTTAGAGCCGTGGAATGAATGCCGCCTACAGCTCCTCTCTTCAGGAAGGAAATCCAGTCTGATGGAAGAGACATGGCCCCTATTGTATCATTTTTGCCTTCTCACCTATGTCACACAAAGGAGTGAAGGAGGTGGCAGGCCCTGGGATAGGTCTATTTCTGAGGTGAATGGAGGCTCTCAGGGGACGTTCCCACAGTCCTGCTGTCAAGGGCCCCTTCCCCTCCCTCCCTCCCTGCCACGATGCCTTACCCACTGGAATGAATCCTGAGCTCTGAGCCTATTCCTAACACAGAATGCTGACCCCTTTGTCACGTCCCGCTTTCCCTCCAACTTTGTTTTTTGTTATTTTTCCCACCCAGACTTCCCCCTCGCCCACTTGCCATTTCCCAAGCTCGCCCGGGGAGACTAGACTCAACGGCCCACTGGTGATCTTGTTTTACATGAGACATTTCCAAAAAAGACCAAAAAATCCTTTCCAGGAAAATGCCATTTTAAAAAGTCAGCTCCAGACACTGCGGCAACATTAGGAAAACAAAGGACTTGGCAGAAAGGATTTCTGCATGGAGACTTTCTCTCGAAAATACCTTTTCCAAATTGTCTCCAGTGGGGATGACTCCAAGGGTCAGTTCTGGAGCACCCAGGCAATTGCAGACAGAGTCACTTCTGGTTTGTACACTGTCCCAGGTCTTTCCTTACCTGATACCACCCTGGGATCTTCCAGGCTTAAAGCCCCTTCCAAGGGTCCCCAAAGGAAGCAGCTGTCTCTGAGGGTCAAGAAATAATGCCGCTTCCTCCCTCCAGAGGGGACTCCTTAGCCCCTCTCTTGCCACCATCACTAAGCAGGGGGCCCAGGTTAGGAGCTGGAGGGACATAGTGCGCTTAGTAGAGAGCTTGTCTTCTCTTATCATCCAAGTGAGAGGAATATACAGCTTCCCCTGGGACATACATAGTGGTGTTCCCCTTTCTGCATGTATCAGGTATAATTAATCAGGTTGACGTCACATATATAATAATAATGGCCATTATTTATTAAACGCTCCTGATGTGTCCACCCGTAACCTATTCTTTATGTTTGTTTTACCTCATTTAATCCTGGTAACAATCGTCATGGGCTGAACTGTATCTACCCACTCCCCACCACTCAACAAGACTCATATGTTGAAGTCCTAATCCCCAGTACCTCTGAATGACTGTGTTTGGAGACACACCCTTAAAATAGGTAATTAAGTTAAAGTGAATCCTAATTAGCGTGGGCCCTAATCCAATAGGATTGGTGTCCTTATAGAAGAGGAAATGTGAACATTGTTAGGCACATGCTGGGAAGCAAGGACACAGCGAGAAAGCAGCTATCTGCAAGCCGAGGAGAGAGGCCTCCGAAGAAACTGGACTTCCTGCCTCCAGAACCATGAGAAAATTAATTTCTGTTGTTTAAGTCATCCAGTCCATAGTATCTTGTTATGGCAGCCTTAGCAAGCTAATACAACACCCATACAATCAATCTTACCATCTTACCATTTTACAGAGGACAAAACAGTCTCGAGAGGGTATATAACCTTCCCAGCAAGCACACAGCAGAGCTGAAAATGTGTAATCAACTGCGCAACTCTGGAGCACAAGGTCTCAGAACTGGATCCTGCTGCTTCTCTGTGCTCTACTATGCATGTGCATGATCCATTTACTTATTGCTACAAAACAAACCATCCACAATTTATTGGCTGCAAACAACAACATTTATTTTGCTCATGAATCAGCAATTTGGGCAGGGCTTGTTGAGAACAGCTCATCCCTGCTCCACTTGGTATCAGCTGGGACAACTTCAAGGATGATCTGAACTCTCAAGCACTCATTTGTCTGACAATCGATGCTGACTGTTAGCTGAGACCTTACGTGGGGCTGCTGGTCCAAAATTTCATGTGGACTCTCTATGTAGCCTGAGCTTCCTCCTAACATAGTAACTGGTTTCAAAGGCAAGCATCCCGGGAGACAGAGCCAGGAGGAAGCTGTATCTCCCTTCTCTAAACAGCCTTAGCAGACACACAGCATTACTTTCGCCACATTCTCTTCCTTAGAAGCAAGTCACTGAGGCTGGTCCATGTTCAAGGGGAGAGGAATTCAACGCTACCCCTTAGTGGGAGGAACATCAAGGAATTTGCAGACATGTTTCAAAACCATTACAATGCATGTGCCATTGACATGCTTGAACATATTTTATGTCAAGTGTCTATTTACCAGCAGCACAGTATCATTGAAAGGACATCAGACTGGAAGTCCAAAGTCCTGAACAAGAGCCTGTCTGCTGTATGGGGCTGGGATTTCAACACCCATCTATGGAAAAAAAAAAAAAAAAAAGCAGTACCTGCTTGTTCACTCAGTTCAGCCACCCTCCTCTGTATGGAAACGAGGTCAGTTAACCCCATTCCAGTCTCTCAAACAAATACTAATCCCAGTCAGCAGGTTAGTTAGAATGCTGCTCCTGGGGCACTTTATTTGACTCTGAGTTATGATAGCCTAGGTTCTCCCTGCCTCTGTGCCTGAGCCCCTGTCTTAGAAATGTAGCAGTCTAGGTATGGAGCACATCCTTAATACTAGGCACTGCCACTGGTGCTTTATATTTGCTATCTCATTCAGTTATTTCAACCCTATGAAGGAGGTTTCTTTATGCCCATTTTACAAATGAAGAAACTAAAGTTCAGGGCAGGTAAGTAATTTGCCCAAAAGTTAGTAAAGGGCAGAGCCACAACTACGAGTTATGCTGTGGCCAGCTGTCTCCTCCAGGATCTGCTGTCCTGCCCCTGGACTGCCTGCCAGGACATCTGATGGCTTCTGGGTTGTCTGTACCCCTGCTCCTCTTGCCTTTTAGGGCCTCACCATACTTCTTATTGAACCTTATCCCTGTCCCCTTCATGAATGACTCACTGGACTTCTACCATCCTGTGTTCATCCTCCTGGTCTAACTCCATATCCCAGCCTTCTGCATCTGTCCCAGTCTATAGTGCACAACTGCACAGTGTCCCGGCATAGCTGGAGAGCAATATCAAGCAAGAGAGCATTGCCAATGAAAAAACAAAAGCTCTGGAGTCAGACCGATCTAGATCCAAATGGTGGAGTGAGCTCCACCGTTTATTATTTGTGTATAAAAATAATGACACCCATGTTGCCTCGTTGTGAGGATTTGCAGTGAGTTAATACAAGTATAGGGCTTGGCATAGTGCCTGGCACCTAGCAAATGCTTAGTAAATATTAGTTATCTTTGCTGTTATTATCAATAATACTTGTAAAAGATCCACTAGAGAGCCTAGCATATGGTAGGCATTCAAAAAATGATAGCTGTTAATCTCATTGTTTAAGTCCTGGAAAAGCTACAGGAATTCAGAGAAGGGCCAGATAACAAGGTAGCAGAGACAGAAAACAGGCTGCCCAAGCAACTGCACAGATCTGCAGATCTCTGTCTAATCCTAGAGCTTGGGTATGACTGGCCTTGATTAAGTGGAAACGCCTCCCTACAGAACTCTCATCTTCGTCTGCCTCGATTAGGAGATGACAAGAGCTTCCTGAGCTTGGAAGCCCCTGGGAAGAGGAATTTCAAGAAGGAAAATCAGAAACACCCTGTCTGTGCTACTACTGCCCAGGATCCTCTGCTGTGGCAACAAGTATCACTGGCCACCCCATTGTGCCCTGATTGTCTAGTTGTCTTATCAGTCTGTAGTTTCACAGGCTTCATCTGAGCCTACAAGTTCTCAGAAAGTGGGTGAATGTGGTCAGAATATGTTTCAGCCTCCCAGCCTCAAACCCACTCCAGGTTGAGATGTCAATGAAAACAGCAAGCAGGTGGGTGGAAAGCAACCATCAGATTTATAAAAGAAGAACCATTAGATAGCCACACACACGCACTCACACTTGTGAGCATTTGAGAGCTGCGGTGCTGCTGCTCTCTTTTATGTTTCCTGCTGCTACCTTCCCAGGATCCTCACAACTAGATCCACCAATGCTCACAGCTCCTGAGTCAATGCTAACCGAGCTGGGGAGTATGTAAAGTTTGAGCAGACACAACGGCTTAGAATAATGTCACCAGCTCAGTTACAACTACTTGGCTCCTGTGTTCCTCCTGATTTTCCTTCCAGCCAGATGATCAATGAGGTGACAGGTATTTCCCCCAGACCACTCTCATTTCCCTTTTCCAATCATACATGGATCTGGTGCCCTCTGGAATGACCTCTAAGAACCCACATTCCCGCACCAAGTTGCCTCTGAGCCTGAGCTCACCTCTCCCCTCCCCTGGGCCCATTCTGATACAATCAGGCTCTTCTGTCCCTAATTTTGCCTAGGACCCAATTCTTCTCTATATAAGTCAGCCATTGCTGTGATAATACTATGTAATAAATCATCCCATAATCTTAGTGGTTATAAAAACAAACATCTTCCTCACTCACAATCTGTGGGTTAGATAGAAGGGCTGTGACTCAGGTGGTGAGCTGGGTACAGATCTATTCCATCTCTCTCTCCTGGAACCAGCAGCTACCTGGGATAGGCTCTTCTCATTACATATGGCAGCAGCACAAAAAGGGGCTAGTGGAAGCTTTCCATGACTCTTAAGGCCTCAATTCAGAACTGGCTCGTCACGTCCATCCATATTCCCATTAGCCAAAGCAAGGTAACTGGCCAAGCTCACAGGATGGGAATATAGGCTCTACCTCCTTTAGTAGGGTGTATGCAAAGCCATATGGCAAAGGGCATGGGTATATAATTCTGTTGCAGGGAAGGAGCAGAGAATTGGAATAATCATTCCGTCTCCTACATTTCTTAACCTAAAACTCAGTTACAAGCTCACCTGAGGGAATATACATCTTTTACTTGCCTGCTGGGCCTTCTACCCCTGATCCCAGCCCACTGGCCTAGGATGTGACTCTGAGTGAAGAGGCCTCTCACATGGAGACCCCTGCCCACTTGGCTGCCAGTCCTTGGCTGTCACCAGCATCACTTACTGTGATTCACCCACCTGACTGTTCCTCTTGAATTCTTGAAGAAGCCTACCAGCCTAATTAGCTCCTCAGCCCTTATCTATACCGGCCTCAGGAGGGGCTAGAACCAAGAACTAGAAAACTGGAAAACCACTGGGGAACCAAGCAGTTTCTCCCACTCTCTTTCTCTGTACTTCTGCTTCCTTCTCGCTGTGGGCATCGGCTTTCTCTGCTCCTCATGAATGGTGGAATAGGGCCTTCTCTAGGCCTAGAGCCACTTTCGGCACCATCACCAGGATAAAGAGAATTCCAGTGTCCCATTTCCAGAATCCCAGAGAAAGACCCCAGTCAACCATGGTTGGTATCACAACATACAAACATGGTTGCCCACCCTTCTAGATGGAGGAGCAGAGAAGTGTGAGCTGCCAGACAGTAAGAAAAGCATGGAAACCAGAGGTTTCAGGCTGTAGTCTTCTGAGCTGACTCTAGCCAAAGATGTGTTTTGTTTGGCCCAAGGGATTTTTTTAATGTTTTGAATTACTTGACAAAACTTAGAAATTGAGAGTTCACATATGAATCCAAAAAGCTGAAAGGTCTCAATTGGAAAGAAGTGTGAGGGGCCTTATGGGTCCTGATGCTGTTCTGTTCCTTGATCTATGATCTATTCATGAAAAATTTATCAAGCCACATACTTAAAATAGGTCCACTTCTCTATTTGTACATTACACCTTCTTTAGGTTTAAGAATTCAGAAGGTCTATAATGAAATCACATTCCAGCAAGGAATGAGTCCTCTGCAGCTGAATAGTTTTCCGTACCACCATACCCCTTACTACTCCCCATTCTCTTCCTATCACTGAGGCCGAGGGTCAGTAGTCACTCATTATAGTCCTAGACTATGATTTTCTTATAACAGAGTTGGGAAGAAAGTAACTTTTATATGGACATTCATATATATATATCCATAACTCAGTCAAAAGGACAGACACAAAAAACCATCAAAGAGAGCTATGTGTTCGCATGTTTGGAAAAAAAAAAATGGAAAATAGCTTTTTATTTTCGGAGAAGTTAAAAACATTCTTCCAAGTTTGACATGCAAATGAAATGTGTCAGTATCAAAAGAATTCAAACAAAAAAGCTGTGAGGCTGGTAGGGAAACTTAATGATCCAAAATAAAGGACTGACGTTTCAACATGTTTTATTTTTCAAAGCAAATAAAACAAATGACACAACTGTGAAATGAAGTTCTGGAGAAGGAGAAAATATTGCTCATGCATTGAAGTCTTTTATGAATGGTAAGTTTACAAAAGAGTATCTACTGAGGACAGAGAAATTCATACCTCGAACAAAAACAAGTATTTGCAAATGGAAGACTAAACAGAAACACCGGTTGCTCAACAAGATGACGACATGGCTGAGAACTTACAGGACAGGTTGTGTGAAAAAGTTAAATCATTTGTGGCATTTCCTAGTGAAGCTTATGAGAGCCCAGTTAAAATAATACCACCCAGTCAGCTATATTTATTTATGGTTCCAAAGAGACTTCAATGTGATTGGAGAACTTTTGGGCATGGTGTCCATCACAGGCACAATTTCAGGAAATGACTTAGCTTTGTATGTTGAGAAGCCTTGAAAAATTTAAAGCAGACAGGTCAAATTTAGTAAGCCTGGCTACAGAACAGAGCTCCTAAGATGATCAACATTAACACTGACCTTGTTATGAATCTTAAATCTAAGGTGGCCAATTTTGCACAATTATGGAAACTTAGTAATTCACCAGGAATTGCCTTGTGCTAAAAAGTTAAAATAGAACACATATCATGGGCCTAGTGAATGAGATTTACTCCCACGGCT
Organism: Macaca thibetana thibetana; assembly: GCF_024542745.1. Taxonomy (NCBI): domain Eukaryota; kingdom Metazoa; phylum Chordata; class Mammalia; order Primates; family Cercopithecidae; genus Macaca; species Macaca thibetana. The sequence continues at coordinate 65,225,732 of NC_065590.1, read as the reverse complement.
AAAAGCATAAAGAGTTCAGTGCTTTGCCTGATAAAGTGGCTATGCACTAGTCATAACATTCGTCTGTTCTGATAAATAAAGGGTAGTTAGTGTGCAATGTCGGAGTCTTTCATTGGTGGGAGGGGAGGAACAGCTGAAAAATTATTAACTTGTTCATATCATCCAACAAAAATACTCACCCCAGCTCACCAGCAAAGATTGGATCAAAGTATATGCCTTTTCAGTAAATATCGCAAGCCATCTAACCCTTTTGGGTACCTCTCTAAGAATCATCACAAATATGCAAATGGACTATTCAGTTTTCTCATTCTTAGTGAAATTATATCTTAGGGAAACTCATTTGGCAAAGAATCATCTGGCTCATTTTCCTATGCTGAAATCAGTTTTCAAAAATGAAAGAGGTCTCTTCAACTGCTCTCTAAAACTTGTGGAGCTGAAGACAAGATAAGAGTCCAAAAAAGTTTCTAATTTTGTGAAAATGATCTTTCCTAATATTGTACCATAGATGCAATTTTTTGAACTCACCTTTCTCAATATTGTAATATAAATGGAATTTTTTGAACCACAATTCATTCCCCGAAACTAAATTTTGCAACGTTAGAATGCCAGAATTCTACAAATATCTCAGGAGTGGTTACCCTAAATATAAAAACCATCATACAAAGATTCTATCAATGCTCAGCCATGAACAGCTGTTTTCCATTATGAAACTAAATAAAACGATTGCTCTCAGTTAAAAGATTCAAGGTTGAATTCTATACAGCACATCACAACATGAAATGCAAGACTCAACATTGACATGTTGGGGTAAAAGAAAAAGTGTCACATTTCTGGTTCTAAAGCAAAGTAGTAATGAGGTATGAAAGAAAAAAATTAATAATTACATATTTCTATTTTTTATGTTATGTTTTTCAATTTCAAACTTAATATATAATCTCTAATATCATACATGTTTATATTGTGTTATGTACTTATGCCCTAGTTAAGTAAAAATGAAAGTTGATTACATTTCTGGCAGTTGACTTTTCTTAAACCCAGTTCACTTTACACATTTTTGTTGCCATTCTGAATTCTGTAAGAATCTGAGTTTACAACCTCTGGTGTACACTCTATATGTGTGTTATTTTCTAGGAAAAAAAATTCTAATTGAAAAATAACACATGCTCAGTTGCTCAATGATGAAAACAGAAAATCTAGAATAGAATGAAAAGACTGTCTTACCATATGAGAGTGTATATTCAAGAAATTCATTTGTAGAATATATAATTTTTTTTTGAAACAGAGTCTCACTCTGTCACCCAGGCTGAAGTGCAATGGTACAATCTCAGCTCACTGCAACCTCTGCCTCCAGGGTTCAAGCAATTCTTCTGCTTCACCTCCCTGAGTAACTGAGATTACAGGCAGACGCCACCACGTGCAGCTAAATTTTTTGTATTTTTAGTAGAGACAAGGTTTCACCATGTTGGCCAGGCTGGTCTGGAACTCCTGACCTCAGGTGATCCGCCCACCTCGGCCTCCCAAAGTGCTGGGATTATAGGAATGAGCCATTGCGCCTGGCCTAGAATATGTAAATGTTTAATTAAACATGGGATAATACTATACAGAAAGTTTCATAGATTTCTGGTTTTAAGTGTTCTTGGAGTAGAAATATTAGTGGTAACGTTATTCTGTAAAGTACTTGTAATATAACTATCTTATCTTATTTGCTATTATTGCATATGTATGTTATTTCCCATTTTTAAATTATTAGTCTTGATACCTAGCCTGGCTCCATCTTTTTCTTTCCTATAGCTATGTTATTACTGAAAGTCTTGTGCCCAATACCCAAGTTTCTTTCCACTTACACCTTCCAGTAAAGGCTGGCATTGGTTCAAGTTAGAGTTTGGTAATCCTCTGAGGGAACTGAAAATGGTTCAAACATGCGGGCCCTTCTTGAGCCCAACCTCCTCTAGCACTTCCATTTTTCTGGACCCTTAGTTCTTGTTGCTCAGAGAGTGACAGGTTTATTCTGTTTGATGAGAGGGGTCTCTGACTGGTTCATTCGCCTATATGGACCTCCTTGAAGGAAAAACAGAGCTATTCCAGAAAGATAAAATCTAATCTAAGTTAGGAATTATTAAATATGGTTAGAGAGAACACCTCATTGAGGTTTAGACCAACAGCCAACTGCAGCCCAATCAGCCCAGATATCACTGTATTTTCCTTGAGCTTGTGTCTCCTGACTGCTCCCATCGCCAATCCCCTGCTTACCATTATCTGTGCTCATCACACCTGTCTAGAAATCCCCCTGGTCCTAAAAGAAATAGAGGCATAGATAGGAGGCCTCCAATCTGATGAGGGAGGCAATCCCATTTGGGGAGGCAGTCCCATTTGTGTAATTAGGAAATCATTTACATCCCTGGGGATCCCTAGTTTGACAGAGAGGTAGACCCCACCATCAGGGAGCCTCTGGTTTGATGAAAGAAACCCAGTTTGCTGCTATGATCAAAGGCTCTCAGAGAACTTGGTGATGGCTTCAAGTGGGCAGGTCAGCATGTGGAAATAAGCAAGAATTTGCAAAGGGGGAGAGAAGACCTTCAGACTAACTGCTTAGGCTGGGGCTCCAGGACTGCAGAATGGAGAGATGAAGAAAAATGTATCTCATCACAGCTGAACAAAGGATGTCATGAGCTTACCAGGGCAAAACTCTGTAGAATAATTATTTTTTCTAAAAAATGATAGACCACACATGGTGGCTCACATCTGTAATCCCAGCACTTTGGGAACCTGAGGCAGGTAGATCTCTTGAGCCCAGTTCAAGACCAGCATGGGCAACAAGACAAAACCCCATCTCTACCAAAAAAAAAAAAATACAAAATTTAACTGGGCATGGTGACATGTGCCTGCACTCCCAGCTACTCAAGAGGCTGAGGCGGGAAGATCACTTGAGCTCGGGAGGCGGAGGTTGCCGTAAGCCGAGATAATGCCACGGCACTCCAACCTGGGCAATGGAGTGAGACCTTGTCTTGAAAAACAAATTAAATAGATTATATAAATAATTTTAAAATGATAAAGATCCAAATTAAATAGCATAACAGTATGTTTTTAAGTGAAAGAAAAGTCAAGACTCTCCCATGGCAAAAGAGCAGATGCATTCACCTTTTCTTCCTCTTGAGACTTTGCCAAAATTCATTTTTAAAATGTATAAATCCTTCATAGGGAAGAAAATGGAAGGAGTCCTTCAGCAGAAGAAAAGTTTCAACCCATTTCTAGAAATCTTAAAGCCAATGGAAAAGAATTAGCTGACAAAGCAAAGTAGCTGGCAGAATAGAAATCCTGATCTTCTAGAAGCATCCTAGAAGGAGCTGTAGCTGCCCCACCTGGCCCTACCCTGGAGAGGGTCTGACTCATAGACAGTAGACAAGGTGGGTGATAAAAGTGAGAAGAGGTGGGAGATTAATTCAAAATATGTATACAGCATGGTAAGGGTACTCTAACCACATCCACAACCCCACCTGTCAGAATGGTTTGCAACCAGGATCTGAATCCTAAGGCCAGAGATGGGAGAGGCAAAGAGAGAAAAGGACAGAGGGGAGGGGAAGAAGAGAATAAGTCTCCTCCAAGGAAATTTCACTGTCTTGGAGAACAGGGACAACAAGGGTTATTGGTGGTACACCAGAGTAAAGAAAGCCCCAATATCCTGGCTTTCAGAAGCCCACAGCAAGATGGCCAGCCCCTCAGCTCCCGCCCGCATCTTCCTCTCACCAAAGCCTTCCAGTGACCAGCTATAAACACAGAGCTCCCAAATATATTTCCCAGTCCCTCATTCTCAACAACCCAGGACCCCAGACACTGAGGAGAGCCTGCAACATAAAAGAGCTACAGAGAGCTAGCTCCTCATCCATCAGAGCCAAAATCAGCAGATAGTGCCTGAACTGGATAAATGAAGGAAGAATGGTATACACACATTATTTAGATATGCTTTAGAACTAAGAAACAGATAAAAGCGGATGTCTCTTAGTAGCAGAACAGGAGGTGGAGGGTTGGGATTGGAAGGGAAGGCGACTGTTGCTTTGCATTATAAGCTCTTCAGTAGTATTTGGTTTGATTTTTTTAACTTTTAAAATACTTTTAAAGAAAGGTCACACTGTAAAACTATTGCCAAAAAAGGAATCATGAAAATAATTCATTGCTGTGTAATCTTAACTTTTTGTTCCTGAATTTTTTTCAAACAACCAATGCAAACAGATTCTCCAGCAGTTTCTTCATGCATGTCCATATCAGGCAGTAAGTGCCTTATGTTTTAGGGAATTGTTATAGAGAAGGAACCAGATTAAATTACTAAGTTTTCCTTTTTGTTTGCCAATTAAATCAAGGAGAAAGTTTAAGATCTAAAAGATCTGGTAAGTCTTCCATCGCCCCCAATATTTCTTGAGCATACACTTGTGTATTAAGCAATGTTTTAGATGCTGCAGGACCAGGACAAGGTACTGTCCCGGAACTAACATTCTAGTGGAAAATAAGAGACAGAAGACTATAGACCAAAAAAATGAGGCAATATTAGATAGTATCAAGAGTTAAGCCGAGGATTGAACTGGTTTAGTGACAGAAAATGGCCTAGTGTAGATCATCGGGTTGGTTGGCCTCTTGGAAGGATAAGAGTAACGTTTAAGCTGAAGTCTAAACGAAAAGAAAGAACCAGGCTTATAAAGACGGGGGTGGGAGGGTGAGTGGTATTTCAAGTAGAAAAGTTCCAAGTGGGCCAGGCACGGTGGCAACTACTGCCCTGTGAACAGCCCAGGCTAGCCTGAACAATGAGAACATGTGGCCAAGTGTTCTCCGTTGCTCCAGCTGCCATGGAGCCAACCACCAGACATGAGTGTGAGGCCTCTCTGGACCATCCATCCCCAGCCAGGACAGTCTGTACCAGACAATCTACCCAACCTATCCCCAGAATAGTAAGAAATGGTACTCTGTTAAGTTGGTACATTTTGGGAGTAGTTTGTTATACAGCAAAAGCTAGCTGATACAAGAATGCAGACAAGTCCATTTATCTCTCCCAAAGAAAGGCCTCTCAAATCACATACTTCAGGCAAAGGACTGGTTCCTCTTTGTCAATGACTTCTGAAAACTGTCCTTTTTTTTTTCCCTAACATTTCATAACGTATATTGATTCTTCCTTTGGACGCTCACCTACCTTAGGAGGAAAAAAAAAAAAAATTGACAGCTCTGCCCAAGGAGGAGCTGGTCCTATCAGAGGTATGTACAAAGGAATCAGAACAAGTACAGTGGAACCCAAGATAAGCATGTGATGGCAAAGTCAGAGGGGCTGCACTACAAATGCTGAACTGGGATAGACAGGAACATAACAAGGAAGACACCAGGGCAGAAAACACCCTAAGCAGCTTTGCTCTGAACTCTCCCCTCTGCAAGAACTCTTCACCCAGCCCAGGGATCCGCAACTCAATGGAGAGCCGGTAAGCACAGTAAGAAAGAGTTTACAGCTTCCTTCCTCAAAAGCTTCCAAGATAAACAGAACAAACACCAGTTGGTCTCAGCTGGTCGCACGTTGGCCTGCCTGGAGGAGGGGGATGCCAGAGATAGCTTCTTGAGGTTGCTTCCAGCATTGCATTCTAGGAAATAGACAATTATGAACAACATGGATTTTATTATCGTGACATCTCTAAGGTCTCTGCATAAAGCCTATATTTAAAAATATAAACATGTAAGTGAAAAAATGTCAGGGGAATAAATATTTGTCTTAAAAGAGACCATCTGTTTCAAATTTTTATTTAAAAAAAAAAAACCCAACATGTGTTTTATTTTAAATTTGTATGTGTGTTGTTATCCTTGGGTTAAGTATTAGGTAAATAGACAGAAGCATTGAGAATCCATTTTCCAGCAAATTTTGGTTAGAAATCCTCACACACGTGACGCAGGAGATAATTTGGGGGCTAATTGGAGCTTTGTGGGTAGCCAACTCCTTGCAGACCTCTCCCCCATGCAGTCCCTGTTTGACAGGGATGAGGATTTCCCTGGCACTAGTGTTTGTTTTGGACAAGATGGCATTTTACACCTCTGGGGACTCAGCCAACACAACACAACACATCGCAGGCTGCTCCGAGGCCAGCCCAGTTGCACACCCAGATGTGGGTGCAGCCAGCGGGGCAGAACCACAGAGCCCACTTCTGTTTGGGCCTCAGTTGTGGCCTCAAAGCTCAGTCCACTTGCGTAAAAATCCTGTTTGGTGGTGGTAGCTAGGCTGGCAGGGGTGGGGTGTCAAGAAAATCTTCCAAGGAAATGACTGAGAGCTGGTCCTGGTGGGTGACCAGGGGAGAGGCATGGAAGAGGTTGGTCCTCCAAGAGGGTGCATCATGGAATAATGACAGGGTCAAGGGTACTTGGGGAAAGGCATCAAGCTCGGTCACTGCGGAGCAGGGCACGGGATGGAGAGTGGCGGGAGATGAAGCTGAGTGGTGGCTGGGAACAGGGAATGGCTCTCACTTTTTTGTCTGTTCTTCATCGCTTCACCATTGGTTCCAGGCAATTCTGGTGGGTCTGTTAAGCTCTCCATTCAGAACACCATCCCACCCCACCCCTGACACAGCCATCGGCCCAAGAGTGCTCATGACCTGGTTAGGGCCACACGGAGTCCTTTTCAGGGAGATTAATGGGATCTATGAGAAACTGCTCTCCCTTTCCTTCTGCGATCATGGACTGAAAGCACCCAGTAAGGCATCTTTCTCTTTCCCACCTTATGGAGAGTTCCTGTTGGTGGATTAAGACTAGCATAGTAAAAGCAAAGGGGAGGGAAAGGGGGAGGGAGAAAAAGAGGAGGAATTGGGGAGGGATTCATATTATTTGAGGTCCTAGGTCCAGCTTCACCTAACCAGGATGTTTCTGGTTTTACTAAAGGTCAGGGTTGGTTTTCCAAGAAATGATTGACCAACACAGTTGGAGTCAAAGTTAATCTTGCAATAAAAGGCAGACAACTTTACCGGCAGGCAACAGTCCAGGGGTTCCCTGCAGTTGAAAGAGATAACTGCTTGCCAAAATATATGCTCCCACCTCCTAACTAGCAAATAGATGCCCAGCTAAGGATCACATTACCAGCCCCCAACCCTCCCTTGCATCTATATGTGGCCTGTGACTGTTGCTCACCAGTGGAATGTGAGAAGTTCTCTGAGTCATTTCCAGACCAAGACTTTAAAAGTGGCCCTGCCTTCTCCACACTCTCTTTACCCTTCTGCCTGCATGGGGAGGATGATGAGAGGTCCTGCAGGATAATGACACGACAGCATGATTTCCATCAAATTTCCATCAAAAAAGAAATAAACTTATTTTGCCTTCGAGCCATTAATGCAGTATTGGATCTAGTCATTACAGCAGCCGGGGTTAGCCTAAGTGGTATATCCCCTTCAACATTCTGGAATTTGCTTGCAGTTCCAGAAGTCCACTGCCTACTAAATTGCTCTCCATTGCCAGTTACCCAGATCAGTGACCCCTACTGTTGAAATCCACCAGCACAAAATCTGTTAGTTTCATGTATTTATTGGGCACCTACTACATTCTAGGTTAGGTAGTAGTGTTTGCGGTTATGATGGTGAATCATATAAGCCACATTTCACGACTTTAAGTCACTATCAATTGTGAGACATATCATTATTTTATGTACCACTAAAACAAAAATTATGGAACACTGAGAAATATACTGCCAATTGAACTATGATGACAGGTCATCGAAAGCTGTAGTAATTTCAGAAATGTAAATATGTGGAGGGAAAATAGATATCTTAAAACTGATAAAATATTATATTTCTTACCTTCAGGTAGCTGAAGGTCTTGTGGAATAGGCAGATAGGCAAATAAATATAAACCACACAATACAAATACTTTAGCAAGTATATAGATGGTTCATCCAGAAAGAAGTAATCAACTTGGCTTTAAAATGGGGGCAGCTTCACAAGGTGATGTTTGCACTGAATTCTGAAAGAGGAAGAAGGAAGGCAATTGCCAGTAGAGGTTTTCCCCTTTGCAAGCAGGTCTTCTAGGTTCCCTCCCCACACCTTCAGAGAGGTGTGCATGCATCCCCAGGAACTACAATGGTTTAGCAGAAACTCAAAACACTATAGCAATAAATTCCAACCAGACAGCTCTTCATTTTCTGGATAAATGGAAGCTAATCCTTTAGGTGCCAAGACATCATTTTAATGGGATATTTTTTAATGGAAAACCTTCCAAAGTGTACCATAGTAAACTCTTGGCATCTGCAAGGAGTACATCAGGGGGTGTTGGTGAACCTCCAAATTCACAAATACAGCTGAACCTGGACAGACTCCTGGCTTGCTCAAGGATCACATTTACAGGAAAAGCCACAGGTGTCCACTGTGTAGCCTGGCACCATACACCATCCCCCTTTCCCCTGACTCTACACTTTTGCCTCTTGCTTGATGAGCAATTATATGTAACCATTATATTGACCACGCATGACTTATGATGTAATCAAAGCACAATTTTATTTTCATCTCCCATTATCCCTTTAAACCTGATTCCACATGGGTAGTCTTTCTCTACTGCTGAATAAAACCTCCTGCAGGTCCAGAAGATCCTGCAGGGGATTTTATTCAGCAGTAGAGAAAGACGGAACTTTTTGGTTCAGTCTTGTGTGGTTGACACGCTAAGTCACTTGAAGTGAAAAACAACAGTCCCAATGTGGTGACCTGAATGGCCATTCTGTGCAATAATTAAACTTTCCAACTTGATTGAACAGCATGCCCTCCTCCCTACCCGCAGCTGCACTTTGTTTTAGGCTGGAAGCCTGTGGTGGGAAAGGAGGAGGCAGTTGGCCCGTCTGCCTTGTGTGTTTTTTACCACACACAGACCCCGTGGGGAGGGAGTCACAGCACTGTAACAGCTCTCAACAGAGAAATCTCATTTCTAATCCATTCTCCCTTTTCAGTGCCTCAACCATTTTATTTTCTCAAGGTGGATACAGCAGTGTCGAGTTCACTTTCCTGTGTACATTCTGCAAGTGGTGATCTAACTTTGTAATTTCACATCTATTGTACCTTGGTGTCTCTGTCCACTTTCTTTTTTAACATTCCATGAAATATATTATGATGGACTGAATGTTTGTGTTCCCTCAAAATTTATATGTTGAACTCCAATGAGATGGCATTTGGAGATGGGGCCTTTGCGATGTAATTAGGGTTAAATGGGGGTGGGGCTCTTGTGATGGGATTAGTGCCCTTATAAGGGATCCCTCCCTCCCTCCCTCCCAAGTGAGCACACAGTGAGAATGTGGTCACCTGCAGTACAGGAGAGGACTCTCACCAGAACCAGACCAGGCCAGCACCCTGACCTCAGTCTTCCAGCCTCCTACACAGTGAGAACATAGATTTCTGTTGTTAGCCATCCAGTCTATCATAGTTTACTATGGCAACCACAGGTGACTAATACAATTACTAAGCAGAGCCTGCAGTGAAATAATTTTACAGATCTTTCTAGTCTTTCTCTAGTTTTTGTGCTGGGCACATAGTAGCCATTCAAAAATATTTATTAAATGAATGAATAAGTGAACGTATGGCACAATGACAATCACTCATTTCAGAAGTTGAAGCCACTGCAAAATGCCACATTCCATTCTCTGCATGTGTGTGTGATTTTATTTGTTTTTTAAATATATAAGTAATACATAGGCTGGGCACAGTGGCTCACACTTGTAATCCCAGCACTTTGAGAGGCCAAGGCAGGAGGATTGCTCGAGCTCAGGAGTTCAAGACCAGCCTCGGCAGCATGGCAAAACCCCATATCTACAAAAAAATACCAAAAAATTAGCCAGGTATGGTGGTGTGCGCCTGTAGTTCCAGCTACTCAGGAGGCTGAGGTGGAAGGATCACTTGAACCTAGGAGGCAAAGTTTGCAGTGAGCTGTAATCACACCACTGAGATGGGGCAATAGAGCCAGACCCCATCTCAAAAGAAAGTAATACATGAACACATTCTTGTGTGTTTTAAGTTAAACATCATACAAGCAATACACGAGTCCTTTCTTGTTTATGTGTGTGCATGTGTGTTAAGTTAAACAACATAGAACTAGGTAAAAGAAAGTTCCCATTCACCAGTATCTTCCCTAGACCATCATACTTCCCTACCAAGAAAGTACACACATACAGTTAATGTGACCTGTTTCTTACAGACCTTTGTCTTTGCAGCTCTGTGCCTGTAGACCTGTATTACGTGGTGTCATGCCAAGCGTATGGTGCTGCAACTTGCACTTTGCACTTCCTCTTATATCTCACAGATATCTCTATACCAGTGTATCCCCCATTCTTTCAAGTGCAGAAACAAACCATGCTTATTTAAATCTATCCCCATGGACGGGTATTTCAGGTGTTTCTACATTTCCTCTCATATAACATTGCAAAATATATCCTTTCCCATGCCTCCTGGGCACCTGTACAAGAGCTTCACTAAGACCAACATTTCTAATTTAATACCTAGTTTTAGATGATTTGCACACTGACATTTTTGATAGCTTCTGCCGTGTGGCCACCCTGGAGGCAGGGTCAGTTTACACTTTACCAAGAATTGTCCCCACCTCATGGGATACTTTAAACCTTCCTAAATTTTTATCTATCTGTTATAGGGAAGACATCTCATTGTTAACTCTCAGTTTACCGATTACTAGTCATCTATTTCTACTATGACTCGCCCATTGCTATTCTGTGTCTGCTGTTTTAATCTGGTTGGTCTTTTAACTGTCAATTTCTAGAAACTCATTTTGTAGTTATTATTCCTTTGTTACATATGTTACAAATGCTCTTTTCCAGATACTCGTTTGTCTTGTAATTTTGTTTGCGGTGTCTTTTTTTGTACAGAAGTTTTTATTTTTCTGTAGTCAAAAATAACAAATACTTCTTTTGTGGTTTCCTTTGCTACGTCCAAGATTAGTGCAATATTCATCTATATTTGCTTCAGATATTTTGAAGTTGTTTTTTAAGTTTAGCACTTTATTCCATCTGGAATGCATTTTTATTTAAGGGAAAATAGGAAACCAACTATTTTTTCTAAATTTCCAGTAGTCCCAATCTCATTTATGGAATAATCTATCCTTTCCTCCACTTACTGGCAATGCCACATTTATCATATACTAAATTGCTGTATGTACATATATATAATATTTCACTCTAATTTATCCAAAATATCTCTTCTTTAATTCTTTCTCTAGCACCAGGAGTTGGCTTTTAGGGAGGATCTATTTCTCACATACACACATACATAGAAAATTGTTTTTACTTCCATGATGAAAGACAGAATGCAAGTGCTTGAGGCCATTAATAAGGGGTTCCTTCCCCACCCTGGGTTTGCACTGTTACCAAATCAAATCCATGTTGCAGCAGTGTCAAATTCTTATGCGTCAAGGAGCATGCAAGCTTCAGATGCAGCTATCCCACCTCAGATTACTATTTCACTCAGCTCTAAGAGCATATTGGATGATGTGCAACAGTTGTTGACCTGAAGTGAACCCTGACTCAGGCCGCTACTTAGAACTTGGATCATTAATGTCTGCCCAGAACCAGTTCTGAAAAATAGGAATGATCATTCATGTCAGTAGGATTTGGCTTCTAACTATAAAATATGTCCAGACATGTATTATAGGGATGTGTTCTGGAATCATTTCTTTCTAGGTTGTTTCCTAATGATGTTTTGGACATCCTAGATGCCAATCCCGACCTCCACTGCAAAGCAAAAAGACACACATTCTTGCATAGAGAGATGACGTTGTATTACCTTAAATTAGAAGTGACCTGAAAATAAACTTGCCATGTTAGCCAATTATTTTCAAAAGGAAAGCCCATAGATCTGTCCTAAAACTAAAGATGTTATCTCTGATAGGCTCCACGTTGAAACTGATTTATAAATAATGACCCAATACAAGTTACTTCATTCAGTTACCTTGGCACTAACATGGAGTTTGTCTTGGACGGTGTCCTGACAGTAGCATTGCCCAAAGCCAGGCATTCTTGGGTTCTTTGCCAAGATTTTATTTGGCTGTGGCAAGGTCTAGTTATAACAATCTTAAATATTCTGAGGCATGGGCACTACTTCAGCCATGTTAAACGAGGTAGACTTTGGGGGCCTGATATGCTCGTTCATTTACACACTGGAGTGGACTCAAAGCAACTTAAGAGAATCCTTGTCATGCTGGTGGACAGTGATGGAGGGCTCAGCTTCCAAAGGCATATCAACCTCATCCCAGCTTGATTGTCATAGGCACAACTTGATTGATGTGGTACTCAAATGGCAACAAAGAACACCATCTTTTGAGTTCATCTAGAGAGTACAGTTGTATGCCCTGCCACTAAATATTTATGTGAAAGCCCTGCTTAAAAATAACACTGTTTCAGAGAAGATCACTTGAAGGACAAGCAGTTCATCCATTCTTCCAGATTTTCTAACACCAATCCCTGGATCCCACCAGAGCAAGAGAAACACAGATACCTGCAGTACATCATATCGGCCCCAGAAGAATTACTGTTGCTGAACTGTTTTTGGTGTGATGCAATCAACATTTTTTTAAGTGTCACTACAAGAAACAGTCCCACGAAAAGCATCATTGTATGTGGGGTCACATCACAGTGCCATCACAGTGTTCTCAGTACCCTCAGGGGTAATTCCATCTGAATTTAGTACTAAAAATAGTAGTGTTTCTTCTGGGTAACTGGCTTACCTATCTGTGGCATGGTTTTCTAGAGGGTGCTCTGAGGAACACTGGGGTAAAAGGTAGTTAACTGGTGTCCCATGAAAGGGGTATTCCATAATCAAAAATAATTTTAAATCTCTAGGGAAAAACCAGTCATTGGTTATTTGGCCATTTACCATAGGACTTCTCTGAGTTGCTAATATGCATTATGTAATATTACTGAGTGTAACGTTTACTTGGGGACTAGGGATGTTCAAAACAAACCACTATCTTTGTGTTGGGCCTAACCATTGAAGCTGACATAAGTATCTCTATGCCGAAATTGGCCTTCTCTCCCCAACCCTGAGACCTCTGACTTGTCCTGGCCAGTTCCCCTTCAGCCTGGCACTGAAGTCTTTGAGGTCCTGAAATGTGACACTGTGACTAGTTTGTCTTCTCTCTTGCTCCCATCCCCCTCCTCCACCCTGTCCTGGGCACATACCCCAGGAGAAACATCCGGGTCTTCAGCAGCTTTGCTACCCACCCAGACTGCCTGTGCTCTCATCTCACAGAACGTCTGCTGCCAGCCCTCTTTCCACCACTCTCACTCTTTGGGGCTCTCCAATTCTCTTTTCTTTTTTGTTGCCTGGTCTTGAGAAATTTGCCTGGTTATTTCTGGAAAATTTCTCAAGACCTTGAAGAAAAATGCTAGGGTTTTGTAGATATCACTATATACTCACGATTCTGCTTTCCTTCTGTGCAAGGAATAAACTAATCAGAGGTGACATGGTTTGGTCCTGTGTCCCCACCCAAATCTCATCTCGAATTGTAATTCCCACGTGTCAAGGGAGGGACCTGGTGGGAGGTGACTGGATCATGGGGACAGTTTTCCCCATGCTGTTCTTGTGAGTTGTCACGAGATCTGATGCTTTTATAAGTGGCAGTTTCCCCTGCTCTTCTCTCTCCTGCCACCTTGTGAATAAATTGTCTGCTTCCCCTTCTGCCATGATTGTAAGTTTCCTGAGGCCTCCCAAGCCATGTGGAACTATGAGTCAATTAAACCTCTTTTCTTTATAAATTACCCAGTCTCAGTGAAGTTCTTTATAGCAGTGTGAAAATGGACTAATACAGACGACATATTGTCCTCTCAGAGTATTTATCTTTTTTTTTTTTTTTTTTTTGTGGGCCTTTGTGTTTCTTGGTTGCTGGTTGCTAGAGCTCCATGGCTGCCACTTTGCAGATGAAGAGGCTGTCTGTTCCCACTCCCACCAACCCATCCTCTTCTGGATCCATGGCTAAGGCAGATGCCATAAGATTCTAGAAAACTGCATTCCGGTTATAGCAGAGACTATTGCTTACCAATTCCCCTCTTTCTTAGCAAAAGCAGTCCTAGTTTTTAGCATCTGACTACCCAGAATAAATATTGCATTTGCCAGACTCTCTTGCAATCAGGAGTGAACATGTGACTAAGTTTTAGCAATGAAATGAAGTGAAGCTGGCATTTGTAGCTTTCAGCAAGTGTGCTCTAAGGTTTGCCTTTCTTAATCTGTCCCTTCTTTCTGCTGGTTGGAAGGTGAATATGATGGCTGGAGCTCTTGTAGTCACTTTAAACCATGAGGTAGCTCACCATGGATGACAGAGCAACAAAATGCAAGAAGCCTAGGTCCTTGGCAATTGTGGACAAACCATACAGCCCTAGAGTTCCTAACTATGAATGCTTTTATGTGATACCTTATTTAAGCCTCTGTTATTTGGGGCTTTTCTGTATCTCACACAGCCATACTTTGTCATAAAATACCAGGTAACTGGGGTTTTACTAGAACTGGAAAGAATCTAGGATTCAGAGTCTAAGGTTGAAGGGACCTTCAAGGGAGGAAACCTTTCAGTTGTCAAAAACAAAGAGAACATGTAGAACAGAAAGTGGGAGGTAGAGCCACTGGAAGCCCAGGAGTACCTGGCCAGAGATGTACTTGAGGACTCTGCTACTCCAAGCACAGTCCCTACATCAGCAGCATTGGGATCTCTTGGGAGTTTGTTAAAAATTCAGAATCTCAGGCCCCATCCCAGACTTAATGAATCAGAACCTTCATTTTAACAAGTATCCCAGGTGATTCATACACACATTGAAATGTAAGAAGCACTGCTTTTGAGGGGCTTTAATATCACATAGAAACACAAGCCAAAGCCACAGTTCCTATTCATCACAAAGAACTGGATCTACGCAGAAATTTTGGAAAGAATGATGCCATTAGAAAAACTCTTTCCATACTCAAAGTTACAGCAGAGAAGCTGGCTGACCACCCCAAGGTGTGGGTAGGGGGAAGAAAAAAAGAATTAGAGGACCTAGTTTGCATATACTAGTATAAAACCCAAATTCTCATACTTTTTACCAGGAATAGAAGCCCACAGTCTAAATCTAAAGAAAAATTGGTCTAGGGTGCAGCAATACGCACCTGTAGTCCCAGCTACTTGGGAGGCTGAGACAGGAGGATCACTTAAGCCCAGGAGTTCGAGGCTAGCCTGGGCATCATAATGAGATCCCATCCTTTTTTAAGATGGTCTAGAAAAGAGACTTTTATAATGCAGAAACTACAGCAGAGGGAGGCCTCATGTCCTGGAGAATATACAGGACTCCGCATGAGATAATTCCTGCTGAGGATGAGACGAAAGTTACAAAGCACTTAGGGACATGATACTGCTAGTGTCAGGAAATGTTGCAAATTCATTCCTCAGGAGAATTCATTCCTAAGGAATTGCCAATAATTGAGAATTCTGAAAAGGAATTTAAAATCAGTATGTCTAAAATGTTCTAAAATTAGAAGACCATCATCTATATTGAAAGCACAGAACATTATAAGAAAAACTGGTTTGCAAAAGAACTAAAATCAAGTTGTAAAAATAAAAAACATAATTATCCAATTTTTTTTAAATCCTCAACAGGCTGTTTAAATAGCCTATTGCTACAGAAGTGGAGAAAAATGGTGACTTGAAAAATGGATCTGAGAAAATCATCTAGAACACAACAAAAAGATAAGACTTTTTCAATGAGAAAGAAGTTGAAAAACATGAAGAACTTTTTTTTTTTTTTTTTTTTTTTTTTTTTTTGAGATGAAGTCTCACTCTTGTCCCGCAGGCTGGAGGGCAATGGCATGATCTCAGCTCACTGCAACCTCCGCCTCCCGGGTTCAAGCAATTCTCCTGCCTCAGCCTCTCGAATAGCTGGGATTACAGGCATGTGCAACCACACCTAGCTAATTTTTGTATTATTAGTGGAGACAGGGTTTCACCATATTGGCCAGGCTGGTCTCGAACTCCTGATCTCAGGCTATTCACCTGCCTTGGCTTCCCAAAGTGCTGGGATTATAGGCATGAGCCACCACCCCTAGCCAAGAACATGTTTTAATAGCCCTGTATCTCTCAATAAGTGCTACAGAGCGACAAAGGAGAATAAGGGTGAGAGGAAATATTTGAAGGGAGGTTACCTAAGAATTTTCCAGATTTGAGAAAAGCTGACGGGCTTTGAGTTGAAAAAGCATACAGAATAAGTAAAAACAAACACACATTTCACATGAATGTGAAACCACAAAACATCAAGGAAAAAGATTATAGTTTTAGGCTGGGCACGGTGGCTCACACCTGTAATCTTTGCACTTTGGAAGGCCAAGCCTGGTGGATCACCTGAGGTCAGGAGTTCGAGACCAGCCTCACCAACATGATGAAACCCCATCTCTACTAAAAATATAAAAAATTAGCCAGGCATGGTGGCAGGTGCCTGTAATCCCTCCAGAGGCTGAGGCAGGAGAATCACAATGGGGGTCCCCACGTTTATCTCCACAATGTGAAAAGAAGTATTAAAAGATGAAGAGATAAGAACTAACATTTGTGGAATGTATGCTTTGTGCATTGTATGGGCTGCTTTGCATATATTTTCTCAATTTTCCCAACAAGAGCACAAATATCATTAGCTGCACTTTAGATGTGGAAAGGGAGCAAAAGCAACTTAACGTGTGAGTTGTTTCTCTTATGGAAAAAGATTGAGGGATAGATGCCCCAGGATCCTAAACACATGACTCCTGCCCTCCTTACAGCCACCCCCAAAATGTTCTCCAAGGTTGTAAAATGCCCCAGGATGATGACAGCAATAACAGCAACAACAACATAACAGTAAATATTTAGCGAGTGCTGAATATGTACTATGCACTATACCATGTCTATAAACACAATGATAACCTCCATTTCACAGAAAGACAAAAAAACTGGAGATTTATAGGGGTTATGAGATTTGCCCAAATTGAAGCCTATAAGATGACAGAGGTGAAACTGCAACCCAGGTAATTTGACTTCAGAACCCAAAAGTGTGACCACCAGCTTAGTTAGGGTTGGATCCCATGTGACAGAAAAGCCCAATATAACAGTGACTTAAATAAGACAGAAGTTTCTTTCTTTCTGAATTAAAATAATGCTGGAAGCTGACGATCTAGGGCTATTTGGCAGTTTCTCAATCCTCTGGATCCAGCTTATCACTCTGTCTAATGTATGTACCTCATCCTCCTGTTCTAAGATAGATGATAGAGTACCGGCCATCACAACTGCATTAGCAAGAGAGAGAAAAAGGCAAGTGATCAAACATTACCTGTCTTCTAAGGAGGTTCCCAAAAAACCACCAGTGCCAGGCATAGAAAAACTTTATTCTAGTTGGGCCTTTGGTCCCACACTCATCTCAGTGAGTTGGGCTAGACCAAGTATGAACCCAGGACAGACAGGCCTCAGGCCTAGATTAGGACAAAACAGGCCAATGATGTCACTGTCCCCTTTCCACAAGACCTATCTTGCCACAAATGCAACAAGGGAAAATAAAGAAGTCTCTAGAAGGGATGGGAAACAGAGAGAGGAAATGGACCTAACTCAGGGGCCCAGCAGACATCTCCTCCCCCTCCCACAGTGGTTTTTGTTTTTGCTTTTAACAGATGAAGTCTCACTGTGTTGTTGCCCAGGCCGGCCTCGAACTCTTGGGCTCAAGGAATTCTCCCACCTCAGCTTCCTAAGTAGCTGGGACTACAGGCTTGTGCCACCATGCCCAGCTACCCCCAAGTATTTAAATATGTCTTTTAGTAAAGGTGGGAAGCCTTTGGGATTTGAATCGGGTTGACTGACCCCAAATCCCATGTTCTTTCCAGTATACCATACCATCTCTTTTTTTTTTTTTTTTTTTTTAAATCAACATTATCTTCCAGTAGTTATTCAAATAAATACAGGGGCCCATGAGGTGAAGTGGCACAGATGTTTCTAGAGCTAGGGAACTGCTCCCAGGGCCCCTGCCACCCAAGCCAAGAGCCACTGTGCACGGCAATGAGAGCTTATGTCCTGAGTCACTCAGTGATGGAGGGAAGCCTGCAGGACCTAATAGACAAGGATGACTCCACGATGAGTCACATTTGGTCCTCACTTGGGCCATGAGAAGAGGGGGACTGCTGAAGGGGGTTTTCTAATTCGCTGATGTCTGCATTTTCCTATTAACTATGTCCTGTGACAGTGCAACAGCCCACGAGATGGTGGCAACTTCTTTTTACTCTATAAGCGGGCTTGCTTCCTCCTGTCCCAAGAAAGTTTCCTGCCAGAGACACTGAAGCAGGTTGTTTGGGCCTCATCACTTGATCTCATGGACATTTATCCCAGAAAGACATTCAAACTCACACCTAGTAAAGATGCCCTTCAGATTTCATCTCACCTTCTGTCACTCTACATCATAGCCCCCTAGAAAACGTCCTATGGCCAAAACAATCATTGGTAAGAAAGTCAATTCTTTTTTTTTTTTTCTGTAATGAAACGTAACTGCTCAATGAATCTTCTCTTCCTATAACATTTACACAAAGCTGAATTGATTCAGGTAGAAATAATTTCAATAAAATGAAAATGGGAAAAAATAGAAATGTTCTAATGGTGTCACGTACAGAAAATTGATTGCGGAAGTAAAAAGCATACTGGTCCCTTTAGAGGAGGCAAAACTTATCCTAGCACTTAGCTCTAAAGGAAGTTTCTCACATGGAGGTTTCATGTTCACTTCCAGCACTTTTGAGTCACCAGCTTCTTTGTGAATGTGATAAAATCTGTTAACCCATTCCCCAGAAAAAAGCACACACAACAATCCAACTACATTGTTCAATTTCTAGAAATTCACAGGCTCCAGAAACCCATCCATAAATCCCAAGTTAAGAATCCCAATCTAGATTATGGGTGTGAGAGGGACACTTGCCTCAAACCCTTTCCAGGTAAGGAGGAGACAGAGAAGGGACTAAGGACTGATGGGGAACGACATTGGCAGAAATTCCTGAGAAGTGTTTGGGTTGAAGCCATCATATGCCTTTAAGCCTTACCAAACATTCACAATTAGAAATGTACAAACTCTTTCAATGTTTAGTTCTCTCCCTCCCCTGCTTTTTAAATTAAAGACCTATTTTAATATAGTGAACTAATACCAAGGGCTCGTGACAAAGGGAACTTTACTTTGATGCTGATCTAGAGAACAAGGTTATTCTTACAGGCTCAGAGTTGGGGTATGAACCACCAAGAAAGTGAGCCTAGAAGTACTGGGCTGCAGACAAGATGACGAAGACTGAGAATTAAAGCACTCTAAGCCTCTGAGTTCATGAACCCCTGGTACAAGGAATGAGGAAGGGCTTGGCTATCAGACAGACATGCATGTGGATGTCACTTACTGCCTCCATGGTTTGTGCAAGTCATTCCATCTAAGTCATGTGCTCAGTGTCTGGTACATTGTAGATACCAAATAAACAAGGGTTCCCTTAGAGAACTGACATGCTTAGGGATGCAATTACCTCAGTGCCCCAGGGCAATAAAGAGGCAGAATGCCCATCCTTGGAGTTCTCAAGGGTGTGCTTTGAGGTTCATTAGATGCAGGGGGCCGGGGGCAGAGTAGAAATCTCAGACTCACTCATAAAGACCCAGAACCCAGCAGCACAGCTGAGAACTGCTCTCTGAGGAGAAATTCAAGGCTGAAATGGAGGCAGCACTTTTGTGGAAAAAGGTAAAAGAGAAAGATTTTTAAATAGCCATCAAAGATGGAACAGAGAGCACCAAAGACAAGGCATGGTGCTTGGGGAAGGATTAGAGATGATGCTGCTATTGACATTTCAACCAAAGAACAATTCCTGAGTCCCATCTCCACTGCCAAGAGTCAAACCAAGTTCTGCCTGGGGGTTCTAGAGACCTCTTCAAACCACCCTTCCTCATGCCAGGTCTCACCATCCAGAAGCAGCAGTAGCTGGCTCTGCCTACCCTCAAAGACAGCAACTACCACCCAAAGTGAAATAGGTCAGCCCAGCCTTTTCCCCATATGAAATTATTTCCAGAAAGAAAAATCCGCCAAGAGACAAGTGCTGCCAAGAGTAGGGAGAAGAGATGGTGTATTGGGGCCACATGGGACACTTCTGGCACTGCCCATACCCAAAAGATAACAGAGGAATCATATACATGAGGAAGGGACATCTTCCTTCACAGCCTCCATCCCTAGACATTTATTCGGAGACAGCATGTCTCTGTCCTCTGGAACAGAAAGGTGCTGTACTGGTCCTGCTGGTCTTCCTGAGAGGAGCCATGCAGAGACAAGCCTCTCCCCAGTTCCACCCCTCCTCCTTTGGGCACCCCTTCTCCCCACACATCAAAGTAGCCTGAGAGTCCAATCCAGAATGCAAGGAAAGGAATGCAGGCAGGGAATCTCAGAGCCTCTCCCCACTGAGCTTATCTCCCTCAGCCCCCACCCCCCATCTCAGGCTTGCTCCCCCTTGGTAGAGTTCAAGGCAGGCTGATTTCCTCCAAGGTTGTCACAGACCAATTTTCTAAACTGCATGAAAACAGAAAACAAACTGAAAATCAGACCCACCAAAGCTCAAGTCTCAAGAACAGCTTGGCAGGCCTGAGCAACGTGCTAACAATTTCATGCTGTTTTAAGAGTTTCTAACTAAGCAACATGTACCAATAACCAGATGTGCCCCAACACCGGAAGAGGAGAACATGGGCTTCTAGGGACAGAGACTTAGAAAACAGGAACACACTCATCAAGAAACACAGCTTCCAAGCATGCTGGGCCTGGGGTTAGAAGGGAGGCTGTCTCCATTGGCCTGGATATGCCAAACTCACACTCATTCAGTTAAGTTGCAGATATTTTCATCAATGCCTGCTTTGTGCAAGTCACTGTGCTGGGTACTTGGGATACCACATAGATGCTCAGAGCCTGTGCAGGACAAAGTCAAGGGAATAAACATAATCACAACGCAATGTTATGCTCTGAAATGGAGAAGAGAAGCCCAGGAGAAAAGAGCTGATTCAGGATGCTTCTTAGAGAAAATTTGATTTCATTTCTTTCAATATATACATGGAATACTTATTATATGCTTAGGATACAGAAGGGAAAAGTCAGGCATAATTCCATCTAATAGGGAAAGCAGTAGTCATCAAATAAGTGAATAAGAGCTGTTGACTGTGCCTGCAGCAGGTGACTGGAGTATTTACTCAGCACCCACCGCATGCAGGCCGCTGGAGATGGGCTCAGCATAAACGCCCACCAGCCAAGAGCCACACAACCTTTGAAGCAAGCCAGACCCACCTCTTGTTTACAGGCATATTATGGCTTGTGAATGGGTCTAAATTTCCCCATGAGATTAATCATCTCCAGGTCTCTGTCACCAGGGCCCCCATCCAACTCTGAGATGACCACTGACCACTGTGGCTGGCAGAGGCCAGAGCCCTGGGCTGTAAGCTGCCCCATGGGACCATCCCCATGGAGTGGGGTTGGGGGTAACCCAGGACAGAAGGGTTCTTTAGACTTATATCCCATTATTTTGTCTTACCACCTGCTTGCAGTACACAACAATATTTTTTAAAGCCTTAAAATTATTGTGAAATAACACATTCATATTGCCTTTGAGGTTTAAACTTGTTAACTTGATAAATATAAACATGTAAGTTATAACATGATTTTGTAATGTAACACTATTTTGGCAATTCTTCTTTTTTTAAATATACTTGGAAGTAAAAAAATAAAAAGTAGCTAGCCTGAATTGGCCTCTCCTGGCCTGAGAGGTCGCTCCCAGTCAGGAGTCCTCCTTTGCCTCAGGAAGTCCCTGGTTCCTAGCAAAAAGTACATTAACTCAGGCTTACTGCTGTCCTAAAGCCAGTGGCCTTCTTTATGAGGCTGTTTTTGTCACCTGTTACCTTGTTTATTGCACCAGTTGTGGAGTGGGGAGGGGAGGATAGGCATGAAGGTCACAAGTAGGTGGGAATTGCACACCTCAGGCCTGAGCCTCTCCTTGGTCATTATTTTCCCAGAATGACCTCTGGGTGGATAGAGGCTGAGGGTACAAAGCCCTCCTTGAACTAACACATGACAAGCCAGCACAAAAGAACTGCAAACAGGCCCCCCCTTATTAATGGGTTTGCTTAGAGCTGTTTCCCTGTTTAGGGACTTCATCCCAATAATTGCAGGCTCCATAATCATTAATCAGTCACCACTACTTTTCTGGGTGCCGACCACAAGCCCAGCCCTGTTCCAGCAACTGCGAGGAGAGAAGAGCAGAGAACAGGAACTCAGATTTATTAAGCGCCTGCCCTACTCTGGGCATTGTGCCAGGGGCTTAGTTTGCATAAGCTTGTAAATCCTCACAATGATCTGGAGAGGAAAGCATTATTATCCCCCTTGTACAGATGAGGAAACTGAGTCTCAAATTAACTAGCTCAAAGTCATCAGCTTGTAAGTGAGAAGCACAATTTGAACCTGGGTCAGGCCAACGCACAAGACTTGGTTCTTGCACTCTGGAAGGTAAGAGACTAACTGCATTAGTCTGTTCTCATCCTGCTATAAGGAACT
Source organism: Macaca thibetana thibetana (assembly GCF_024542745.1). Classification (NCBI taxonomy): domain Eukaryota; kingdom Metazoa; phylum Chordata; class Mammalia; order Primates; family Cercopithecidae; genus Macaca; species Macaca thibetana. The sequence continues at coordinate 65,203,186 of NC_065590.1, read as the reverse complement.
GCCCACGACTGGGTAATTTATAAAGGAAAGAGGTCTAATTGAGTCACAGTTCCACCGGGCTGGGAGGCCTCAGGAAACTTACAAACATGGCAGAAGGGGAAGCAAACGTGTTCTCCTTCACATGGTGGCAGGAAGGAGAAGTCCCAAAGGGGGGAAAGCCCCTTATAAAACCATCAGACCTCATGAGAACTCACTATACTGAGAACAGCATGGGGGTCAGCACCCCCATTATTTACCTCCCACCAGGTCCCTCCCATAACATGTGCGGATAATGGGAGCTACAATTCAAGATGAGATTTGGGTGGGGACACAGACCAACTATATCACTGTTCAAAAAGGGACAAGAGCTCAAGCCGGGCTCTCTGGACCATAGGAGCCTAGAGAGGGCAGGGGACAACAGGGCTGAGGTCCCAAGAGAAGACTTCTCAAAGGAAAGGCAGCACACACTAGGCTCTGAAGGGTGGAGAAGATGGCACACATTTAATAAATTGTACTCGGCACTTTCTCCAACCACTAAGTTCAGGTTTGGAAAGGACTGTGGAATTTGTGCCTCACTTGTGGGCCAATAAACATTTAGTAAAATGTCCAAGGAGGACATGTAGAGACACACACACACATGCACACAGATCCACCTTGGCAGCTCCAGATAGAGCCCGGAACTGGCACAATGAGAAAGGACTTCAGCAGGCAGCAAGTTACTGGCATCAGACACCAGCAGGGATTAGGGCGAGGGCCAAACCGAGAGGAGGAGATGTGGAGTCAGCAGGTCCTGTGACCACCCTGGACCTGGAAGGTTGGCAGCTCCCTGGGAATGTCTCATCCAAGTGCCCAATTTAGACCTTACCCCAGAACTTGAGAAATGCCAGGGAAGAGGAGAAGAGCCAGGAAATGATGATGAAGAGCAGGGACTCACCGAGAACTGGACCCTCTCTCCTTTCCTAGTCATTCCAGCCACAGCCCCAGCTCTGAGCTCCCACTTCTCGACCCCCTAAATAAGACACTAGTTGGGTATTCAGACCCCTCAGCTTCACAGGAAGTAATGCACACAACACAAGCCTGTCAGGATTCACCTATCAATCTCTCCTGGGTGCTGGCTCTGTCCACATGAATGTCTCCACCAGGCAGAGACTCAGGGCTCTCAGGCCAAGCTTGGGCCTGGTTAGAGGTAAACATATGAGAGCCAGCCAAGATCTGGCCAGAGGGGATCATGCCAGCCCAGCCCCAACTGGGGTATATGTGCCAGCCTGGGGGAATCCCACAGGACAAGCTGTTCTTTCCTAGAGCTCGGATAAGGATGTGAGCCTGACCCCAGGAGTCACCCAAGCCCATCTTCCATGGCTTCCAGGGCCTAACACATTGTCTGTATGACAGTCCACAGCACATTGATTTTGCCAATAGGCTGTGACTCCGGATTAGGTTCCAGAGTGAACTGCTGGCCTGGAGACCCAAGTCAGCTCTTTTTCACCAGCTAGGCCACTCAGCCTTCTGGAAAAGAGCACTGTGGTCTTGGAGAAAAGGCACGGAGGTCTGGGCCCTGGCTGAGAACCTACAAGCTAAACCCCAAAGAGTCAGCAAGGCCCAGACCCATTATCAGTCAGGATACCTCACCTGCAGACCCGCCTCTCACTCAGATGCCCCAGCCCTAAGCAAAATCTGCATGAGGACCAACCCTCTTAGACTAGGGGACCTTGCACATAAGAGTTGAGGCTTGTCCTGTCCTGGAGCTGCCCGTCCCATCACCTGGCTTCTCTCCCAATCTTCCACAGAGCCTCTCACTATTGCTGCCCTAAATGAAGTGGCCAGAGAGGCAAAAGGCCCATTTATCTTTTTTAATTAACCACCAGATACCGACGTTCTCTGGAGAGCCCTCCCACACCACATCCAGATTGCCTGTGGGAGAAGATGTTCTGGAAAGACCATCAGGAAGGAGGCACAAGAAGACAGAAAACAGAGAAGGAGACAGAAGAGCCTGGATTTCCCAAGCTAGAATCCCAGAAGAAACACAAAAACCAAGTCTGTGACCGTCAGGTAAATGACAGCGCTTTATTATTCTGGGAAGATGGTGGTGTCAGGAGGGAAGTGGGGAGGACTTACAACAGTAGATATTCTAAGTGAGAGCTCCTCCTGGGAGGCCTGCCAGCTCTCCCAAGCCTCACCACGCCTGCAGGGCCTGACCAGCAGAGGAGCCTCACAAAGGGGTCACTCGTCCTCTAGAACATCCAGAGAAAATTGGCCATGGCTCCAGAACCTGGCCCAGCCCATTTTCCAGCCTTCACGTGCCCTCCTGAGCTTTTCTTAAGGCTAATTGGTTCGGATACTGCTTCAGGACAGACCAGCACCAGCTTTAGACCTTTAGAAGGATAGGCTGGAGGGACAAGCCAAGGGTACCCTTCCTGATCATCCTGCATCTGGCTGCATGTCCCCAGCTAAGTAACCAGCAGTGGTGACCTCCCTAGCCCTCCTTCTCCAATCTTGCACTTCTGTCTGGCTGTAGCTGTGTATCTCTTGCTGGCAGCTGGCTCTTCCCCACTTCTCTGCCTCCCTTTCTCCAAGCCCCTTCACACTCTGAAGCCTGTGAACCCAGAAAATCTGAGACAGGTCTCAGTTAATTTAGAAAGTTTATTTTGCCGAGGTTGGGGACGCACCTGTGACACAGCCTCAGAAGTCCTGACAACAACATATGCCCAAGGTGTTTAGGGCACAGCTGAGTTTTATACATTTTAGGGAGACAGGAGACATCAATCAACATATGTAAGAAATACATTGGTTTGGTCTGGAAAGGCGGGACAACTTGAAGCAAAGGTAGGAAGACTCTTCCAGGTCACAGGTGATACACAAATGGTTACATTCTTTTGAGTTTCTGATTAGCCTTTCCAAAGTAGGCAAATCAGATATGCATCTATCTCAGTGAGCAGAGGAGTGACTCTGAACAGAATGGGAGGCAGGTTTGCCCTAAGCAATTTCCAGCTTGAGTTTTCCTCAGTGATTTTGGGGGCCCAAGATATTTTCCTTTCACAAGCCCGCAGGGAATGAGCTGTTCTGAGTTGAACAGAACGGGAAACTGCACTTTTGACTCTGAATGTATTTCAATGGAGCAGCCTCTGCTGAAAGCCGGGTTCAGACACTGAACAGCCGCTTCAGGGAGATGTGATGGTTGCAACTTGTGAACCGTGCTTTCCTTTCCATTCCCTTTTCTCTACATTTGTCTGATTCACCAGCAGCTCAACACGTTGCCTCCAGCCCATCAAGGCCCTTCAGCCTCCTTTCTCTTGGGCATAAATTGTGCAAGCAACAACAGGAGAGGAGGGTACTCTGGAGGAACTCCCAGAAACCACCTCACCACCAAGGACTGCAAGTGAGCCCGGCAGAGTGAAGTTCAAGGACATTGTCCATAGGCACGGAGTCACACACACACACACAAACACTGGGGCTAGTTTGGGGACGCTGAGCAACACCTGTAGAACACAGGTGAAGTCCATGGGTAGCTGTCAGAATCCTGTTCTCAGCCGGGCATGGTGGCTCACGCCTGTAATCCCAGCACTTTGGGAAGCCAAGGCAGGCAGATCACCTGAGGTCAGGAGTTCAAGACCAGCCTGGCCAACATGGTGAAACCCCATCTCTACTAAAAACACAAAAATTAGTCTGGCATCGTGGCAGGCGCCTGTAATCCCAGCTACTCAGGAGGCTGAGGCAGGAGAATCGCTTAGAACTCGGGAGGCAGAGGTTGTAGTGAGCCGAGATCACAACACTGTACTCCAGCCTGGGTGAAGAGCGAGACTGTCTCCAAAAAAAAAAAAAAAAATTCCTATTAGAATCCTGTTCCCTGTTCTACCTGGGAACAGGATTCCAACAATCACCCACAGACTTCACCCCAAGACGGCAAGAGCCAGCTCAAGGCCTAGAGAAAGTGCTACTCACAGGGCAGATTTTCTGAGAATTTAGGGTTGTGTATGGAAGAGGGTTGTCAGATAAAATACAGGATACCAGGATAAAACTGAATTTCAGATAAACAACAAATTTTCTAGAATAAGTACGTCTCAAATATTGCATGTGTCATACTTATGCTAAAAACATTGTTTATCTGAAATTTGAATGTAACTGGGTGCCATGGGTTTTTATTTGCTAAATCCAGCAATTCTACAACTACCCGACTCCACAGTCATGTTAGAAATGATGACAGTACCACAGAGTAAAAAGAACAAGAAAATTGCAATCAGCTCACCTTTTGTTTATCCCTCAGGGTCTTCCTCTCGGTCCTGGCGCTCCCAAGTTCTGCACCAGAACCTCTCTTGCCTCCATCCCACCTGACCCCTTAGCTGCTCTGAGCTCCTGTGGCCCAGGTGTAGGCCAGTGCTTTTGTCTCTTAACTCAGCTGCATTGAGGTTGAATTTTTCAAAAGGAACTTTATTAGAAAACTAGAGGAGCATATAAATATCTGAATTCATAAAAAAAAATGGTAGTTATCACACATAAGGAGATTAAATATCAAAGCCCTGGGAGCTAAGTCCAGCCATGGCCTACTCATTCTTTTTCTCCGAATGTTACTGGATCCATTGACTTGCAGTGAGGGTTTTTAAGCTGGCTGTACCTTCAGTGAAGCCGAACCAACATTCCGGAAGAGAGGATCCACTGGCTGCATATTAGAATCACCTAGGAATCTTTTTGCCGCCTATCCTAGACCAATTAGATCAGAATTTCTAAGAGTAGGTTTGGGCATCGGGATATTTAAAAGCTCCCCAGGTGATTCTAATATGTATCCAGGGCTGAGAACTCATGCACATTGGAATCACCTGAAAACCTATTAAAAAATTGCTTGCCTCCCACCCTCAGAAATTCTGATTTAATTGATATGAGGTGTGGCCTGGGTATTGGGATTTTTAAAAGCTCTCCAGATGATTTTAATGTGCAGTCAAGTTTGAAAACCCCAGCTCCTCACACTTTGTTATAACACAGTCCAAATCTCCAGGGGATTTTACTAAACTGGAGATGCTGGGGTGGGGCCTGAGATTCTACATGTCTAACAAGTCCCAGGTGATACGATGCTGCCGGTCTTCATACCACACTTTGATTAGTAAGGTCCTAGATCAATGGGTCTCACAACTGGATATACAGTGAAATTACCTAGGGAGCCTTAACAACTACCTCAGCCTGGGCCCCACCCCAGAGATTCTGATGTAATCTGGACGAGGTGGGGTCTGGACATCAGGATTGTAAAAGCTCCCCAGGTGATTCTCATATGCAGCCAAGGTTGAGAACCTTGGCTGTAGACCAACATCTAGGCGTCATTTTACAAGTGGCCCTGTGACCCCCAGTGGGGAATACCGCTCTCCACAAGCCTTTCTGACTCACCTCCGTTCCCTGCCCCAGCTGGCAGAAGATACTTTCTTCTCCTGCCTCAGAAGGCCATGCCCTCTAGTAAAAATTCCCTTTCTCCCACTCCGGGCTGAAGAAAGCCTCTAATTCCCAGCTCAGTTGCAGAAGAGAGATGATTGCCACAATACCCTGAAAGCATTTCTGGTCAGGCCTGCCCATTTGGCCTTCCTCAACTTTACCTCTGATTATCAACCGTTCCCCCTGCTCAAGCAGTCTTCTCTAAGGCCGCCTCTGCCAGAGTAGCCACGGGCCACAGAAAAGTACGCTTCACCTGCCAGTCACAAGCAAAGAAGAGAAGTTCCGTGCTTTGACAGAACACTATCAATCACAGGTGCTGAGCCAGTTGCATTACTTAGCTGTTCCCAGGCCAGTTAACATACAACCTCTCCCCTCTCCTACCTCATCCTTTTGAAATGGAGTTGTGGTGACGCATGAAACAAGATGTGGCCTGCAGAGAACCAAGGGGAAAACGTGAAATTAATGAAATTATGACTCTATTTTGGGGTAATTTCCATGAAATTATTTATGAATCTTTTCTTTCCCTAAGGGGTGGCCATAAATCTCATCTTTAATGCATCTTCATTCGTAGCTTTCATCTTCTGATGGGCCTGCATCTTTTGTTGGAAGTTGGATGTTGTTGGTAGAAATGTTAAGTCCACATCTTAGGTGTACGGAGTTTGTATAAAATATGAACTCTAATGTGTAGAATTTGCAGGTCGCTGAAGTGTCACAGTCTACTGAAATGGGTCTGGAATCAATAAGGTACACATCAAACTCAATTGTATTTAATTTTCATTGCTACCTAGAGGAAAGCCTTGCATGGCCCTACTCGCATGAAATTAAACATGAAAGCCCATCTGAAGTGTAGAAGCAATACTTAAAATGACCTGTAAATAGAGCAAAACATGGCAGCCCAGCCCATCGCAATATTATCGTTCATTTCTCTTTCCATAGTGGAGGTGACAGCCCCCGTAAGAAAATCGGAAGAGACACAAGCACATTGCAGATCTAAAGGAGAGCTAAGTGTTTTCAGTTACACACCAGCAGGGCTTCCCTCTCTGCACAGCCCTGGAGTCTCTTCCAAGTGGAAAATCACACTCTGTCCTTCAGCCTGAGAGTGAAGAGAGAAGGCAAGTAAAACAAGGACCTCCTGAACTTGGCCAGCACTCCACCCCTGCTGCCCCCCACCGCACCCAGCTCAGTTCCTTGGCCAGTGAGATAATGGAAGGTTCAGCCCTTGCAGCTGACGTGGGGTGGGGAGCAGACGCCCACTCTGGGCACTTCCAGCTGACACTGACCTTTCAGTCATGGAAACATTCCCCAGACCGACACTAATCGGGGGCACATCTGGCGTTTGGACTGCATCCAGATGGGGGTTTGTGTTAGTCGAGTCAGCATGATAACCCGCTGGGGAGGGCGGGAGGGGAGAGGACACAGCAGCTGAGAGCAATCCCCATCCTTGGCTGTGTGAGGGAGAGGTGGTCATGCTGTGGCCAGTGAGTCATAGACTAGAGACCACCTAATCCCTGCTCTCCCTGCTCCCTCCAACAGAGGACAAAACTGGATCCACCCAGAAAGGCAACTCGCCAGAGTTGCACAACTGGTCAGCAGCAGACTGCGATCTCAGTGTCCCGGGAAACGATCTCAGTGTCTCATCCACTCTATTGCACTGCCCACTTTCTACACTCTCTCAAAGAGTAGCGTGTTATTTCAGGATAAAATACATGCTAAGGTGATGAAAAGAGTCCAGCTGTTTCTTCTCTTTCACTTCCTCTGATTTGTAAAAGTATAGGATGATTTTCCAAGACAGTGACAAACCACCGTCGCTCCCACCCAGTCCACCCACCCCAATTCTTTCATCATAGCTTCTTTTCTGGATTTGGAAGAAGAGGCTGCCCTTTCTGACTGTTTCATGGACTTTGTCACAAATCAACACAATGTCTTATCTCCCATCCCTAGAACGAGCAACTGCAATTGGGAATAAGACTTCATAGTATCGAAGGTCCAGCTACACAGGTCAGGAATGACAAATGGTCTTGGCCAGCTCTCAGCCTCTGCCTTTACAAAGTCTGACACCTGTTGCAGTCACGAATTGCACTGCTAAAGAGGTAATCAAGCAAACCAAAGCTAGGATAAAAGGGATTATGTCTCCACTCACCCACACAGAAAGAAGGCTGTCTCCAACTGCAGAAGGAAATTCTTTCCATGGGCCCTGGAGCACCCTCCCCACTTGTGGGCACCATGGTTCAAGTCTGCCCCAGTGATCCTCTCCTGTATAAACCTCCAGGTCTAGATTATGGAAACCAGGAATCTCATCCAGCTGCTCAAATAACAAAGAAGTTAGCAGGATCTTCTGGTATGAATAATTGTAACTGCAGAGATCTATTCAGCCTTAACTCTTTGCTATAAACCTACAGAGAAACAAGGAAGCAACCCAGGTAAAAGCAAGACAATGGTCAGTGGTCAACTTCCCAAGGTAGGTTTCAGCTTCCACATTAACCAATCAGCTTGCAGAGCTTGCAGCACCTTCTACATCCAGCCTGTAGACAAAGGGCAACTATCATCCACCAACCGATTTTGTCCTCTTCTGGAAGAATCAGAAAGGAAAAATGTCTTCACTTCATTTCTCCTACTGTCCTCAAGATCACCTCCCTCCCCAAACCCCTCACTTCTGTTGTCCTCTCTAAGAAATATGCTTTATCCACTCCAATGGGCAGGACAGTAGTAACTAAGACAGGAGAATGACCCTCCTCCTTGCTTTAGGGAAGTTATCAGTTCCACCCTCCTCGGGAAGCTCTGTAGTCTCTGAGAAGAGGCTCACAGACACCATCACTCTACCTAAGCCAGTTAGGTCCTCTGCTGGTGCCAGCCTCTTTTTTCCCCACCAATGAGTTGGTACAAAGCCATTCCGTGTTCCATGCCAAACCAGTTATTCGCAACACTCATCAAAATCCGCCTCCGTCCACTAACTCAGCACTCCTGCTTTCCTAGCATAGCCAACCTCCCTAACACCCTGACATCCTAGCCTTCAGCTTCACTATTTACATCACATGAGAGATTTGGGTTTTGAAAGCCCAATTCCCTCTGAAGAAAGTTTGCAGATGATTCATCTTCTCTGAAAAAACTACCCATCCCAGGCCTTGATATCCATGCCAAAAAGTTCCTGAGATGGGGCTCGGAGAGGACAGAGTGGGGGAGTTCTGTTACATGGGAGAGCACTGCCTCAGTTTCCAAATGAAAAAGATGACACTCTGTTCTTGGGGCACTGCTTTGCCAGGGTGTCCTGCAGAAACCAAGGAAGCTTCCGTCCTGGAGTCACTGTGGACACAGCCTTGGATCACCGTGGAGCCTCAGACCACACTGACTCCTCCCTGTCTCCGTGTCTAACCCCCTCTCACATAGAGAGATCTGACCGACCACAGACATCCCCTCTGGCCTCCCGAGTGGTTTCTTCAGCACAGCTTCCAGAGCCAAATTAAACGTTCACTCTATGTCTATAGACAAAAAGGGTTTTGACTAAACTCTGTGTTTTAGAGAGGGAGTTAAATGCCGTTAACTTTTTAGGGGTGGGTGAGAGGGATGACAAATAACAACTTGTCTGAATGTTTTACATTTCTCCCCACTGCCTCAGGAAGGTTCACAACGAGGTCATCCGTGATAAGGAGTAGACCTCCCAGCCGGACTGTCCCTCAGCCCCCAGAGGACACTCCACAGAGATATGCTAACTGGACTTGGAGACTGACTCACACTCCAGAGAAAAGCGTGGAGCAGGGGTGCAGGGAGTGGGGCCAAGGTCCCAGGGACAGGATGTCTAGGAGAGAGATTGGGGTGAGGGTAATCCAATGCAATTACTGTGGCAGCTCAACATTGAAGGGAGGGGGAAGAAAGATGTGCAGCAGAGATGGTAAGCTCCAAAATTTGAGGCTTCGGCTGCTGGAAAGTCTTAGGGGCAGAGATAATAAGGCATAACAGACTTTGAGGGTTTACTACACACTAGACGCTCTATGCATTTACTTACTTATTATCTCTTATTTATTACTTTGTGTAACTCTTGTAATAATCTTATGAAAACAGAAACCCTCACATAGCCCTTTTACAGATGAGAAAAGTGACATTTTTGGGAGGATAGCTAAGGATAGCTAGTAAGTAAAGGAGCTGGGACCTAAATCAAAGCCTTTCTAACCAGAGTACACACTCTTTTCTTTTTCCAGGGTAATTTTTTTGAATTTTTATTTTAAGTTCTGGGATACATGTGCAGAAGGTACAGTTTTGTTACGTAGGTATATGTGTGCCATAGTGGTTTGCTGCACCTATCAACCTGTCATCTAGGTTTTAAGCCCTGCATTCATTAGCTATTTGTCCTGATGCTCTCCCTTCCCTCCCCACACCAGACAGGCCTTGGTGTGTGATGTTCCCATCCCTGTGTCCATGTGTTCTCATTGTTCAGCTCCCACTTATGCGTGAGAACATGTGGTGTTTGGTTTTCTATTCCTGTGTTAGTTTGCTGAGGATGATGGCTTCCAGCTTCATCCATATCCCTGCAAAGAACATGATCTCATTCCTTCTTATGGCTGCATAGTATTCCATGGTATATATACCATATTTTCTTTATCCAGTCTATCATTGATGGGCATTTGGGTTGGTTCTATGTCTTTGCTATTGTAAATAGGAGTGCACACTCTTGACCACTACACTGGAGCACTAGAAATAGTGACTATATTCATTAACCAATTAGAAACTAGTATGTGGAGGGTATTGGGAGCAGGTTTACGACTCTGAAAGATACTCTGGCTTCATTTTAACCAGGGAATTAATCATCCATTCCATGAAGCACCATTTTCAGAAAAGGCATTCCCTGGCGCTCACCCTAAGTGTTTGTATTCTATGGCTAGATAGGCCAGTGTATAACCACTCCTTTTTTCAACACTTCTTCCAGCAAAAACACAAAAGAGCACAGTGAGCTGAGCTTATACTCCTTACCAGAGGCCTCTGATGTCCCATCTGTTAGTAGGATACCAATCCATGGCTCCTCACTTTCTAGGAGTCTCGGAGGAGACAGTGGACCCTGGAGACACCCAGGACACAAAACCAGAGCAAGATGAAGAAGCTCCACTCACCTCTCCCCTCATTCTTGTCCAGAAATTTGCTCTATCTTCCCCATTTTTTGCCCTGTCCAAATTACCCACCACAATTAGACAAAAGGCCTCAAGAGGTCTGCAGAGGGGCAGGATGAGGGCAGGGGTCAGCTTTTCTCCTTCAGTTGATTGTTTTGTGATTACTTTAGACTTGGTCTAGTCAGGAAGAATCCGTCACTCTCAGCAGGCAGTGGGTGGGGAGAGGTACCAGCAGACTTAGAAGTAGATATGGAATGTATTAAATCGTGGTGCAAAAAGAAAGGCCTGAGAGGTTAAACCAAAGAGAGAGATGCAGTTGCACAAAGTTAGGGGATTGAAAGAGTCCCCAAGGTACCAGAAGGTCCAACATAGTAAGAATTTTAAGAGGTGATAAAGGTAACTTGCTGTCAGAAGAGGCAGATATTACTAAAGAAACAAGTGAAATTGATTCCTTTCTCACGCCACCATAAAGGTGAATGGCTACCAGATGGTCAGACAGAAATACCTGTCCACAGGCTGCTGGAGAGAAAAATAAATGCAAGAAGAAATCAGATCCTCCTCTGAGCAGGTGAGCAGGAAATTAAAATATCTGTACACTGACCACAAAGCAAGACCACACATGGTCGTCAAGAGGCTGTTCAGAAGACAGCAGGAGTGGAAGTTAGCGTCTATCCTGTCTGCTGTCCCACACGCAGAAAGCCTAGTCACAAACCTCCCAGTATCAGAGGGAAAAGCCTTTGGAGAAAACCCAGCAGAACCAACAGGAATAAAGATGGGACAGCAGAGACCCAGGCCACTGTGGGAAAACCAAGCTCACATCCTAGAAGAGTCATTGGTCCAAGTAACAATTCCTTGAGCACGTGCTATGTGCCAGGCCCTCAGCCGGGAGCTTTTTCAGTGTTTTTCTAAGTGTAGGCAGTTTCTGAAACGGCTCTCAGTGATACTTGCCTCCCATGTAATCCCTTCCTCTAAGTGTGGGCTGGACTTAGGGACTTGGTTCTAATGAATAGAATATGGTAAGAGTGATGGGGCGTCACTTACTCCCATCAAAAAATCTCCCTGGATTTGTGCTTCATAGACTCCCATCTCTCCACTCCAGCATGTCTTTCAGATTCTGGGCATCGGTGAGTAAATCTTCTTCCTCTCTGAATAATCATCTTTTCTGTGGGCTTGTTGCTACATTTCTCCCAGAAGACACCCGCATACACACACACACAGCATGCAAGCACACCATTACACTAGGAGGAGGAGGGAGCTCAGCCTCCTCTTGCCATTGTCCTGCTCCTTCCCAATCAATCTGCCAACCACAAATTAGCATTACACAGGCATTTACAGTGTAGCCTCCAGGGATAGATAGAAGCTGCTAATCCTTAAGAAGGAGCGCTGGTACAATAGCAAGTGGCCTGCAGCCTCATCTCCGCTCACGGGGGTGTTCCTGTGCAGCAGCATCTTGCTCCTTTGTGAGCTGGCCAAGTCAACCACAGATGGTGGAGTCACTGGGCCTTGGGCAAAGAGGAGACACTGGAAATCTAAGGAGCACCAAGCTTTGCAAATGCCTGCATGACACGCTGTTCGCTGTTCGATGACTCTATTTATCCTCAGCAGATGATCCTCTTGGAACGGATTCCTTCTCAGAGCTTCCAGCCTGGTCTTTTGTCAGTATACCCTTCCATTTTCCATTTCTACTGGTTAACATTAATGAATGGCTCCAACTGGGACCAATCCAGGGCATGAAATCCCCTGGGGGGTCAAGTCTGTAGTTCCCACCTGCTCCACCCTCTCAGCAACTTGGATTAACAAAGCTGGGGTTTGTTTTGTTTTACTTTTCTTAAGGGATTGATTTGGCCCTCTGAAGTATGATTGAAATTCCTGATCCCAAAGGAAGGCAGCCCTGGCTGGGTTCCCAGGGTCGTTTCTATCCCCAGGCACGGTCTTCAGAGCCCCCAGGGGCCCCAAGGGCTGGCTCCTGCAGCAGCCTCCTCTGAGGCTTCCTGCTCAGCTCCTGGGCCCTTATCCTGCAGCTGGGTCTGGAAACCAGAGGAGCTTGCAAGAGGCAAAGCCTCTTATCACAAACATTTCCTGCCTATTCCCGCCTGACCCCGCATACCATAGCCTTTCCCTGGCTAGTTGGGCCACCAACGCAGCCCTCACACAAAAGACTTGAAAGGCAGGGTCCCCAGACTTGTCTCTACTCCAGATTCTTCTCCATTCACACTGTCTCCTTTCTCTAGGGAGCTCACAGGCTCTTCCAGGCCACCCAAACGGTTCAGTCGCTGAAAAGCATGGAAGGAATTCAGGTGGAACCTGCAAGAAAGAAGACAAAAGGCAGGTAGGATTTCTAGTTCAAATAGAAGATGTGAGTCACAGCTGGAGTTGGGCCCACCTCCCCGAGGACCCCACTGTGCTATCTCTGACAAAGAGATGGAGACAGAGTTGAGAGAAAGGCCTGCACACCTGTGTGTGTGTGTGCATTTCCCTGGCATCCCCACATTGTGGCCTCCCCATGTTGTGCTGCAAGTGTGGCTGAAGCCGTATGGACTGTTGATGGTCTGTGCTGAAGGTCTAGGAGACAGGGCCAGAGGGTCTAGCCAGCCCAACCCAGCTGTGCTCAGCAGGTCACTAAATTCCACAGCCCCTCTCCCCTCCCCACACCTGGGGCACCCTAGTCACACCCCTTCCCCCGGCCTACACTGGCCTTCTCTCTGCCTCCTGCCCCCAGCTCACTGTGTGGTCCAAGCCCTCTGCCACAAGAAGAGCCAGGGAGGGAGGGATGGGCCTGCGTGTTTACAGTCAAGCATAACTGAGCCTTTATTTTAAATAAATAAAACTTTTAGCTAGTTTTTATTTTCCCTTTCTTTCCAAAAGCAGTTTTGTCCCTCCTCCTCCTCCTCCTCCTCATCATGGCTGAGCCTTTATCTGTGGGGCCACCCAGGGAGGGGCTGTGGGAGGACGGAGGAACAGAGGCCAGACTGACCCTGATGCTTCACGTCTTCTCAGGCCGTGTGAAGTTCTCTCTCTCTGTCTCTCTCTCTCATCCTCACAGAGCCTCAAGGTTATTAAGAATTCAGGGATGTCCAGGCCTGAGGAATAGAGACTAAACAGGAAGCCCGGGCTTCATCGTCAGCATACTGTCCATCTGTTCCCCCCAATCACAGGGTTGCCCACCCCCCATATGAAATTGCCATCCATCTGTCTTCCTCTTTGGTCTGTCATCTCTCTGTCTCCCCTGTTGGACCCTCATCCATCTGCCCCTCCCATGGGACACCGTCTCTCAAGGTCTCTTTTGGGTTGTCATAAATCCGCCTTCCCCATGGGATGTTCCATCCGCCTGTTACCCCATCGACCTATCAGTCCATCCGATCCCCTTGATCACCCTTTTTTGTCCATCTGTCTCCTCCCATAGGACTTACTTTTGCCCATCTGTCTCCCCGAATGGGGCCAGCAATGGTGAGTCTCTGAGGCATGGAAACAGTTGGGATTCTCTTCTGGTTTTGATCCCAGCAACCACAATAGTAGCTACCATCAATCAAGTGTCTACGTGCCATACACTCTACATACATTATTCCCTTTTGCCCTCCAACAGCCCCGTATGTGCTTATTTCCCTGTTTTACCAGAAGGAAACAGAGGCTCAGAAGGGTTAAGTGTCTTGCCCAAGGTCACACAGCTCCTAATGGGAGACACAGGGTAAAAACCGGCTCTGCCAGTATGGAGTAGGGGTGAGGACACAGTCTTCTTACTCCACCCCCAGAATGTAAGACTCCCCTTCCCCTGGCCTCCCTGCACATTTAATTTACACTTTGCTGCTGGATGTTTTCAGACTGATGAAGTTTCCTCCCTGCCCTGGCTCTGCACAAAAAAAGTGAGGGAAGAAAAGCAGCCAGATGTGAGAGCATTTTGAAGGTCTTTTTGGGGGGATGGAGAGTGATGTTAAATAAACATCCAATGGTATTCTTTCTGCAAAACGATCCATTTTCATGGCACCCAGGAGTTCGTCCAAGGGTCTCTGGGTCACTGGGGAAAAGTATTCCGTGTGTTTTGGCTCCATATTCTTCCATTGGCCACAAAGAGCTAATTCTTCCAATTAATGAAATCAGCACCACTGATGGAGATGTACTGACAAATTATTTTCAAGATGAATATATTCACACCCATGGTGGGACTGATTAGCCTGAAGGATTTGGAGGTTACAGAATGAAGGTCCCCCTGCCCACCGAAGACACTGAGGTCATTCATGGTGGCCGGGATGTTGGCCACCATCTCAAGGGACGCCTCTCTCCGCTGGAGCCATGGAGACTGGACTGGGTTGTCTGTGTGGAAGGGCTGCCTATCAATGGACTTCTGTATGGCCTCAGCAGGTCCCCAGCACCCCCCACCCCCTACTGCCCCAGCCAAGTCCCCTTCAGGGCCTGGTCTGAAGGGCCTATTCAGCATTTAGGACTCCCTGATGGGAAGTGAAAGAGAGACAGACAGATGCTTCCGTGGAGCTGGGGAATAGCTAGAAGCCTGGAGACAGGAAGGGAAGCTTGAAGCCACCAGGGAGGAGCCCAGAGAGAAGAAAAAAGGCAGGCCGGAGGTCCTATAGGATAAGAAAGAGAAGAGGGGAGGAGGGGAGGCTGTCGGGGGAGGGGGGGGGGGGAAGAAAGAGGGTGGGGAGAACCAGAGGAGGGGGAGGAGGCCGGAAGGAGGCCTCCATGCCGAGGGAGAGATCCCAGTTGGGAGACAGACCAGAGCCAGAAAGCAGTGTGGGATTTTTTAAGCCACAGATTTAATTTCCTGATGATATTTTTTTTCAGGCTGATATTCACAGCATTTTTCATTCCCCAAGCAGATCTACCAGTCATGAAAAAGTGATCCAGAGTAAGCTGAGTGATGGGCCCAGTTTGAACCTGAACAGACCCATCAGGATAGCGCAAAGTCAAGGCAACATGTCCTTTCTTTTTCTAACCACTAGAGACTAAGGACAAATTTTGCTTCTGGCTGGTCTTGGAGGAGGGGAAAAGAACAGTTTCTAGGCAGCGCTGGTGAATAAGTGACAATGCAACTTCAAGGGCTAAAAGATCTCTGTTAATCATCTCTTTGGTTTCTGTTTTCCTGTGTGGGCCCTGACTGAATCAGTATTCTGAGCTTTGAGAGTTATAAGTTAGGAGCTAAAGAAACCAAAGCCCAACTTTCTCCAGGGCATCTTATACCACTACCATCTAAAGATGGCTTTAGAAAGCCATCTTTCTAAAGCCTTATTTTCCTGCATAAAAATCCATCTGTGCAGCCCTATGCTTACCAAATAAAGTCTACACCCTTCAGCCAGAAAAGCAAGGCCCTCTAGAACCCAGCTGCTCCAAGTGTGGTCCAAGACCAGCTGCCTTGGCATCACCAGGGGCCACGCCATGGACCTGCTGAATCACCAGGCAACCCTTGTGCGGTGACAGCACGAGAAGCCCTGCTCCTTACCGCTTCTGACCCACTCCAGATAATCTCCTGCTGCTGCCATGGAGGAGGGCTACTTCCGCAGCAAACTGGAAGTGTAAAAGTCTTCAAATATACCTTTCGCTTATCCAGTTCCGAGTGCTGGTTCCTGACTTTCCTTTATCTTAAAGATGCTTCCCCTTGTACCCCCTTGAGGAAATCTCACCCACATTTAAGACTCAACTCAAATGCCATCTCTTCCAAGGATCCTTCCCTTCTTACTGTCCCCTTTCCTTGCCAGAGGTTAGAACTTCCAAGGCAGTTTGTTTGAATCTCCCTTGGAGTGCTTTCTACCTTCTGTCTTGCATTTTGATTACTCATGTACTTATCAAGGGGCAGCATTGTGTAGTGTTTTGCAGGGTTTCCTGGGTTCAAATCCTTGTCCCATGGCTTCCTAACAATAGCACCAAACAAGTGCTTAATCTCTTTGGACCTCAGTCTTCTCATCTGTAAAATGGGAGTAATAATGATACCTCCTCATAGAGTTGTTGCAAGGATTTTTAAAATATATTTATTGAATACCTATGTGCCAAGCAATGGAGATACAAATGTGACCAAAACCATATAGTTCTGTTCTCATAGTGGATTACAGTGCTTGTACAGTGTTTAAAACACAGCGAGTGCTCAATACATTTTAGCTATTATTATGCCTTATCACATTCACCATACCCTGGGCATTTGTGTAAGGCAGGGAGCATATCTACAAAGATACATAGGTGTTATAGCCCCAACATCTAACACAGAGCTTGGCATATAGTGTGCACTCAAAAAGTGATTGTCAACTGACTGAGATGACCCAAAGAACAATGTTCTTAATTGCACAGGAAATGAGAGCTGTCATCCCTAAAGCTCTGTGCTTACCCAACATAGCAGTCTTCCCAAGGTTGACTGTTTTGTGCCCCTTTTCCTAGAACCATAATTTGTTTAATCAATGATTGCTGTTATTTTTCTAATAATCGTTGGTTTAAAGTTCTGTTTCCTCAGTGTGGTTTCCATGCTGTCCTCTCATTGGTTTCTTTCTGTGTCCCACTCCCTGCTTCCCCTCTGAAAGCTCAATGTTATGTTTTGGGGTGGGTTTTTAGGGGAGCAAGTAAAATATTTCCACTGGACATAGTATTTATTTTATTTTTAACTTCTTTGTATAACTTAATCAATTGTCTCATTAACATTCTTTTGACTCCCCCAAAAAATGGTTTCTTAAAATTCTTATTCTGTGTTTTCATCTCCAGGGGAACACTTGGGCCGGGTTTTCTACCAAGAATGACACAATTCTTTCCATAGCTACATAGAGGTGGAATTTGAAAACCAAGAGAGTTGTATTGGTCCAGCTGTATTGCCTTAGTCCTACGCCCCAAAGAATTCCTCATACACACAAGACCCCAACTCTCCCACTGGCCACATTTCGCAATGCTGCCTCTATTAAAAATGTTCTCTTTCTGGTTAAATCCTAATGGAAAGTGAAATAAATACCATTTTAAAAGCTCTTTCAAGATGAGGGTCATTCCAGAGTCCAGTTGCCTTGAATTACAATGATCCTTGACATATCACTATTTCCTTCAGACTCAGTTATTGTATTTTTTTTTATTTCAATCAACAAACATTTTAAATTTCCTTTCGCATTTCCTTGTGGTGACCTGGTTTTGTTTATTTCTCCTTTCATTTTTTCAAGATGGGGTCTCACTCTGTCACCCAGACTGGAGTACAGTGGCGCAATCAGAGCTCACTGCAGCCTTGAATCCTGAGGTCAAGTGATCCTCCCACCTCAGCCACTCAAGTAGCTGGGATTGCAGGTGCAGACCACCATGCCTGCTTCTGGTTTGGTTTAGAAGCAATTCAAATATCATATGTCTCCTATAGTTCTGTCCCATCTACAATTTGCATGTCTCAATCTTCTTTTTTGTTATCCACAGGCAAAATATTATTCAGTGCAAGCTCCTTCCACCCTGATAGGAAAAGATTTTCCCCTGTATTGTCTCAGCTTTAAGAAAGGCAGAAAAAGACAAGTAAAGTCACTTGTTTGGGATTTCAAGGAACAGGGAAAAAATGGAACCTCTGGCAAATGGGAATGTGATCTACATGGGAAAATCTCTGAGAAGACACCTACTCTTCCATTGGTCTTTGTCTCTGAGGCTCCTGGAGCTGCAGCCTCATAGGAGTGGCTCCTTGTTGGAAACTGGGGCAAAAAAGTACAGCACTGGTAAGGACAGAGGACTCTGTCTGTGGAAAAGGGACAATCGGTGAACTTTCGAGCCCAGGGGCAGGGGCAAGGTTTCCAGTGTGAGCTAGACGTCTGGAAACTCAATCTCACCTAGAGTATCAGTTACCTCACAGACTCAAACCCTCTCCTGCATAAAGGGTGGCAGTAGCGGGGCGGGCCTCTGACATGAAACCCTCTGTTCACTTCTTAATTAACTCTAAGAAATGTGCATCAGAATTTCTTAGAAAGGGAAATTGTTCTGCCCGGTAGAAGGACAGAGGTGTCATCAAGATAGGAGTTTGAGTACGACAAAAATATCAAGAGCTTCCCATGTTTGCCTTGGCCCAGAGAATTAGACATTAGTGGGGTCCCTGTTTAGATCATGGAACCATTGCTCCCTGCCAAATTTCTGCTCAGGGCTTATTTTCCAAAGAGAATCATAAGAGTTACCTTTGCCCTGCCTACTGTTTTGATATCAAATGTCCTTGGTACTCGAGCATGAAAATATGAGGAACTCTCAGATCCTGATTCTACACACTTTGGCAACTCCAGATAAGCACCTGAATTACAGAATCCTATTTAACATCTGGGTGTGAATTCTCTCCCCATTCACTCTGAGCCTGCCACCAGACTAGCCCTCTCTAAGCCTTCATTCACGTATTCTCCATCAGCATTTAGTATAAACCTATCAGTATGCTTGACACTACACTAGGGACTTGAGGTACAAACAGGCCCAAGACGTGATCTGTGCCCTCAAGGGTTTATTTTCTAGCAGGGAATACAAATGTATGGATTAATAATAGCAGCTACCGTTTCTTAAGCCCTTATGAAATGCTTTTTCTTTTAGTGACAACATCTCACTATGATACCCAAGCTGGAGAGCAATGACCATACAAAGGCGTGATCATAGTTCACTATACCCTCAAACTGATGGCTCAAGCAACCCTCCTGTGTCAGCCTCTTGAGTAGCTGGGACTACAGGCACACACCACTGCACCCTGCATATGATATGCTTTTGATAAACATTGAGCTAAATAGTTGTAGTAGACAGCCTCTAAAATAGCCCACAATGATCTTCTCCTGAAATTCACATGCTTGTGTAGTGCCCTTCCACACTGACTAGGGCTGGTATAAATAATAGTATCTATGGAAATAATAGTACATGACTTCTGAGACCAGGACATAAATGACAATGCAGCTTCCACCTTGCTCTCTCTTGGATCATTCACTCTAGGGGACTCCAGATGCCATGTGGTAAAGATACTCAGGAAGCTCTATCCTGTGGGAAGGTCCACATGGAGAGGAACTGAGGCTGCCCACCAACAGCCAGCGAGGAATTGGAACCTTCTGCCCATAGCCATGTGACTGAGTCATCTTGGAAACAGTACCTCCAGCCACAGACAAGCCTTCAGATAACTGTAGTCCCATCTAACATCACGATTGCATCCTCATGAGGCAGAACCACCCAGCTAAGCTGCTCCCAAATTCCTGACCCACAGACAGAAAACAGTGTTTATTATTGGTTTAAGCCACTAGATTTTAGGGTAATTTGCCATGCAGCAATAAGTAACTAATACAGAGCTTTGTGTTCATTTTCTGTTGACTCTTCAGGCCAGTCTTAGTGGGTATTTATTACTATCCCAACTTTACAAATGAGGACACTGAGATTTAGAAAGGTTATAGCAAGAGGCAAAGTCACAGCTAAATAGCTAAGTCTTCTGAACTTCAAACTCTGTGTCTTTAGCCTCTATGTAATAAAATGATTTTGGCGCAAACACAGAAGTCTATACAGGGAACAAAAGGTCACAGTGGGAGTAGTGAACTCTACCTGGGAAGTCTGGAACTGGCGGGGAGGAGGAGGCAGGGAAGACTTGTTAGAGGATATCAGACTTGCAATGAAAAGGAAGGATGAGCAGATGTTCACCAGGTGGGCAGCAAGGAAAGGGATTCCAGATGAAGCAGCATGAGCAGGGGCATGGAGGCACCAAACAGCCTGTGTTCAGAACCTCTGAAGTTTCCAGACCTGGAAGAACTGAGGCCTTGTGGCTTGTACATAAGGGGATACTCTTGGTTCTTGCCCAAGGTCTATTCTTGCAGTCACAGGACAGAACCCTGTGCCCCCCAAATAATTAGCACATTTCCTACAAACTACTGTCCCAATCTCTTCTCTTGATTAACTTAAATCCTCACTCCCCATTTCTTTCCTAGGTCAGTTCTTTTTTTTTTTTTTTTTGAGATGGAGTCTCACTCTGTTGCCAGGCTAGAGTACAATGGCGTGATTCAGCTCACTGCAACCTCCGCCTCCTGGGTTCAAGCGATTCTTCTGCCTTAGTCTCTCAAATAGCTGGGACTACAGGCACGTGCCACCACACCCAGCTAATTTTTGTATTTTTAGTAGAGACAGGGTTTCACCATGTTGGCCAGGTTGGTCTCGATCTCTTGACCTTGTGATCCGCCCACCTTGGCCTCCCAAAGTGCTGGAATTACAGGGATGAGCCACCGTGCCTGGCCAGTCAGTCTCTTTTAAAGACCCAGCTCCCTGGCATCCCCATCATGCATACCACTGTTCTTCTTGGCAGGCAACTCTTGCTCCTTACAAAAATGTGGTTATGATGCTTATATTTGAATTCATAACATCTCTTTTCTACTGCAAAATACCATGTAAACTTTACTTTCTTCTTTAGCAGGATCGCAAGAATGGCAAATTAGGGAGATTCATGGGACCAAGTGTATTGGATTATAGAAAGGTGCCTTTAACTTTTATTAGGTTGGTGTAAAAGTAATTGCGGTTTTTGTCATTACTTTCTTCGAAAATAAACAATTACTTTTGCACCAACCTAATACCTTTTCTCATAGCAGCCTTCTGGATCCTTGGTGGATTATAAATTAGAGACGCACAGTACAAGGAATTAGTAGCTGGTTTAATAACAGTATCCACACCCCAAAAATATTGACCATGGGTTTATGTCAAGATCTAGAGGACAATCTATATTGGCATGACCAACGGTTCTGAGCTCAGCCCTCTCCCAGGCAACATCTTTTAAACCAATAACTTGAATGAAGATATAGAAAGTAGGTTTATCAAATTACCTAATGGTTAAAACAGGTAGGTAGCAACCCCATGAGATGGCAGAACTAAAACTGTCTCCCAAAAGGCTAACATGAGTCAAGTCTTACCAAGACATCTTTACCTGACATGTAAAGTCCTTCACTTGAGTTCCAAAAGTAACTGCACAGATACACAATGAAGATTTCTGACTCGGGGTAACTGTAAAAGGGAAGAATATTAAAGAGTTTTAGCTCTAGTTGAATAGAAGCGAAGACACAGCCTGCGCTAGGGGAGAGGAGGAGGGACAGTTGGATTCTGAAGGTTTACTGCTGAGATTCGACAGCCTCACCACCAACCCCAGGCTGTATTTAGTAACTCGCACTCTACTCCATTAAATGTGTTTGGGTTTCCAGCCCCCTCCCCGTGGCCCTCACCCCAGACTGAGCCAGGAGCCCTTAGAAGGTAATGAGAACACTGAGAGCTTGGAGTCTGGGAAGAGCTTGGAAACCAGAGCGCTCAGAGCCTCTCCCTGCGCGGCCCTATCCCTGCTGATAAGGCTGCGAGCAAAGCTGGCTGACAAGTGATTGGAAACAGGAGTTCCCAAACCCTTTAACTCTTTCCTACCCTGCTCGTGTGCTGGAGTCTCCATCTCCCTTGGCTTCCCCCTCTCTGTATCAGGGCTCTCTTCTCCCTCTACCAGGCTTTCCATCTACTCCGCCTTTTGTCCTGATGAGTACCGAATGCTGTCCTTCTGCCTGAAAAGCAGTCACTTTCACCACCAAAGATGCAGGCTGCCCAGACAAGTCAACCAGGGAGTCTCCCTCTGGTCCAGACCCTACCAAGCTCACTTAAACAACCACACCTGTGCGTGTCCAGCGCTGCTGTTCAGCAAGCAGCAGGAACCTACCAGGGGAATGTTGGTCCTGTTTGGTGTTTGGGGTTTCTGGGAGCGGAGACCCCAAGGCAAGTCACAGAAACCTAAGCCCAGAGCCATTCTCAGCTGCCCCTGCTGGCTGGGGAACCCTATCAAAGGACTTCAGGGGTCACCCTCTTAAGCCAGACCTGACTTTGCTAGGGGATCCTAAAGGCCTTCCATTCGCTTAGGTATTGCCTGCTTCGTGGACAGACCTCTTACAGGCATGGATGACGAGGGGTCTGTCTGTGACAGTGGCCAGCATGACTGAAGCTAAGAGGTAAGCTTCCCTCCTTACCCTGGGGATGGGCATTAAGGAAAAGCCAGGCTTAAGAGCCACAGTAATTAAGTGTAAAAGAAGCTTCCTTCAGTGGAATGGAATTCAGATAAACTGCCATTATCATGCAAAGCAGCTTTGCACCTAAAAGCCCTTACTCAAACAGGCAGTTTAATTAAATCCCTAATCTCCTCTCGCCTATTTGACCCCTTCTCTCCTCCTCTTATCCCCTTACCACCCCCACCCCCTGCCTCAACCACACCCTTACCTTCAAGATTCCATTTAAAATACCCCACCTGTAAGTGTGCAAAATCTACCCAAAAAAGGTAGGTCTGGGGTCCTCTTTAGAGTTTGGTTGCTGTGTCTTAGAGGTTAGCTCCCTGAGGCTCAGACAGCTCTGACTTGGGTGCTGGATGCTGGCAGCAAGAGTGAGCATGATGGTGGTGATTCCCACAATGGCCATGGTCAAATGAAGTGAGGGGAGTCAGCATCACACTCCCACCCACTGATTCCAGCTCAGCCCCAGGAGGCTGATGCCCATTTATAACCCACCCCGTGCCATGAAAAGTCTGCAGTCTCCCTCTCCACAGTAAGTGTGAGGCAGCCCTAACAGGCTTGGATGTTAGGACCCTGCTGTTAAACCAGAAGCAACAGGGATGGAGAAATTGACCTGTCTGTAGGCATCTCCATTTCTGAGGCTGCACTGGTGGCTGCTCTGAAGCCTAGGAGGGATGCTAAACCTGGTAGTGAGATTTGCAGGGAAAAGCCTGCAGCTATGATCTGGAGTAGACTACCTGCTGTCGGTAGGGGGAGAGGTTAAGAAAAGGAAGACTGGAATGGGGTGGGAGGGTGACGAGGCTGAAGTGCACTGATAAAGAAAAACCTAATAGTACCTTCTGACATCTGCAAAGTGCTTTATAAGTTTGTGCCTTCGTTCAGGAAAAGAAAGAAAGAAAATCATATATAGAATATGCCAGGCACCATGGCCTGCTTCTCTCAATTTGAACCTTGTAAAGTAAATCTCCCTCCCTCCCCACTCCACACTCAGGAGAAAAAAACTGTGATGCAAGGAGGTGAAGTGACTTTCCCAGTGGCACACAGCTCATGGCTGGCAGAGCGAGGATTCAAACACTGGCCTGCCTTCCTGAAAATCGACGCTCTTTCTGCTAAACCACAGATCACCCACAAGGATTACAATGTTGGAGCGGGGATTAACCACCCAAGAATACTCATGGCATCGTGGGCCAAACTCCATCTCTTCTCCCTCATGCAGCAAGAAAGTTTCCATCTCAAAACAAGCCATTTCCTCTGAGCAGCGGTCTCGGCAAGGATGAGAAAATCAGCCCTCAGCCCTGTGGATGCAGGCCAAGGGAGCTGGGCTTGTGGAGGGCTTCTTGGGGTTCAAACCCAGGAGAATAAAGAGTCCCAGAGGAAACTTTTCTTTGCAGGAAAGAAGTGTCCGGGGCCGTGGTGGGGGAGGGGGCATCTGTAAGTCATATAACAAACACCAGACCTCTCCATTTTATACCTCATTCCTTTGGTGGGGGCAAGCAGTAGAGCCATCTCTATTTGGGAAACAGTGAAACTCAAATCACCGTGAACCCTGCACTTTCTCTGTTAATTGTGTGAACTTCACTGTGCCTGGAGAATGCATGGACCTGCATTAGACGAAGTTATATTTCTGGAATATTACATATGTATCTGTGCAATATATCAATTATATGGAATATATATAGAATATATTACATATAATAATATATACGAATAACATATATTCCTATATATTATATATAATATCCTAATATATATTATAATGTGTATTATCTTCTATTTCCTTGTATTGTGGGTTTTCTTTGCAAAGAGTAGATACCCTTTCGGGAGGTTCCAATAAATCTTATGAATAAATGACTGAAGCTGGCAGTGTTTGAGGCGGC
This sequence comes from Macaca thibetana thibetana, assembly GCF_024542745.1. Classification (NCBI taxonomy): domain Eukaryota; kingdom Metazoa; phylum Chordata; class Mammalia; order Primates; family Cercopithecidae; genus Macaca; species Macaca thibetana. Next base: position 65,178,865 of record NC_065590.1, on the reverse strand, counting down.
ACAATACCCAGCCCCTGAGGGAGCTCCTAAGACTTTTGATTCTCCGGCCCTGAGCTGGTTCTCCCCAACCGGCCCTGTCAATTTGTGGCCACCTCGCTCCAAGCCAGGTATTTCCAAAGGTCATCGACTTGGAATAACAGGTGCTACTGTTTTGACTTCAGCAAGACAGCCTGGGACCAAAGAATCCTCCATAGCTTCAGGGCTGATATGGGTGGGTTAAGAAAGTTGGATTTTGGATGAGATCTGTTACAGGGTCCTTTGTCCCTCTTACAGCAAAGAAAACTGAGAAGAATTTTAAAAGGCTGCCTTGGTCTCCAGAATCCCTCTGGAAGCAGATGGCATGTCAACAGGTTCCAGGGCAGGCTCCAGAGGCCCCAGACCTGGGAGCCTTATTGGAATGTAATTAACCTAAGTGCTGGCTGTTAGGATGAAAAGGCAGGAATGCAATTATGGAAGGAGCATGAGGTGAGCTTTCATTGATTAACCTGTCCTGTCTGATTCCATTCCCTACTGAGGTGATTTTGGGGGCCCTCTGAGGGTTGCCCTGTGCCCTCGGGGTTATGAGAAAGGAAAACAATCACTGCAGAAAGTGAATACCTAAAACAGAGTTCAGGAGGCCTGTATGGACCTCCAAAATTGCCTGGAAAATGCACTTGTGCAAAATGCAAAGTGTACACTTTCGAGGAAGAGGCTGGACACTCTTATCACTTGCTTGAAGGGGTCTGCAGCCCCCAAAGGGTTAAGAATCTCTGTTCTAGAGGAGCGAAAGCTCAGCACAGTTGCTAGAGTAGGACCTCAAGAAAAGTTCCTTCACTTCTCAACTTCAAATGGCCATCATCCATCTGAGTTCAGTTCTGGCTCTACCACTTACCAGCAAGTCACTTAGCCTCTCTGCACCTCAGTTTCATCTGTAAAATGAGGGACATCCCAGGGTTCATAAGATAATTGAATGATGTGCAAATACAAAACATTTTTATTTTAGACAGAGTCTCGCTCTGTCACCCAGGCTGGACTGCAGTGGCACGATCTCGGCTCACTGCAACCTCTGCCTCCTGGGTTCAAGCGATTCTCCTGCTTCAGCTTCCCGAGTAGCTGGGATTATAGGTGCCAGCCACCACGCCTGGCTAATTTTTGTATTTTTAGTAGAGACGGGTTTCACTGTGTTGGCCAGGCTGGTCTCGAACTTCTGATATCAGGTGATCTGCCCGTCTCGGCCTCCCAAAGCTGGGATTACAGGCGTGAGCCACCACGCTGGTCAGAATGCAAAACTCTTTTTCTCCGTCTTGCTCTGTCACCAGGCTGGAGTGCAGTGGCATGATCTTGGCTCGCTGCAACCTCCGCCTCCCAGGTTCAAGTGATTCTCCCACCTCAGCCTCTTGAGTAGCTGGGATTACAGGTGCCCGCCACCAGGTGTGGCTAATTTTGGTATTTTTAGTAGAGACGGGGTTTCACCATGTTGGCCAGGCTGGTCGCGAACTCCTGACCTCAGGTGATCTGCCCACCTCAGCCTCCCGAAGTGCTGGGATTACAGGCATGAGCCACCTTGCCTAGCCAAAACTCTTAACCCAACATCAAGCTCTTGGTAAGCACTCAATAAATGGAAGCCATTTTGATTATGATTATCAAAGTCTAGAATATAAAGTGGACTGTGTACATGTACTCTTTAGGAGCAGTCTTTTGGCCCCAAACTAGATTCTATGGGAATCCCCAGGTAAGATGTTCCTCCAAAATGAAGTGGAGCCATGTGACCCGGGGTCTTTAAACATTGCTTTCTCAAACCCTCCCCAAGTAGGGTACTTCTCCCCCAGAGGCACAGGGATCTGGCCACACTGGGAGATAAGCTTCTGGAAGTGGGGGCACATCAAGCATCTGGGTGGTACCAGTGCCTGGGCCTGACCTGGAGTCTTCACCAGCCTGCCCCTTTTGGGGAAGCTTCTGACAATTTTGATTACCAAAATCTTCCCGCCTTTTGGGATAATACATTCAAATGCTCCATTGAGACAGACTTCTGTATCTTTACAGGCCCTAGAATGAGACCAACCCAAGGCCCAGCATCTGCGGAATGTCCAAGGTGGAACCAGGAAGGAACAACTAAACCACTCCTTTTCCCCTCTTCCCAACACACCCGTCTCTCCTCCCAGATCCTTGGAGCTCTCCGCCCTCAGAACCTACAAGCTGCCCAGGGGTCTTCCAGACCAGCCCCAATTGCTTCCAGCCTCCTTCCTCCAGCACACCCCTGCAGCCTTGGGCCACTGATCCTGTGCCAAAGCTTCCCCCACCTCTGGGCTCAGAAGCAGGTGTAATCCCAACTCCAGCAGGGAATCCCAGAGGTGAAGGTCACGGGAGAATCTTTAATCTTCAGTTCCCAGGAGAGAAGATACCCAAAGAGCAGGGAGCAGGAGCCAGCTCCAGGCCATCCATTTGTTTATTCATCAATCATTCATTTATGCATTAATCATTCATTCCCCCCACCCATCAATCACTCATCTGCTTATTTATTCATCCAGTGTGTTTGTACCTTGTCCTTGCTTTGGTTACCGCAGATGTTGGTCCTCTCCTGCTTTGATCTGTCCCCTGTTTCTCTGGCAGCTGCACAGCAGAAGCCTTCTCATGTCCCTTGTTGGGTACTTGGCTGAGAGGCTGTCTCCCTCTCAGAGGTGCCTGAGGAAAGCCAAAGGGACAGTGCAGAGCTGTCTGCTGCCTGCAATTTCCCTTCCATTGCAAAATCCAGTCTTCTGGTCCATGGGTCAGTGGGAGAGATTGGGAGGGGCTGCAGAGGGGTCTCCAGGGCCAATAGAGGAATAATGGTCTGGACATCCTCACCGTGTGCGAGCTCTGGCTGTTTAAAAAAGAAAAAGAAAAAACAATATGCTGATCCTTCTGGGAGAAAGGTGACTGTAGGAGACTCTAAGCTTCTGTGCCTGGTTCTGAGGCCTGAGCTCCGATCTTTGAGGGGGTTCGGGGAACATGGTATGGGAAAACCTGGGGCTGGAGTTTCAGAGGCCTAAGCTGTGAACCTTCTGACAGGTCTCCCGTCTTCCATCCTTCCATCTACCTGGTCCCGTAAAGTCTGTTCTCAGCCAGCAGCCAGAGATCCTTTAGTAAAAGACTATGTCCTGCCTCTGCTCAAAACCCTGCCCTAACTTTCAGTTCTCTCAGAGCAAAAGCCAAGGCCCCACTTGATGGGGTCCCCCTCATCTCCCACTCACTCCCTCCATTCAGCGCCCACTGGCCCCATCCTTCCAGAACTCACCAGCCACACTCCTACCTTAGGGCTTTTGCTATCGTTGTTTCTTCTGAAACAGGCTTGACCTGGATGACATGCTTGAAAATGACTCACTTTCTCACTTCCTTCAAGTCTTTGCTCAATTGAAACCTTCCCCATGAGCCTACCATGACCCATCCTATTAAAAATTGCAAAGCACACAGGCGCGCGCACACACACACACACATACACATCCCCCCACTCTCAACCCCCCTGCTCCTTAGCACTCATCATCTTCTAACGTAATACATAATTTACTTATTATTTTTACCATTTATTATCTGTCTCTGCCTGCTCAAGAATAACTTCCAATAGGGCAGGGGTCTTTGTATGTTTTCTTCACTGATGTGTCCCGAGGGTGGGCCATCCCACGGATGCCTGGTATATAGCAAGAGCTAGTAAAACATTCCTTGGATGAAAGAATGAATGAGTTAATGGGCTGTAGGAAGCTCTGAGGATGCAGCTTGTGAAGCCACGGGCTGTGGAGTTTGGGGCTTCTTGAGGGTAGAATTTAGGAGGCCCACAGTGGCTTCTATCAGCTGTGCTGAGGAGAGACGAGCCAGGCAAATTGCCCGCTCCCAGCCTTCTCGGGGAAGAAAGGTAGGCAGCAGCGTCGGTAGGAATTGCGCTAACTCAAGATGCCAGCTCCGTGCCGCTCTGGGGCTGGCCAGCGCTCTGGATGTCATTAGCTGATTTGTTCTGCTCTGCAGAATGTACTTTTCATATTTAGGCAGAAAAAACAGCTTTCGATCCTTGTGCCCTTTCTTCTGTGAGCTGTAGCACATGGCCTGCTTATTATGAATTAATCCTCTAAAGAGCATGTTCATTCTTCTAATTTAATTGTGCTTCGTTTCAGAAAATAACTAAACCCAGTGCGGAATAAACTCCAATGCTGATCGGTTTTCAAGACGTTAACCTAAGACAAAACACTGCTAGAGGGCAGCAGCAATTTGGAATCATTAAAGGGAACCCATGTAAATAATAAAAACAAAACTAAAATGCAGAATTAAATTAAGGAATAGGAAATTAAATTTGGGAATCTAATCTAAAATTGAGGCCTTATATGCCCAGGCTTCCCTGGCTTGGCTCTTCACTCAGGAGTGCCCAGGAGAGGAGGTTCTGCAGAGGTTCCCACGACCAGGGAAGCGGCAGCCCCTCCTGGGTGACAGTGTGCTGCTCTGGGAAGAGAGATGTGGGCTGAAGTGGGAGAAAGGGGGCTTTCCTCCCACAGGGTCAACTGTGATGAAGACGAAAGCCACACTGTCACAGCTGCATCTGGATGGCTCGTCCTGAGCCCTGGTGACCGGTTCAGGAGAACTGCCTGCAGCCAAGAGTCCGAGCTGCCACTCACTAAGAGGAAGCACAGGAAATGAGGCAGATGGTGCTGAGTGGCTGCTGGCCTGAGATGCTGGGAGTGGTCAGCCCTGGGCAAAGAAGCTGCGCCAGCCCTCCTTCACCTTTGGGCCCTGGGCACCCTCCCACAGGTGACCCAGCTCAAGACAGAGGCTGAGGGAGTTTCCTCCTGCCCAGGGAATGGCCCCTAAGCAGAGTCCTGGCCTCCCCACCACCACCGTGAGAGCCCAGTTCCAGATGGAGGAGCCCCAGACTCCAGCATCACCATGGCAGGTCAGGCCTCCCCCAGGCAAAATGAGAAAGGGAAGATGGGAAGGATGGGGGCTGGGGATGAGAAGAGAGCCAAATTATAAAAGGTCTGCAAGTCAGATGTACAGTCAGGGGCAGAGTTAGCACCTTGGCTCAGGCTTCATTATGTATTGATTTTTTAGACCCTGTCCCTGGGGTAGTCTCTCTTTTTTCTCTCCATATTTCTACCTCCTCTGGCTCTCTTCCTCTCTTTCTCCCACCTCCCTCCTCAAAGTGAAAAGAGATCAGCCTTCTGAGTCAGACAGACTGATTTGGAGCCACAGTTCTTCCTCTTACTTGGTACTAGAGCTTCAACAAACTATCTTGCCTTCCTTGACCTCAGTTTCCTCATATGCAATGCTAATAATATCTGCCTCCTTGGTTTGGGCTAAATGCAAGAAAGCACCTGGCACAGAGCAGGCACTCAGGCACTTCTGCTTTTTCATTCTCAGTTTCACCAGTGATTCTTTACACGCCACTCTCTACACACACATGCACACACGGGCACACGTGTGCACACACAGGCTCCACAGGCTCCATCCTCTGCCAAAGGCCTTAGACTGTGTTTCTAGAGCACCACAAGCAGTTAGAAAAAAAAAAAAAAAAGTCCAGTCAATCAAATGCAATCAACTGCTTGCTTTGATTCACAAAGGCAAACATTCAAACAGACAGCCATATCCCAGTATCAAAGTGAAGTTTTCCATTGCCATTTTCATTCGGAGTTCTACATGGATAAATTAGCCACCTTAAAATAGATCTCTTTTTTGAAAAAAGAAGAGAATACAAACAAGCAAAGAAAAACTAATAATCACTTGTTCTCATTTAATTCACATTTTGATCAAGAAACTGATGCACAAAATTGAGGCCACAATGTTGATTGGTCAGTTAAACAGTGATTGCGTCTAAAACTATCCAAGATGGAGACCACAAGGACAAAAAAGGCTAAGAGTTCTGTCTTGAATTCCCTGGCTACTTTGCTAACTGCCTACAGACAGCATGCTAGTCTCTTGCCTGTCTCCTGATTTATACCCATAAATTAAGGCACTGTGTGGCACAACCAATCTCGGTTCTCCCAGAACAAACCCAGAAACCTCAGAGAAGCCACCTGGTGTGGATCCAAAATCCGTGGAAGATCCACCTTCAATGTCAATGGAAAAGAAGCAGGAGAGCCACACCCTGGCCTGAGGCTACTAGGGAGAAGGAAGGGTTACCCTGAAGGTGAGGACCAGGACCAGGTAAGCCACAAAGTTGGCCTACACTTGGGTCCAGGGGCAAATACTGGAAAATGACCCCTCAGCCTTTAAAAGTTAAAAAGGTATGCAAATTTCTTAGACACGTAAAACTCTTAACAGAAGACTTATCCAGGGAGCCCCACCTGTTGAGGAGCTCAGTTGATGGGGGGTTAATTTCTAGAAGGCTGGAGTAAGTGTGGTCAGTTAAATAGTATTATGGACCGCACGTTTCTATCCCCCGAAATTCATATGTTGAAACCCTAATTCCAAATAGGATGATATTAAGAGGTGGGGCCTTTGGGAGGTAATTCGGTTTAAATGAGGTCATGAGGATAGAGCTCCCATGATGGCATTAGTGACCTTACAAGAAGAGAAAGAGACTAGAGTCATTTGAGGACACAGAGAAAAGACAGCCATCTGTCTTCTCTCCAGGAAGAGGACCCTCACCATCTGGAGGTGCTGGTGCCTTGATCTTGGACTTCCTAGCTTCCAAAACTGTGAGAAACAAGTGTTTGTTGTTTAAACCACCCAGTTTATGGTATTCTGTTGTAGCAGCCTGAACTGATAAAGACAAATGGTTTCTGTATTTCTGATCTTCAGTGAAAACCTCCGTTTCCAGAATATGAAACTGCCTGCCTGGGAGGGCTTTTGTGTGGAGGCAGTTTCCCCATTTTACCATGAAGCCTCAAGTCATGTCTACCCAACAGAAGAGCTTTCAAGGTGGCTACACTTGAGAGGCAAACTAATTTGTTTCCCTAAAACAACTAAATTCCCTTCCATCTTAAGTCCATATAGCTTGAGTTTGTGCAACCCATCCAACCAGGGATCCTTTCCCCATTGGTAACTCTAATATTATTGCTGATAACACTAGTGAAAATAGTCAACATTCATTGAGAGCTTACTTGATGCCACACATTTGTTCTAAGTGCTTCATAAGAATTATTTCATTTAATCCCTACAACAACCATATGACGTAGACATTATTGTCCCCATTCTATAGATGAGGCAACTGAGGCCCAGAAAACAGAGCAGCTAGCCCATTATAACAACAAAACACAGCAGCACCGGGGTTTGAACCTAGGCGATGCCCCCAGATTCTGGAGTCTCCTCACCACTAACGGTACTTCCTGTTGGTCACCAGCTCCCCCCATCCACACATCTATCCATAGTGACCCTAAATATAGGCCACATGGAAAAGAGAGTTCACCAGGCCTTTGGGAACTCATATCTGGAAGGCAGCCTTGTGTTTACAAAATGCCTTCCCACGGCTTTTCTTCCCTGGTCCTTGTGGAACATGGTGGCTAGGTCTTCAAGGTCATCCTTGCCTTTCAGCAAATGCTGTGTCCTGGGCTCTGTGGGGTGTATGGTATAGAGACAAGACCATGCTTTATTCTGTCTCATGGATTAACTTCTCACAGCCCATAAGGGCAACACAAGCTTGGCACCCAGCAGAACATTCCTGGAGGAAACAGCCTTGTCAGTGTACAGGTACTCATTTAAATTCCAGACCCTGGTTTTTAAGACACACATCTGCAGTGGGCATATGTAGTGATAGATGAAAACAGAAATGGTTTTCCACTGTTTCTGTATTATTAGATGTGACCTACTATCGAAAGAGCAAAGAAAGAGTGGAAAATTAAAGGTGATTTGATATTAGCCTCCTATTCATATTAGAAAAAGTAACTGCTCTTGCGGTTTTCCTCACAGAGGTGTCTTTATTCATTTGACATGCCTTTAATAACTAATTCTAGTTGTCTGGTTGCCAAGAAAGATTTCCTACGGGCAGACTTGAAAGTGACTCGAAACTCTTTGCATGCCCGGCTTCAAATGATCCCAGAACAGCAAACATTCAGCTTCCCTCCAGACTTCTGAAGTGTGGGAATAACATGAAAGAATGAACAAGAATCATTCTGCAGCCTGCATATGCTATGAGCAGAGCTGTCTGGCAGAGGTTATGGCTCTGTCTACATGGACCAGGCATAGTGAGATTTGGAAATAATCTCATGCATTTGATCCATGGAGTCAGCCAAACCAAATGATTTATTTCAAGAAAATAATCTACTTTGGGGCCAGAATGGTGTAGGTCAGTCATAAACAGACTGAGCTTTCCTCTCTCTGCACAGACCTGGAGTGGGCAGAGAAAGGCTGGGAAAACAACCACAATTGCTCTCATAGGGTCACAACCAAATAAGTCATGCTATGAATGTGTACATATATTCACTACAATGGTCATTCATCTACTTATGGCAGGCTAAGTGGATGACCTACATACATAAACTAATTCTCACAAGAATCCTACTTATGAGGTAAGAGTATCATTATTCCCATTTTACCAATGGGAAAACTGAGCCTCTGAGATGTTCAATAATTTGCCCAGGACTCACAGTTTTGGAAGTAGAAGTTGGCTAAGTGTTCATCAGACATTTCTTTTTTTCCTCCTGGGCACACAACAAGATGCCACTTTCCCTCCCGTGAAGTTAGATGCAGCCATCTGACTGAATTCTGACCCATAGAAAGTGGATAGAAGTGACATACGTCATTTCCAGTTCCTGCCCATACATGATTCTCTCTTTTCCTAGTAAATGACTGAATGGAGATGATTCTGAGGACTTAGAAAGGATAGAACCTGAATATGGAAGAATACAGGATTCTAACCAACTGCTTTGAGCAGAACCCCTTCATCAGCCTGCATTGGATGGTGATAGGAGCTAGAAATAACCTATTGTGTTAAGCCACTGAAATGTGATGATGGTTGGTTCCAGCTGAAAACCTAAACTGATTATTAATGCAACTCATAAGCTGCTTCCAAACTCAAAAACTCTAACATTCATGCTCTTAACCTTTTCTCTTGTCTGTAACCACACGGGGTCTCATCAACTTATCCCCAGGGGACATTAGGAGATGTCCCCTTTTTTGAGTATCAGTTTCCTTTCTGCTCTAGAGGTCCTAATGTGGTGGTGTGTTTGCTTTTCGCTTTTCTACCTAAGCAGACACATTTCTGTTGTTGTTGCTTTTTTTTTTTTTTTTTTTTTTTAAGAATCTGCTAAAAGCTACACCTACTATTTCTTGGTTAATCTATCCCCATCGTGGGGCTCTGCATATTCAAGTTGTCTTTGATTTCTCCTCTGCTATGTTATTAGTAACATCTGATCAGTTACTTGTATCTCTTCCATCCTTGTCCTTCACTCTATTTCCCCTTATCAGTCTCACCTGGTTTAATCACACAGCACTCTCCAAACTTGCCCCTTCTCCTCCTGCCCATCATCCCATTGACTCCAAAAGGACCTTCCTAAAACAGAGCTGGTCCCAGTATCCCCAGCATCAAATTTTTTCATGTAAAGTCTATCAATACCATAATGCAAATACCCTGTAATCAAGCAATTCCACTTATATGAATTTATAGATACATGCACAAAATGATGTACATACAAACATATTCACTCCATCATTGTTTGAAGTGGCAAAAGATTGGAAACACCAAATGTCCATCAGTAGAGTCTTGTTACATCAACTATAGAATGCAATGAGCTCCACCTAAAAATCTCCAAGATTGGCTGGGCGCGGTGGCTCACGCCTGTAATCCCAGCACTTTGGGAGTCTGAGGCGGGCGGATCACGAGGTTAGGAGATCGAGAACATCAAACGCAGTGAAACCGTGTCTCTACTAAAAATACAAAAAAGAAAATTAACCAGGCCTGGTGGCGGGCGCTTGTAGTCCCAGCTACTCAGGAGGCTGAGGTAGGAGAATGGCGTGAACCTGGGAGGCAGAGCTTGCAGTGAGCCCAGATCGCGCCACTGTACTCCAGCCTGGGCGACAGAGCAAGACTCCATCTCAAAAAAAAAAAAAGTCTCCAAGATTTATGGTTAAGTATAATGTGCAAGGTACAGGACAGTGTATATAACATACTAATATTGGTGTTTAAAAAGTAACAGGGAGATACATTTACATATATGTTTACAAAGACATGGAATACCTTTGAAAGAATGCACAAGAAACTGGTAATAACAGCTGCTTCTGGAAAGGGAACTGAGTGTCTAGGGCTCAGGGATGAGAAGGAGAAACACTTTTCAGTGAATATACATTTGTATTGTTTGAAGACTTTATGCATGTATTAACTTTAAAAAAAATAAAATAAAACTGTGCTTCCTAGTGCTTATTTGATGAAATCCAAATCCTGCAGGAAGAAAGAAGAGACTCTTCAAGTTCTGGCTCCAATACGTTTTTTCTGCTTGCTCTCTCACTCGACCGCACTGTTCTCTGAACATTCCTGGTACTCCCTCATCTCTGTGCCTTTGTTTAGGTCTCTCCCTCCCCTGGAAAGTCCCGTCCCTATTCAGCAGAAACTAATCCATGTTATCTCCTTCATTTTCTTTATAACTCTATATGATGGCCCTTTTCCCCAGTTTGCTCTGCACAAGAGATGCGTCTTTCTTTCCTACAAGATGATATGTTGTCTTACACATTGAAAGTGTTCAAAATGTGGCTGTGCCTTGAACCAAAGCTATAATTCTACGTGTCTCAGCAACAGCTTCTAGAAATGGCTGGGAAGGGGGAAAGGGATGGGCTCACCCTTCCCCACAAAGAAGGAGTCAGATCTAAAATCTATCCCATTAGGTTGGGGGCTGGACTAAGTAAATAATATATCTCAGCCCGGGATACTGGAACATTCTGCAAGAATGAACCTCCTTCCTCTGGTTCACTCCCAAGGCCACTTCCCCATCCCCAGTCTCTTTGCCCAAAGACCAACAAGTCCATGGTACTGCTATGCTCGAGACTGAAATGGTCTCTTTGGCATCAGGCTGACTGCATGATGCTTTCTGGGGAGAGAGACATCCATTGCCCTAGACCACAGTCTGGGGTTTAAACTCAGTTGTCACAATTATTTGAAGCCTATTAAGTTTATTTATGTTCCCAAGCAGGTCCACTAGAGAAGGACCATCATAGTCGTAAATATCAGGGCTGCTGTTCTCCAGACCCAGCTGTGCCTCTATGCCCCTCCCTTTCTCAGCGCTACCGGCCCTGCTTACAGACTGGAGCCAGGCGCTCTGATTCGGTGCAGTACCCACGCCCTGTTCAATCAATTCTGCCGGCCCAGCTAGTCAACGCGCACTTCTGCACGTTCTGTGTAGTGGGAGTATGTCTGAACAAGACTCGGATCTCCGTGGGAGTGATGGCATCTTCTAGTCCTGTCCATGTTAAATACATAAGGTTCAGGATCCAGGCTTTTGCCTCCAAGACTCATGGGGACCTAAGGACTGGCACTGAACCCTGGGCAGAGTTAGGGACCCTTCTAACTCAACTAGAAGTCTTTGAGAAAACTAAGGACTGACTGCATGTCTGCTGAAGATGCTTGCAGAGTTCTTGGCTGCGTGAGGGTTTCATTTTACCCATCGGTGTGGTGTAAAGGAGACCGCTTAGTCCTAAGAGCAGTGTTTTCCAAAGCATATGCCATTGTACACTGGTCTTGTAAAATGAAAAAGTAAAGATGATTATGTAGTCAAAAAGTTTATGAAACAGTGGATACTAGATCCTCGTCTGGGGAGATTCATAGTGTACTTCGCATATTAGAGGGCCTGAGAAGTCCTGCCATAAAGAAAATTGTTTAACTCAGTGTGATCTAAACATGTTTCACAAAAGAATCCTCTTTTGGTGACATCGATGGGTATCCCTTGGTAGCAGTGTTGCATGAAGTACCTTTGGGGAAAGCTGCCCTTAGAAATGCGCATGTGTGTGTGTCCCTCACGGGCAGAGCTTCCTGAGGCTTGGTCTAGGGGGAGGAACACGTGTCTAACTTCTGCCTCCCTGTCTTCCAGTTCCCAAGTCTTGAGCTGGCCACCACGCCTGCCCAGGTACAGGTGTTCTTCCTTTCTCTGCTGGCTGTTTTTTCTCTGCCCCCACCCAGGATGTTGGAGGGAGGAAAGGGAAATGTCAGCTTCAACTTCAACCAACTGGCCCATTCCCCACCTACCTGTAGTTTCGCCCACAATCTGACTTCATATCTACCGTTTCTTGTTTCTTGTTTTTAAAGAATGAGATTGAAAAATTACTCTTTACCCTTCTTCCCAACTTTACTTCTCCTAGGAAGCCTCACCTGCGAGCATGCGCAGTTGGTTTAGGGCAGTGGTTGTCAAATTGTGGTCCCTGGATCAACAGCGACGCAACCGCATCACCTGGGAACTTGCTAGAATTGCAAATTCTCAGACTCCCACTGAATTAGACATTCTGGGGTAGAGCCCAGCAATTTTTGTTTTAACAAGCCCTCCAGGTGATTCTGATGCAAACCATTAGTCTAGGGTGTTGGAAATCTCTTTCACTGAGCAGGTTCTATTTTTCCTCATTCGTTTTCTGCACATGTTTTTATTTATACCACGCCAAATTCCGAAAAGGGTGAGGACAACCAATACTGAAATACTTAGGTGCTAGCACAATTAAAACAAATGTACAGACACTCTTCCTCCCAATAACTGCCCGGCTCACACCCTCACCTCCTCCAGGTCTCAGAGAGGCCCTCCTTGATCATTTCCAAAATGTCAATCTCCTCTCACTGCACTCCTGCTCCCTATCCTCCTCTACTTTATTTTTCTCGTTAGCATTGATTATTATGTATATACAATCGATACAATTTATTTTATTTTCTCTCTCCTCCCTTGAATATAAGCTCCATGGGGCAGGGCTTTTCATCTGTTTTGTTCCCTACTTCATCCCTAGCACTAGAATGATTCCTGCTTCAATACACATTTGTTCAATAGACGACCCTTATCATAAGGAGGAGAAGTCTGCTATGGTGATGAAACATGGAATTTTACTCTGAGCTTCCCAGCAGTCAAAGAGTTACAAAGATCTCTTTATCAAATAACAGGAAATCAGAAAGTCCTTTTGGGAAAGACAGAATCAGCCCAGACCCCCTTTTTGCCGTGTGTGCTCCCTGGGTGGGTAACAACCATTTCTGATAATGTCCCTGGGAGACTCTGCGCTCATCTCAGAGCAGCCTGGAAGTCTCAACCAGCTTCTATCTCCACCGATTCAATCCCAGGGAAGTTTTTCTTTTTTCTCCAGTGAGAAATGGGCAGACTCCTCCCAAAGATGTCTGTGCTGAACTGGTCTCCTGGCAGAAGGGAAAGGGCACACAAATTACAGGAAAAGGTCTGCTTGTTGAATCAGTTTTGTAGGTTAAACATGGTGGGACAGAAGGGAAGGGGCAGGAGAGTGTTCAACCATATTGAGTTCTTTTTTAAACTGCCTGGAAGGGTAGCCCCCACCTGGGAGAATGTATCTAGCACTGATAAATTTATAAAGTATTTGACCTTTAATCAATCCTAATATTTTCAATCCACAGAGCCTTCTTAAACGCCTGCAGCCCTGCCCCTAGGCCCCTATTCATCACAATTACTGCTCCAACTGTCGGAGGCAGGGCATGAAATGGTGCACGCTGACGTCCAATATTTTATCACTAATAAAGAGAAACATCCCAAGTATTTGCACAGTTCTGATACTTTCCAGCCCCGAGCCCAGGAAAAGGGGGAGTGTGGTGATTTATGCGCACTGCCAGGCATTGTTAATTGGGCTCTGGGCTAGAGGCCCTGGAGCTGCTTTTCTTTGCTTCCCAACCATGAACCAGGATGTGCAGAGAACAGTGGGTCAGGGGTGCAAGAGACGCCCGCAGAGCACACAGTAGGCCCTCACTCAGTATCTGGGAAGTGCTGGAAAACACTAGAGGGCAGTTTTTCAAAATCAAGGCTTGGCAAGTGCTCACCTCCACTGGTGGCTTTGTAAACAGATCCAATGTTTATAAGCAATCTCCTTCTACTTGTTGCCACGGCTGGGCTGCAATCCTCCCCACGTTCCTTGTCTCGCCTTCCCGCCCCTCCCCCACCCCATCCCTAGTCAGGGTCTACAGTCCAGCCCCGTTTCCTTCTCAGTTCAAAGTCCCTCCCTGTCTGCCTCTCAGCTCCAAGCAGAGGGAAGCTCAGTTTCCAGTCACAGCATTCAGACAACCCACAGGCTGCATCTATATGGCACCCAAACATCTGGATGAAATGTAAACAAAACAAGCAGATGTTTCTCTTTTATTACAGCAGGTGCCTTAGCAGTGCCCTCAGCCTGGGGCTGAAAGCGAAGGGCTCCCTCTGGGAACTAGGACACCAGAGTCCAAGTTCCAAGAGGGAGTTTGGGAGGGCTGCCTACCCTTGAACTTATCAAGGAGCTAGTCCCTTGGGTGTCATAGACAGGGATGAGCGAAGAAAGCCAGATACTCCTAGGGAAAAGATGCTGGTGAAACTGACAATGGAGGATGGTGTCTGTGTGGGCAGAATGAAAGGTTCGGGAATTGGGAGCAAAAGAAGAAGATGCCAATGCAAATCAGTGGAGGAAGGCGTTGATTTCAAATAGCTCTCTAATTTCATTGTGACGAAGAGTTTCCTGAGCCTCCACATTCCACACCACTGCCTTCCAGGGAAAGAAACAAGACGTGGCCTGCACAAATCTCCATCTTAGCCCAGGGTCTCCTGTGCAAGAGGAGTTGGGCTCCAGAAAGAGAGGATGTCCTGGGGGCTTGGATGACCTCCTGGGGTTTCAAAAACAGCACACACCTCCCCTTTCTCAGGCCATCTTCCACCTAACAGGAGACAAAGCGATGCATCACATTAGACTAATAAAGGTGGGCTGAGAGGTTCATGAAAGGGATAATTGAGGGAGGACAGGGGGACAACAGACCATGAAGAACAGAGTGATAACAGCCACAGAGAACCAGAGGTAAAAACAGATGAATTGGTTTCCATTTGCCTTCCCTTCACTCCTGCCAGCCCCTCTATCCTGACTCTGTGTGGCCCACTAACATACTCCCCCAGTGCAGTCCTGATCCTCTTCCCTGCTCCCCCAGCCCTGTGTGTGACACTCACACTCCCCCAGGTCTCTCCTCTACTCCTCAAACCCTGGGTGCACTGACACTCTCCAATCCTGTCCCCCACTTCCCTAGTCCCTGGGTGTAACACTCAACACACTCCCAGTCCTGTGCCCTCTCCCCCAGTCCTGTGTGACACTGAACACACACCCCCAGTCTTCTCACCCATCCCCTAGTCTCTGTGTGTAACACTGAACACACTCAATCGTGACCCCTACCTCCCCAGCCTCTAGGTATAATGCTAAACACACTCCTAGTCCTGTTCCTTACTCCCCCAGCCTCTGGGCGTGGCATTAAACACAGTCCTCCAGTCCTCTCCCCCACTCCTCTAGCCCTGGGTGTAACACTGGACATGCTCTCCTGGCCGTCTGCCCTTTCTCAGTCTTGGATGCAACACTAACATACCCTCCAGTCCTGTCCCCCATGCTCCCAACCCTTGGGTAAGGCACTGCTCCCACACTCAATGGGGAGCCAAGGAACAGTTACGTTCCCTTGGCTCCTCCACGTTCTGTCACGACAAACACATTCCTCAGGGCCACCTTCCTTGGTGGCAGCTATTTTACCCTACTATCTGCAGAAAGACTCTCAGGTCCGTACGGTGATCCTGTGTGCCAGCCCAGCACCAAGCATTGTGGAGACAGAGGAGAGAGAGTGGGGATGGCAGCAGTGGTGAGGATTGCAGCTTCTCATGCATCCATTGATTACTGGATTTTGTGTCAAAGGCAAATATTTTCCTTTGACCTCAGTGTTCCTGTCTGCAACACTGAGCTGCAATCTGGCATCAAGCACCCTGGGAAAGGGGCTGATTGCCACAGAGAGTTGAGAATTCAATAACTGGACTCTGGTTAGGACCAGGTCAGACACAACGTGGAGAAAGGATTATATTTTGGGAGGGAGGTAGTATTTTTGTTTTGTTTTTCTTGCTTTTTTTTTTACAAAACAGTAACTGTCAAGCAATGTCTCCAGGCTTTGGGGTTTCCAAGTGACGAATTTTACCCCTGATAACCACAACAACCCCTGAAAGAAGTGGAGGCTTTCCTTCCATATTTTGGGGGGCTGGGAGGGGCAAGGCGTAGGAATCAGACACAAAGAAAACTGAAGTATGGGTGATCCAATTCCCCTTCCCCCAAGTAGCCTTGCTTTTTAGCTCCATGGGTTAGAAGTTTATAGGAATTCTGGATCCATGGTTTCCTATGGTCGCTTTTACAGATCTTGTTAATTTATTACCCGTGGTTACACTTTTAATGGAAATCATGAAGAAATGGCAAAGGAAACATGAGCTAATTTTTTTTCCAGTGACACATTTCACTGCTATTTAAATAGCTGTTTTGCCAAACCAAACACAGCGCTTACAGCCAGCGGTGACACATGAAGGAGATCGCTGTGGCCGATCCTGCCTGCGGCATCCAGAACAGGCGAGACTTTCTCTCAGCTTCCCCAAGGGCCGGACGCCAAGGGGGGCGGGTAGGGGAGCTGGAGCCTGGGGCACAGCTGGAGCCCCAGAGCTGGGTGAGTGCAGCTTCCACCCGCCCCGGGCACGGCTGCTTCTCCGCTGCCTCCTGTCCACTGCTCACCCCGAGGGGCCCTGGGGTGACTGTTTTCTCCCACCAGCCTGGGGGACCCCCCCAGAGTTGGCCACAGCAAGGCCACCAGCAGGGCCTCCTGGCCCTCACTGCAGGATGATCTGCTCAGGCCTTTAGCCGGGAACATTATCGGGTTGTATAAAACCAGAGATAGACTTTGGGGAAGCCCTGGCCAGCTTAGTTCCAGTTCTGTGATGGCGGCAACAGTGGTACTGTGACCACGCTCACACAGGGTGCCTTTGTTAGGCAATCGCAGAGTCTGTGACTTCTCCTCCTCTCCTGCCTCTGATGCACTCTTGCTCCCCAACTTGGGGACTGTGATGTCACCAAGCATTTATGAGCTTCTCAAGAAGCCCATTGAGACTTGTGGCATTTGGCAAGAGAGACTCCAGGGCCTGGGATGTTGGAGAAGAGGAAGAGGCCGCAGTCTGTGGCGATGGCTGGTGCAGGAGGAATGGCGGGGAAACTGTTCACAGCAGCCAAGTCAGAACTTCCCCAGGGTTAACAAATGCAGTGGGATTGAGGGAGGCAAAGTGCTTAGGGTCTGACATGAGGGCTGTGGAGACCTTGATTCATTTGTCCGATCTCAGAGGCCCTGTGACAGAGAACCCAGGGGCACCAACCTTCTGCCTGTGAGCTCCACTAATGAACAGCAGGAAGGGGCAATCCAAGAAGCAGGCACAAAATGGGGAGAGAATATTCTGGAGGGAGGAGCCTGAGCCAGCAGGAACTAGGATTTCAGCCCCACCCAGGCCCTGCTGGATCCTGAACAAGTCTAGCTACTTCTCAGATTCCCCCTCCGTGGGATGCTCTGTGGCCCCCAGAGCCCACTGCCAGTGTCAAGGTGGCAGAGCCGAGGGACTGTGACAGAATCTGGGCAGCAGGCCTGCTGGCACCCTGGGAGAAACCAGTCTCCGTCCTCTGCTTTGCAGGGAGAAAACCCACATTAGCGAGGCTGGGGGGAGAAGTGAACTGTCATCTTCCCTTTGCCAAAAAGTATATTAAATTCACTGACCACATTTTTCCAAACCCAAGTGCAGAGGACATTAGATCAACGCACACTGGCTGGGCTCTGGTGCGCCGGGCACCCCACACATTTCATTTTGCATTATTAATATTTAAACCAAAGCAGCTGTTTGCACACACAGAGCCCAGAGCCTGCCCAAGGCTCCTGTGGAGACTTCTTTCTGGGATCAGATGCACTAGCTAGGAAGCCCATTGTTGACCCTCAGGACTTTGAATTTCCCCAAGTAGACATTCATTGGTCAGGGATGGATGAGATTTCTGGGATATTTCTGAGCAAGGGGAATTGGTGGTTTGTTGGCAAGTGCAGATTCTGATGATCTGGCTTCCCTGAAATTCCTTGAGGAACTAAGTAGTAGGGCCCACCCTGAGCAGATTTTTGGGAAAGTATCTCTTTAGGCACCAACCTCCCCTCTGAGCCCTCTTCTGCCAAGCATTTTGCACCATAGAGCCTGGAGTCCTCCCCCTGGGCATTTGCAAGTTAAAGCCTCATCTCTAAGCCTGGCTGGGAGACTCTTGCCTGAGTCCTGCCCTGCAACCTGATGTACACAGCCCCTTCCCAAGCTGCCTCAACTCCCAACTTCAGCCTCGTGCTCCAACCACCAGAGTCTGCTCTGTTTTCCAGACACACTAAATTCTGTTCTTCCACAGACCACCTGCTATTTCTGCTTGCCTTTGAAATCTCAGGACAAAATTCACCTCTTCTCTGCTACCCCCACTCCTCGCTAGGACAAATTAATTACTCTTCTCTCCTTCCATCATACTTTGCCCACCTTTATTTTGACATATATCTCAGTATATTGCAAATCTTTGTTTTTATACCTGCACTTTCAATGCACACCATGCTTTAAATAGAGTATATTATGTAATTTTTTTTTTTTTTTTTTTTTTTTTTTTTTTTTGAGATAGAGTCTCACTCCGTCACCCAGGCTGGAGTGCAATGGTGCGATCTCAGCTCACTGCAACCTCCGTCTCCTGGGTTCAAGTGATTATCCTGCCTCAGCCTTCCAAGTAGCTGGGATTACAGGTGTGTGCCACCATGCCCAGCTAATTTTTGTATTCTTAGTAGAGACGGGGTTTCACCATGTTGGTCAGGCTGGTCTCAAACTCCTGACCTCGTGATCCGCCCACCTCAGCCTCCCAAAGTGCTAGGATTACAGGTGTGAGCCACTGTGCCCAGCATATTTATGTAATTCTTACAACAACCCTCTGAAGTAGGTACTATAATTATCCCCATTTTACAGATGACAAATCTGAGACTTGGAGATCCTGAATAGCTCATCTAAGGTTACCTAGTTAGAAAGTATGTGTTTTCCCCACCACCCCAAAACTATGAGCTCCTCAAAGAAGTGGCCATTGTCTTATGCATCCAGGGCCTGCGTAACACACTGTCTCATTTTAAGTGCTCAGTGTTTGTCAAAATAATTTTTTTTTTTTGACGGAGTTTTGCTCTTGTATCCCAGGCTGGAGTGCAATGGCACGATCTCAGCTCACTGCAACCTCTGCATCCAGGGTTCACGCAACTATCCTGCCTCAGCCTCCCAAGTAGCTGGGATTACAGGCATGTGCCAACACCCCTGGCCAATTGTTGTATTTTTAGTAGAGACGGGGTTTTGCCATGTTGGTCAGGCTGGTTTTGAACTCCTGATCTCAGGTGATCCAACTGCTGCAGCCTCCCAAAGTGCTGGGATTACAGGTGTGAGCCACCACACCCAGCCTCAAGATAAAATTAAATAGAGCAAACAGAAGTATTTTCTCAGTTTGGGACCTGCTGAGATGCCCTCGTGTCGCCATTTTCTTCGGGGTACAGCCCTAACCCTGGCTCCTGGAGAAAGAGGAGTAAAAATGTAGCTGTAAGCCAGACCTGGATTCAAATTCCCATTCCACCTGAATTTAAACTAGCCATGTCTCTGTTTTTCCATTTGCAAGCTGGTGAAAATAATAGTACCAAACTTAATTTAATTATTACAGGCCGGGCGTGGTGGCTTACACCTGTAATCCCAGCACTTCAGGAGGCTGAGGCAGGCAGATCACGAGGTCAGGAGATGGAGACCATCCTGGCTAACAAAAATTAGCCGGGCGTGGTGTCGGGCACCTGTAGTCCCAGCTACTCGGGAGGCTGAGGCAGGAGAATGGCATGAACCCGGGAGGCAGAGCTTGCAGTGAGCTGAGATTGTGCTACTGCACTCCAGCCTGGGTGACAGAGCAAGACTCTATCTAAAAAAAAAAAATTATTGCAACAACCAGTTCAGTCCTGCCTGAGCCGGATTAGAGAAGAGAGGAGGAGGTCATGGCCCACAGGAAAATTGTAAGGATTAAATGAAGTGATATGTGGGGAGCATCTAGCCCATCTTGCCACATTTATAGACATACGTGTTGATGTCTTGGGACACCGAAGTGCTTTGACAGCAACAATGATGACAATGTTATAGATTGCCATATAGTGCCTTATAGGGCTCCACATGGATATCTTCAATTAGCCCTCACGACTATTATGAGCCTAGCATTACTGTCATAATCCTATTCTAGACATCTGGAGCTGTGGAACAAACCACCCGCCAAAAAGTAGTGCCTTAAGACAGTAATTTGTGTTGCTCACAAATCTGCAATTTGGGCAGGGCTCAGTGGGGAAGCCCCTTCTCCCTCCTCAGTTCAGCATCAGCTGGGCCAGTAGAAGACTGAGGGCCAGAATCATCTGATGACTCTCATGTGTCTGGCCATTGATACTGGTTGTCGGCTGAGACTTGAGCTGGGACCCTCAGCCAGAACCTATATATACCCTCTCTGCATAGCCTGGGCTTCCTCACAGTATGATGGGCAATTTCCAATTCTGGGGTGGGGGCGAAAGAAAGAGCATGCCAGCGGAAGCCACATGCGTTTTGTAACCTAGCCTAGGCAGTCACGTGAAGTCACCTCTGATGCATTTATTTGTTGAGACAGTCACAAAGACCTGTCCAGATTCAAGAGCAGGGAATGTGGACTCCACTTCTCAATGGAAAGTGGCAAGGTTCTAGAAGAGCATGTGGGACTGGAAATACTGCTGTGGTCTTTTATGAAAAACACACAGGGGAGAACATTGAGGCTCAGGAGGCTGTGACTGGCACAAAAGCACAGCACCCACAAGTGACAGAACCAGAACCTGAACCCAGGTCTTCTGACTCCAAACCCTGTGCTTTTCCCACTGCACAATGGGATGTCTGATCCCACTGACTGGGGCTTCAGAAGCATCTTGCCCCTCTCCACATCACAGGGCCTTTCAAAGTACGCGCTTCCTCACACAAACCTGCCCACAGCCTGACTTACTTCCAGCCGTCCTCCTCCTTGCTGGGCCTGACTTACTTCCAGCCGTCCTCCTCCTTGCTGGGCCTGGCAAGAAGAGCTCCTGAATGGGTTGGACCCACTCTGCTGCTTCACTGCCCAGGCCAAGTTGGGGGAAGCCAGTGGGAAATGGGGCCCACCAGGAGCTAGAACTGGGGAGGCCCAGTACTCTGGGGTGAGGGCGGGAGGGAATGACAGTGAGAGCAGTGTCTGGGATGTGTAATTCCAGACGACAGCAGGAACTAAGACTGGGTAATTTGGGGAATTTTTGGAAAATGTGAGTGTGATGTCAGCCTCAGTGAAAGAGAGAGGAAGACTGGAAGGGGGCCGGGGGCTGTCCTGGGGGGCTGGCAGGGGAAGGCGAGGGGAGTTGAGTTGTAATGGGAGGAACAGTTTATTAGTCTAGAAAAGTTTAACTTGAAGCTCATAACCCCCACCCTGCACCACCCCTCTGCCCAGTGCCAGCAAATCACACAGATGTGGTGACAACCCATGCTGGTGAGCCCTGGTCGAATCCAGGGGAAGAGATGGGAATGCACTGATTTCTTCATAGATTGTTAAGTGACTGAGCACAAAGCCTTTTGCCAGTCCAGAGCCAGAGCACTGAGGGTCATCAAGGAGCCCTGAGAAATCCATGCCGAGGGCCAGGAGCAGGAAGGAGGAGACCATAGAGGTCAGAGCTGGGGCAGTCTGAGCCTCAACAGACTCTTTGGGGAATTTGGTCGGTGCCTCTAGGAGCGTTTTAGATTGGCCTGTTAAGCTCCATCCTCAGAATTGTGTGCCATCCACACAACCTGCCCAGAGGTCACCTCAGGCCTGGAGTTCAGATTCATGTCTGAAGACTCAGAGGCCAGATCAGCGGTGATCATACTCTCCACTCTATTCTCTACAGCTTTGTAACCTCAGGCAAGTCACTGGACCTCATAAAGACTCAGTTTCCTCCGTCCTAAAACGGGAGCAATAATAGCTGCCCCAAAGAGCTGCTGTGAGCCTGAAATAAGATAGTAGAGGTTAAGTGCCTACCACAGGGTCCAGCACATAAGGATTCAGTAAACGGTCATTCTCTCTCCTTCTTCTTTTTCTCTTCTGTTCCTTTACATAAACCCAGATGATGACTCATCCTAAGCCTTGTTCAGTCCAGACTTACAGAGCCAAAGAGAGGCAAAGCTGATAAAGCACTGGGGCAGGGAGGATGGACAGGAGGATGCTCGTACTCTTCAATCTTATAGCCACTTTTTGCCTCTAGGAGTCCACGGTATAGGGGCCCTGGCAGAGCAATGGGAAAGCCCCTAGACCCAAGTGCCAGCCCCCAGTGTGGGGAGGGAAGCTGGAGCTGGAGGCTCCTCTCGTCACCTTGTGCTGTCTGTCCTTAGGGTCCAGTCAGTCCCAAAATCTGTTCTTCAAACCTGCTACTCCATTAGGCCCCAGCAGGGTACCAGCAAGAAAGACAGAAGCACAGGTACTAGGGGAGGAGCTGCTTTGTCCCGGTGCTGGAGACGCGGCCCCACGCTCTCTATGCCTCTGTCTCCTCACCCAGAAAGTCATGGGGTTGCATGGAGGGTGCTCTGCCTGCCTGACATCCTGGTGTCACATATCTCTCCACATCCCTCTCTATCCTCTTGCAACCCCCCTCCCAGCCCTTTCGATGAGGCCTCAAACAGAGAAGCCATGCTCGTCACAAGGGAAGTCCTGGGCTGAGGCCTAGGAGGACTTCTCTAATATCCTTTCTGTGGCTCTGACTTAGGCCTCCAGGTTCCTCTTTCCTGAGTCAGGGCTGGGGTTTGAGTAGAGGGGACTGTAGCCTCTGACTTTCCTAGAGGACTCTGATGCTATTCTTACTCGTGTCTCTCATGGGTTTCTGTCCCTCAGGCATTCTTGGAAGTCTTAAGCCACGTCTCAAAGTTCCTGTGTTAAAAATGCTTTCCCTAGAACCTTAGGAATGAGGGCGAAAAATAAACAACCTCAAATCTTATCTGTGGCTTTATTTTGAGACTTCTAGCAACCTGAAACACCCCACCCCCACCCCACACCCCCCAGCCCTTTCTCCTCTCCTGGAAGCTCGGGCATCCTCCATTTCAGACCTGCCTGAGCCGGATTGGGGAAGGGAGGAGGTTATGGTCCATGGAAGAGTTATACCCTGAACTTTATGGAGTTTGCAGTGGCCAGGTGTGGAGCCAGGTCCCACCTTTCTCAGCAACATCCAGAGAAATGAAATTCTGGTTCCACAAGGCAAGAAGGAAAGGGGGATGGGAAGACAAAAGGAAGAGAGAAGATAAAAGAGAGTTTTTGTAGAGAAGGCAGAAGGTAGCCTCCAGGTAAGAGGAGAGGTAATGGAGAGGTTAGTCATGTCATATCCAATAAGTGATGGGGGATAGGAAGTTTCTGTGGGTTGACAGAGTTACTGACCATGGAAGCATGTTTTAGGCAAATGTTAGGAGCTAAGTTGCATCTGAGAAGAGCCCATGGACCTTCCAGGGGCCACAGCTCACGATCATCCACCCGCAGAGGATTCATGGCCAAAATCTTCCTTGGGAAACCCACTCCTGTCTTCAACTCCAGATCTTTTGCTCCAGGGAGGAGCCTCTGGGCAGCTACAGCCAAACATTCTCTGGATTCTTCCAGGCCCAGCGTTTATCTTAGGGTTATTTTCACTCCCAAGAACAAAGAAGCTTTCTATTCAAGTGGTGAGAACCCACACCTCTGACAAGCCATAGATCACCCACAGGGAGGGCCACAGGGGCTGGTCCAGCACGTGGCGCTGCTTCTCCCTCCCATCCAGACCCTCAGAGCGGGTGTCTGGCTCACCATGGCTTGCAGTGGGATCCCAGGCAGAGGGCAGAAACTGTATAAGACAAATTGGTTCTGAAAGCCAGAAGCCAAGACAGGGCAGGGAGAGGAGAAGAGGGAGGCTGACCGACTGGAAGAGTGAGGGCACCAAGGAGCCCCAAGCAATCCCTGCTTAGATCCAAACTCTATAGACTTAGTCACCTTATATGAGATATATGACAATCATCCAAATCAACTGGGGAGCTTTCAAAAAAGGTAATAAAAGAACATGGTATATAAGGGTCAACTGTACTAGAATGATGTATAGTAGACTCAGCACTCCCAGTGACACACACTGTAGCCAAGTTTCTTTTTCCTTCAATAAATATATTTGAATACGGTAGCATATATATAGATATACATGCATATAGATAGAAGTGTGTTTACATATATATATGTATATGTATAAACTCCATTTCTACACATCTGGTAAGACATTAAACATTGTTCTACAATGTCCTTTTTATATTTAACCATATAATTTGTAAGCCATTCCATATGTGTACGTATAGAACTGTCTCCTTTTTACTGAATTCTTAATATTCCATTGCATGGCTATTGGTAGGTAAGTAAGTAATTTCCCATCTTTTTCTATTTCAAATAATGCTACAGTAAATAGAGTGCAGTAACACACTGTTTCATGCAAATTCATGAATACTAATAGGGAATATTCCTAGAAGTAGAACTGCCAGACAGATCAAAGGACATATGCATGGGTTTTTTGTTTTGTTTTGATTAATATGCTAAATTGCTGTCTGTAGGTGTGGTATTTATTTACACAGACACCAACAATATATGAGACTGCCGATCTCTGCACATCTTACGCCAACATGATGTTATACAACTTTTCATCCACATTAATTTGATAGTTAAGAAAATAGCATTTTAGGCTAGGTGCGGTGGCTCATGCCTGTAATCCCAGAACTTTGGGAGGCTGAGGCAGGCTGATAACTTGAGGCTAGAAGTTCAAGATCAGCGTGGCCTACGTGGCAAAACCCAATCTCTATTAAAAATACAAAAATTAGCCAGATGTGGTCAGCCTGGACTACATGGCAAAACCCATCTCTATTAAAAATACAAAAATTAGCCAGATGTGGTGGCACGCGCCTATGGTCCCAGCTATTTGGTGGACTGAGGTGGGAAGATTGCTTGTGCCTGGGAGGCAGAGGTTGCAGTGAGCGGAGATCACGCCACTGCACTCCAGCCTGGGTGACAAAGCAAAAGCCTGCCTCAAAAAAAAAAAAAAAAGAAAATAGCATTTTATTGTGGTTAAAACTTACATTTCGCTTATTCCAAAAATGTTGAGAAACTTTTAAGGTGTCTAAAAGTCATTTATACTTGCATTAGCTTCAAAAATATATAGATCTCTGGGTCTTGTACTCAAAAGCCTGATTCAGTAAACCCCCAAATCAGTACTTTTTAAAAATACTCAAGTGATTGGGGTAAATATTTCTTAAACAAAACATAAAAAGTACAAACCAAAAAGAAATGATTGATAAATTGTACTTTGATTAAAATTTTAAATGTCTGCTCACTAAAAGAAAGTACAAAGTCAAGCAATAGACTGGGAAAAAATCCTCGTTAAAAGTACGTCCCACAAAGAACTCATAACCAGAATATACAAAGAAAGCTCCTACAGATCAACAAGAAGGGAAAAAAATAACAACCTATCTTTTTAGGCAGACCAAAGACATAAATAGACAATTTATAAATGAAGATATATGAATAATCAATACACATATGAAAAGATGTTTATTTCATAACTCATCAGGAAAAGGCAAGTTAAAACCATAATAAGATACCACTACCGATGGTAAACTGGTAAATATTTAATAACTGATACTTCAGGGGGAAAAGCCTGATTTGCAGTTTTTTGTTTTTTGTTTTTTTTGGTGTGAAAACTCCCACCATTGCTAATTTCAAGCCACCAATGCGACATCACTGAATGCAGAATTGGGAAGAGGTGTATGTAATTGACTCTCACAAGCCCCACAGGCTGGCTCCAGCACATCACCGAGATCACTGCAAACCCACCATGAAGGCTAAAATGAAAAAGACTGAACATATCAAGTGTTGACAAAAATGTAGAGCAAGGAGAATGCTAACACATGGCTAGTGCAATGTGCAAATGTAGAGCAAGGAGAATGCTAGAATGTAGAGCAAGGAAATGTAGAGCAAGGAAAATGTAGAGCAAGGAGAATGCTAACATATGGCCAGTGCAAAGTGCAAATCAGTTTAATCACATTGGAACACTGTTTGGCAGTATCTACTAAGGCTGTGATCCTATGTCTGATCCTATGACCCTGGAAGCCCCATAGAAATGAATGCATATGTGACGGTTATTTTATGTGTCAACTTGACTGGACCATCAGGTACCCAGACATTTGTCCAAACATTATTCTGGGTGTGTCTGTGAGGGGATATCTGGACAAGATTAGCATTTGAATTGGTAGATTGAATAAAACAGATTGCCCTCCATGGTGTGTGTGTTCCTCATCTAATCAGTTGAAGACCTGAATAGAACAAAAAGACTGAATGAGCCGGGCGCGGTGGCTCAAGCCTGTAATCCCAGCACTTTGGGAGGCCGAGGCGGGCGGATCACAAGGTCAGGAGATCGAGACCACAGTGAAACCCCGTCTCTACTAAAAATACAAAAAATTAGCCGGGCGCGGTGGCGGGCGCCTGTAGTCCCAGCTACTCAGGAGGCTGAGGCAGGAGAATGGCGGGAACCCGGGAGGCGGAGCTTGCAGTGAGCCGAGATCGCGCCACTGCACTCCAGCCTGGGCAACAGCGTGAGACTCCGTCTCAAAAAAAAACAAAAACAAAAACAAAAACAAAAACAAAAAGACTGAATGAGAGGGAACTCCTTCTGCCTGACTGTCTTGAGCAGGAATATCAGTTCTCTCTTGCCTTTGGACTCAAACTGAAACATCAGCTCTCTCTGGGTCTTGAGCCTGCAGGCATTCAGACTGGAACTACACCATCAGCCCTCCTGGGTCTCTGGCTTGCTGACTACAGATCTTGGGATTTGTCAGCCTCCATACCCACGTGATTCAATTTCTTATTTCATATATATATATGTATATAAAGTACTGATTTTTAAAAAGATTTATAGATAGATAGATATCTCCTATCGGTTCTCTCTCTCTGAAGAACCCTGACTAATACAGCCAGGTAGCCACCAAAAAACATGCACATGAATGTTCATAGCAGTTTTATTTGTAATAGTCAACAAACTGGAAACAATCCAAATGCCCATCAACAGTGCTACACAGTGCTAGATTTCTACCATGGAATACTAGATAGCAATAAAGAAAATAAACTACAGATACACACAGCAACATGGATGAATCTCACAGATAAAAACATTGAAAGAAAAGGGCCAGACACAAAAGACTATATATATATGTATATAGTATATACATATATATACACAAACTTCTAGAATAGATAAAATTATTTTATTGTGAGATAAGTTAGAATAGCAATTACCTTTGAGGGGATTGATATAAACTAGGAGTATACATGAGGGAATGTTCTGGATATTGGAAATATTCTGTATTTTGATATCAATAGTAGTTACAAAAGTGTAAAATTTCACCCAGCTATACACTTAAGATTTGTACTCCTATACTGTTTATACTATATATACCAATATAGTTGGTTAGGTTTTTTGTATTTTGGGGGTTTTTTTGGAGACAAGATCTTGCTCTGTTGCCCATGCTGGAGTGCAGTGGCGCGATCATATCATAGCTCACTGAAGCCTTGAACTCCTGGACTCAAGTGATCCTCCCACCTCAGCCTCCAAAGCAGCTGGGACTATAGGCATGTGTCACCATACCTAGCTAGTTTTTTTTGTTGTTGTTGTTGTTTATTTGTTTGTTTTGCTGTTGTTGAGACAGGATCTTTTGTGTGTTACCCAGGTTGGTCTCAAATTCCTGAGCTCAGGTGATCCTCCCACCTTCGCCTCCCAAAATGCCAGGATTTACAGGCAAGAGCCATTGTGCCCAGCCCCCCAATATAATTTTTTACATAAAAATAAGTTTTAAAAACCACCATGTATTTCTGATGATCAGCCTGGTACAGGAAACATTGGACTTGGCAATCTGTAAATTCTCTTAAAGCTAACATTCTGTGAATATGAGATGAAACAGACATAATGGTGCCAGAGCAAAGGCAAGAAGAAGAACCAGAGAGTAGACACAGGGCTAAGCAGGAAAGAAAGGGAGACCTACAGAAAATTTAACTCACCAACATTTGTTTAGCATCTGCTATGGGCAAGACACAATGCTCAATAGCCAGAAGGTTAAAAATGAGCAAAGAGAAGCCCCTGCCTGCAAGGAGCCTGTCTTCTTGTAGGGGACATGATTCTACATTACAAAGTACAGTATAGTAATCACTGAAAACCAGAGGCACCAAGAGAAAGCTCCACAAGTGGACAGTGGCATTCAGTTGGGCAGGGGGATGATCTGGAAAGAACCCACAGTAGAGCAGGTACTTGAACAGAGCCTTGAAGGATAGATAGAATTCTGCTGGAGAGAGACAGCTGGAGGTAGACATGTGTTAATTCCCTCTCACACTGTCATAAAGAAATACGTGAGACTGGGTAATTTATAAAGGAAAGAGGTTTAATTGACTCACACTTCCACCTCGCTGGGGAGGTCTCAGGAAACTTACTATCACGGAGGAAAGCAAAGGGGAAGCAAGGTCTTCCTTCACATGGTGGCAGGAGAGAGAAGAGAGAGCAAAGGGGAAAGAGTCCCTTTTAAAACCATCAGACCTCGTGAGAACTCACTCATTACCACAAGAATATCATGGAGGAAACCGCCTCCATGATCCATTCACCTCCCACCAGTTCCCTCCCTCAACACGTGGGGATTATGGGGATTATAATTCAAGATGAGATTTGGGTGGGGACACAGCCAGACCATATCAACACTGAGGATTCTTTATAAATGCAATTTAGACTGGCCAATGCCTAGGTCCAGTGTAACTCTTTAAAATCAAAACTCACCAGACTCACCATAAGATGGATGAATAATCCACCCTAGAAGTGGCTAGCAGATGCAGAATGAATTCCAAATCCTACCAAGGGACAAGAGGTTTCCCAAAGAACCATAAAAGACAATGACCTCAGCACAGAGGGTAAAATATAATCATTTGTTGTTATCCTTAAAGAATAAGGAGGAAACTGCATGGAGACTATAGGCAATAAGATCAGGCCAACCAGAATATGAACAAGGAAAACAGCAGTGACAAGGCAAAGGATGGGACACAATAGAGTTGGTATCAATAGACTATGACTAGAATGTTGCTCCCTGAGGGTTAAGACTCTGTCTTTTTCATCAGTGAATTTCTAGGGCCTAGCATAGTGCAGGACACAGAATACCTACACAATAATGTTTGCTGAATGAACTAAATAGGTGAGGAACAAACAAAGGTGACACCCGTTCCCCAGGTTTAAAATATGTGTGACTGGGAAAATGGGAACTGAGGAGCAGATGGTTT
Organism: Macaca thibetana thibetana; assembly: GCF_024542745.1. NCBI lineage: Eukaryota > Metazoa > Chordata > Mammalia > Primates > Cercopithecidae > Macaca > Macaca thibetana. Next base: position 65,149,570 of record NC_065590.1, on the reverse strand, counting down.
GGAGAGGAGAGAAGATTTTGGGTGGACAGTTACAGAAGCAAGACTGGAGCTTAGACCAGAAATTCTACTAGCAATTCTTTTTTTTTTTTTTTTTTTTTTTTGAGACAGAGTTTCACTCTTGTTACCCAGGCTGAAGTGAAATGGCACGATCTCGGCTCACTGCAACCTCTGCCTCCCAGGTTCAAGCAATTCTTCTGCCTGAGCCTCCCTAGTAGCTGGGATTATAGGCATGTGCCACCATGTCCAGCTAATTTTGTATTTTTAGTAGAGACGGGGTTTCTCCATGTTGGTCAGGCTGGTCTCGAACTCCTGACCTCAGGTGATCCACCCACCTCGGCCTCCCAAAGTGCTGGGATTACAGGCATAAGCCACTGCACCCGGTCTCTTTTTTTTTTTTTTTTTTTTTTTTTTTTTTTTTGATGAACTCTTTGTCATCAGGTTGGAATACAGTGGCATGATCTCATGATCTCAGCTCTCTGCAACCTTTACCACCCGGGTTCAAGCGATTCTCCTGCCTCAGCCTCCTGAGTAGCTGGGACTACAGATGCATGCCACCAGGCCCAGATAATTTTTGTATTTTTAGTAGAGACAGGGTTTCACCATGTTGGCCCGGATGGTCTCGATCTCTTGACCTCACGATCTGCCTGCCTCAGCCTCCCAAAGTGCTGGGATTACAGGCGTGAGCCTCTGTGCCTGGCCCCTACTAGCAATTCTACAGTTGAAGTCATCCTCCAAGAAATGACAACTGAAGCTATCTGAGTAGATGGCAGAGGCAAGGGAGAGAATTTACAGAAGAGAGCTGAATCTGAGGGTGAGAAACTACAGAAGGCAGCAAGAAATGAGAAGACAGAAGAATCAGGAAAGTGTAGCATCAGCAAAGTCAATGGAAGAGCTTTAAGAGGAAGGTCCTCTCAGTTAATTCTATTTGAAGAATGACAGTTGTGTCCCTGCTCCCCATGCAATCCAGAGACAGAAAACTTAGTAGACAAAGTATGGACTTGAAAGAGAAACAGACAGGCCTTGGATCCAAACACAGCCCTATGTCATTTAATAGTGAAATCTTAGCAAGTTACTTAAAGTTCTATTTCCCAATTGGTTGGGTCTTCCGTTTTCCAGCTGGTTAAAAGTGAGAGTTAATACGATCTATATCCAGGTTGCTGAAAGGATTAAGTGAAGGTATATGAAAATCAACAAAATATATGAAAGTGCCCAGCACAGGGATTGGAGCATAGTGGGCACTTGGTTCTTACTGATTCCTCTTTCCTTCCCTACTGTGCTAGGATCTGGTGTTTGTGGAAAATGATGCCGAACAAGTAACACTTGAAATGCAATGAAGGGGAGGAGACCTAAGAGTATGCATGGACCACACACGAGGACTGAGCAAACCATTGCATGCTGGTCAACCCAACCTGATAAAGCTGTCCCAGGTCCTTCAATTAGTAAGAAGATGTGAGTGACCCTGCAAAGAGCGGTTTTAACAGGATGTGGACAGGGTGGGATGAGAGAGCAGAGGCAGCAACTGTCTTTCTTGGGCAGCAAGAGAAATAGTCACTGAAGAAGTAACTGCAAAGACAGAAATGTGCTTGGGTGGGGAGCAAGCTGAATGTGTATGTGTGCAAAGGAACCAGGAAGGAAGGAAAGATGGAGGATGCAAGGGAGAGAAGGGCTAGTTGATGAGGGGCAAGTCACCCACAGAGGCAATGAAGTAAAATCAAGAAAATCAAGGGAGCACTCAAACCCAAGGCTGCTCTAGGTTTCATGACTAGGGCCTGTTGCTGGTATAACCTGAGGGGTGGTCTTTAAGAAAACGCAGGCAAGTTTACAAATACAAAATCAGATATGACAGTGTATTTTTTTAGAATAAGGAAATCATTCACAACATTTTTAAACTAAATGTTTAAGCTGATAAATACCACAAACATCACAAAACCCAGAAAAATGGCATGTTTAGTAATTAACTTCCTGACATACCTCTATAATACTTTCAGAGAAAAATGTATTTGTTTTGCTGTGTACTCTTTTATGGACTCCTCTTACATCAAAGGTTTTGTGGTATCATTTTTTATAGTGGGTATAGAAAAATAACTCAGGCCAGGCACAGTGGTTTATGCCTGTAATCCCAGCACTTTGGGAGGCCAAGGTGGGTGGATCACCTGAAGTCAGGAGTTCAAGACCAGTCTGGCCAACGTGGTGAAACCTGGTCTCTACTAAAAATACAAAAATTAGCTGGGCATGGTGGTGCTTGCCTGTGGTCCCAGCTACTCTGGAGGCTGAGGCAGAAGAATTGCTTGAACCCAGGAGGCGGAGGTTACAGTGAGCTGAGATTGCACCATTGCACTCTAGCCTGAGCAATAAGGGTGAAACTCTGTCTCAAAAAAAAAAAAAAAAAAAAAAAAGGAAAAGAAAGAAAAATAACTTTCCTCTAAATTGCTTGATCAAAATTTGTTTTCTATTATTGATGGTTCAGAAAAATTTCTTTCAGCTTCATAACTTGATATTGGTAATACATAAGTTTTTAGGATTGTCATATTTGGGAAAACCACTATTGAGGTCCTTTCATGTATGAGCTATAATATTTTAGAGGATGTCAAGTTTTCTTGCACAGTGACTCATCTTAAAAATTATTTAATTGGCAATAGTCATTAGTTTGTTGATATCCCCATTGTAGTTTATTATGAGTTTTATATTATCTCACTGTCAGTATTTCATCTCAAACAAGCAAAAAATTTAATATTGTTCACATGATTCAGTGATAACTTGAAAATCATAAACATGTGACTTTATAGGTAAGCATTCTAGCTGTGTGCAGGACTGTTGTAAATTTGTACCCCGCAAACATATGAATTCTGAAGAAATCTTATTTCACATCAAGAAAAAAAAAATGTTTGATGCATTTATGCTTGAGTATATTCCTGGAAGGAAAGAATTTTTATTTTGGCTTGGCATTGATAAGAACCAATAACTTACAGTTTTATATTTCTGATGAAAAAAAATATTCCTGGACTAGCTTATGGTTCTGAAGTGGGTTGACTGATAGCCCCCAAAATGATATGTCTACATTTTAACTCCATCAACATGTGAATTTGATCTCATTTGGAAAAGGAGTCTCTGCAGATGTAGTTAAGGATCTTGGGGATCATCCTGGATTACCAAGTGAGCCCCAAATCTAATGACCAGCATCTTTAGAAGAAACAGAAGAGAAGACACGAACATGGAGGAGACAGCTGTGTGAAGACGGAGGCAGAGATTGGGGCTACACAGCCACTAACCAATGAACTCCCAGAGCCACCAAATGCTGAACAAGAAGAGGAAGCATCCTTCCCCAGAGCCTTTGAGAGGAGTGCAGCCCTGTCGACACATTGATTTCACACTCTTGGACTCCAGAACCATGAGAGATTGTGTTTCTGTTGTTTTAAGTCACTCAGTTTATGGTAATTTGTTATAGTGGCCCTAGGAAAGAAACTCATACCAGTTCTATACATTCCAAACCTGGTCTCCCTTCTACTACCCAAATATTGGGTAAATGGGGTTACAAAAAGACACACTCTTTTGTGAAATGTCCTCCAGCCATGCACCTCTCCATGGCCAGGTAGTACAGAGAAGGCCCCATGAGCCCCTCCCATTGTGGATGGCCAGCAACAACTTAAATACCCGTGAAAGTGACTGCAGGCCACATAAATACGTCTCACTAAACCCAGACTAAAAGCATCCCACACTCAGCTTCCCCTTAGCTGAATCCCAACAAATCCTCTTACTCCCATCAAGGGCACTCAGCACAAACAGAAATGTGAAGGCAAGGAAATCAGAGTGGAAAGAGACAGACATCTTAGCGGTCATGGTTAAAATATCTGACTTCTGGTCCAGACATGGTGGCTCATGCCTGCGCCCTTTGGAAGACCAAGGCTGGTGGATCACTTGAGGTCAGGAGTTTGAGACTAGCCAGGCCAACGTGGCAAAAGCCTGTCTCTACTAAAAATACAAAAATTAGCTGGGCGTGGTGGTGCACATCTGTAATCTCAGCTACTTGGGAGGCTGAAGCACAACGATCGCTTGAACCCAGGAGACGGAGGTTGCAGTGAGCTGAGATCATGCCACTGTACTCCAGCCTGGGCAACAGAGAGACTGTCTCCAAAAATACATATATATATATATGAGCAGGGTGTGATTCATGAGCTCTTTGTGCACAGCTGTCTCACTCCTAAGGAAGGTCTCACAGATCCTGAGCACAGCACTCAAGCCAAAAGGAATCCCTCTCAATTTAGAAATCTTCAGCCACTCCCTGAAAAATGAGGAATAGAGCCTAGGTATGTGGGAAAACCATGACAGGCACCTGAGCCTCAACAGATTTCAAATTTTTTAAATAGTTTAAAAATTTTTTAAAACAGATTTAAAAATCGTTTGGGGTTCTATTAAAGAACAACAGGGTCTTTGAACACAGAGTGGGTTCTTTAAAGGCTCCTCTGTCCTGCCAAGTTCACTTCACTTTTTTTCAGACTCCTTATACCACTGGATTAGTAGAAGAGAGTGGACATGGTTCATCTGAATTTCTGCATGCTCTTGATAAAATTTCTTAGGATAGGAAAGAAGAAATGACAGGGATTATTTGAAGATTCAAAGATGCTTCCGTGTCCACATTTGTCCTAATCTGTTCAAATTTTTTATCAGTGATGAGGATGAAACCGATGATGGCATGTTTACTAAATTTGTATACAATATCAAGCTGGAATTATCGGCCTTTCCATTAACAAACTTTTATCAAAAGCTTCTAAAGGAAGAAGCCAAGGGGATAAAAGGCACTTCTTCCTACAAGAGCTCAGAGTCCAAAGACAATCAATAAGGACACAATTGTGATGCACCTGTGTTTTACGCTACCACAGAGGGATGCAGGGGGGCTGTGGGAGCCCAGATAATAGGCCCCCAGCCCCACCGGACTTGCCACGTAGGAGGTGACAGCTGAGAAGTCTGAGAAAATGTAGAGGTTAGCCAAGCAACACTGGAAGAAGGGCAACCCACCAGAGGAGAGACATGCAGAGGCCCAGGTGCAGGTGGACACTGGTCTGTTCAGGAAGCTGATGTGGTTCTAGATAGCAGAAGCACCAAGAGTTGGAAGGGAGATGTCTGGGAACAAAGTCACAGAGTTAGACACCGGGCAGATCCTGCAGGAACTGGTTAAGGTAACTTTAAATTGTGTATTTTTGGTTGTTGTTCTAGAATGACGTACACTTAAAACTTTGGAACGGGGCCCCAAGGAGCTCCCATGTGGCAGGGAACACAGATGTGGAGCTCTTTCAATGCAGCGGGGAGAGTTGTTCACCAGAGTCAGCCACATGCCCCACACTTCAGGCTCATTGCTGGCTACTTCCCCTCCTCATTCTACTCCAGCCACATGGGCCCCAAAGCATCGAGCAACTTCCAGCCTTTTGGACCATCATACCAGCTCTTCCCTTAGCCCAGAATGCTCTCCTACCCCTGTTCCCAGAGTCCTGTACCCAACTAAATCCTTCAAGTCTCAGCTCAACTATTACTGCCTTACAGAAACCTAATTTGACTCCCCATTAATGTTTCTCTTGGCACTTTTTACTTTGGCAGCACTGATGACTTATACCTTTTAAAGAATATACGTATTTGTGTTATTTTTTAATGCCAGAGCTCCTGAGGGCAAGGTTGAATATGTTTTGTTCATGACTGTATCCCTTGTGATGATATCAAAAACTTGTATCAGTTTGAAAGAAAGAAGAAAGAAAGAAAAAAGAATGAAGTTCCAATTGTCTACCACTGCACAACAAACCATCCCAACATTTAACAACTTAAAACAACAACCATTGTATTTTATCCCCCAACTTTGTGGGCTAGTAATTTGTGAAGGGATCAGCTAGGCAATTCATGTCTTCTATGGTCTCCATGAAGATCATTTGATGGCATCAGATGGCAAATGGTCTGGTTTGGAGGGTCCAAGCCGGCTTTGCTTACATTTCTGGTGCCTTGATGGCTGGATTGCCGGACTCATTTAGAACTACTGATGTCAGTGGCTCCTCCATTATGTTGCTATAAATAGGTTAGTCAAACTTTCTACGAGGCGGCTCAGGGGGGAGGATCCTAAGAGACCTGGGTGGAAGCTTCAAAGTCATGTATGACCTAGTTCCAGACATTGACTTCCAATGCATGCTACTGGCCAAGCAAGTCACTAAGGCGATCCCAGATCAAGAGAGAGAATCAGAACCCACCTCCGATGTGTAGAATGTCGAAGATGTTGCAGGTATCTCTAAGTCACCACAATGCGGAGGGGGACAGGGGAATGACATTTATCCTTTCACAATGGTCATCCTGACTATAGTGTCCAGAAAGGATGAAAAAAGGATGGAATATGCTTAGGGAGATCAATTCAGAACATACTAGAAATAAAAATACAAAAAAAAAAAATGAGGGCTTAAATGATATCTACTGGAAGAGAAAAGGAGGCATGAATTTGAGAGAGATTTTAGGAGCAGTAGAAAGGAACAGTAAGAGCGTGGACTGGAGCCACATCATCTAGCTTTGAATCCTTGTTCTGCCACACACCAATGGTGAGAACTCTGGAAAACTAGTCGTTTTCTCTGGTCCTCAGTTTCCTCATCTGTAAAATGGGTATATTAACTGTACTTATTTCACAGAGTTGTTGAGCAGATTACATGACTTAATACATGGAGGAAAAAGCCTAAAACAGTTTCTGGGTATACTAAGGGTACAATAAATATTAGCTCTTAAAGGCAAAAAATAAATAAAACTTACTAGGAGTCAAGTTTTGTCAGAAAGCCAAGGCATTGCTAGAGGAAACAGGAAAGGTTCCCTCTACCTATGTGTTCTGTTTTGTCAGTGATGTTGAGGAGGCATTTTCAGCTTCCAACTCTGCAGCTGTAATGTACTTTGGAGTGTTGCATACTCCCACACCACCTAGATATGGTTACTTGTTAGGTTTACTGAATTCAATACTAGTGAAAAAAAGGGAGCAAATAAAAATGCACAGAGATGTTTGAAGTATGGAGGAGCTGAAGATGCTCCACAAAAGGACCTAAGTCCTAATAAAATAGGTATAACTGCATTAGCCTGAGGTCCTGGTCTTTCCTGCTCTTCCATCTTTCATCTGACATTGACCTTGCATCCACTCTCTTCCAGTCCCTGTGCCAGGTTCTGGGGATATGGTATGAACAAGACACTGTCCCTACATTTAATCCATAAACAGAGACATGCAATACAATGTCACAAGGGCTGGATCTGGGAGATGAGGGGACCCTGTAGGCGCATGTGAGGGGACATTCCAGGCTGATGAGTGGCTTTCACAAAGCTATGGAGGCATGTCGGGTTGGTGCCTAGGGTAGCATTGCTGTGACTACAGTGTGGGGAACAGTGGGCTTGGCAAGAGCAAAAGCCCAGGGGGCATCATTCAGACCACAGTGATGTCTGCAGTGGTAGGCAATGGGCTGGGAGCATGTGGGCTCTTTATCTGAGTCTGCCTGGCGTCTTTTTGCAGAAATCGCCCAGAAAGGCACTGAGATGCTGCCTGTCTGACCCTTCACAGAGACAGAGGACCAAAATCAGTTTATTGCCATTCTCAGATACTTCTTCAAAGTGCTTAAAGAGAGCAAACTGGTCATCCGGGCACCAGGTACAAGGACAGGAGGAGTTTGTGTCTGGCCATTAATGCTCCCGGGGACCCAGCAGGCCCACTCTGTGCCTCAGATCCTGAGATTGAGTCCTTCAGTCCTACCCCAGCTTCCTGGCAGTGGAGGAGGACAGACAAACATCTGAACCCTCTGCTGCCTTCACCCGCCTTCCTGCCTCCATGGGAGCCAGAAGAGATAAACCCCAAGGTTGGGTCTTGCCAAGCTTCCCATGAGTTAATATGTGGCAGCTAAACCCCAAACAACCCCAGAGGGAAAACAGCATGACCTTGCCTCATTCAGCCTAAAACTGCATGGCAGGACCAAGGGTTTGGCCCCATGAGAACGAACATTGAGGGGTGGTGTGTTAGTCCGTTCTCATGCTGCTATAAAGAACTGCCCGAGACTGGGTAATTTATAAAGGAAAGAGGCTTAATTGACTCACAGTTCCACAGGGCTAGGGAGGCCTCAGGAAGCTTACAGTCACGGTGGAAGGAGAAGCAAACACCTCCTTGTTCACATGGTGGCAGGAAGGAGAATGCCAAGCAAAAGGGGGAAAAGCCCCGTATAAAACCATCGGATCTTGTGAGAACTCACTATCCTGAGAACAGCGTGAGGGTAATGGCTTCCATGATTAAATTACCCCCACCAGGTCCCTCCCACAAGACTTGGGGATTATGGGAACTACAATTCAAGGTGAGATTTGGGTGGGGACACAGCCAAACCATATCAGGTGGCAAAACCCCCAGATAGAGTTTCCCCACCAATGAGCATCCAGGAGTCCAGCAAAGCACCTGATCCAGCCCTAATACTGACCCCAACAGCAAGCACACACTGACCCCAGCCCCGCATGGGAACCCTAATCCAACCTAACCCTAACCCTAACCCTACCAGACCCTCACCCACCGTGCTTTAATACCATAGCAATCTGAATCCAAGTCCCAGCCTCACTAACCCGATGCTCACCCTGAATAAAATAACTAAAATAAACTCTAACACCAACATCCATTCCAATGAATCCTAGATTGCCCTCAGCCCTAATTTTAACTCCGATTCCAACTTCACCCTAGGTCAAAGGAAATACAGAAAGGAATGGTCTCTGAGGAGAGAAGCGCTGCTGCCCCACAGTCTGGTGGTCTTGACTGACAGCTGTCTGCCATATGTAGCTTGAAATGTACCTGAAACAACTGTCCTTTGGGTTTAAAATCTGATAGAAGACTACTGCCATTATTAAAGGATTTAATACACAGAAATCTGTTTGGAAAGAACCAGACCTCAGAAGTTCACAGCTGAGAAATAGAGGCATTTGAGTTATTTCCTCTGTGAATAACAGACGGGGATGGAAGTTCTTAAGAAACTCTTCTCCTCCAACCCCTGATCTGCAGGAGTCATCAGGAAATGGGATTATCTTCAATTTATAAATGATGAAGAATTGCCAGCTTCTAAGCAGAGAGAGGAAGGGGGTACTGTGTCACAGACAGGAGAATCCAAAGGGAGAAGCTAGATTTTTAAAAGAGACGCCAGTATGTTTAATTCTTACTGTTCAGCCTCCTCCTGAGCCTGGAAGGCTGGTACTGGGTGCCCAACCTGTGGCCCGTAGGGTGAGTGAGGGCTCCTAACCCTGGCTCAGAGTGTGAGGCCCCAGGGTAAGTCCCAGAGTTGCACTCTGCTGGAGAAGGCAGAGGTCAGCCTGGAAATGCGACACCAAAATGGGCTGTCAGTCAAAGAGAAGACAAATAACAGAGGCTGAGACACAAAGCCCAAAGGCAGAATGGCCGGAGCCATAAGGGCCAGAAGGAGAAACAGCGGGTTGGGACAGGAAAATGGGATGGGGGTGGGGGAAGGCAAGCAGTCTGAATTCAACCCAAGGGTCCACGGCAGCACCCCAAGAGCTTTTACACAATTACAGCACAAGTGCACATGGAAAAGTCAGATTCCTTTTATAATAACCCCTTTCTCAGACTCAAAAAATTTAGAAGATTTAGAAAGTACAAAAAGTGTATAGAAGCCAAGTAAATTGAACTACAATCCTTGACTTGAGTGATGGTCATTTCAAGAGGCAGGACATTACTAGGACTTAAATTGTTTCAAGAATTTATCCCTTCACCCTCAAGTTTCAGCTACTGACATCTGAAAGGAAAAAAAAAATACTGTTCCCTTTCTTTGTCCAAGAGGACAAAGCCTCCTGAAAGGAAATCAAGGCCACAGCTGATGCTAACAGACCAGATTCTGTTTCCTGCACTCCAGAAAAGGGGAGGCAGCTGTTCATTCAGAAAAGGGTTATTGATCATCTCCTGTCTGGCACTATGTTCGGCCCTGGCTTCCAGCACAGCAGATGCCATCCCTTCCCTTGGGGCACTTACACCTTCTGCAAAGGCTGCTGTGGTCCCTGAGGTCAGTCCTACAGCACATCCCTGACACATACCCACATACGCTGTCACACACCCCCACACACGACAGCATCACACACAACTTGCACACCCGAATACACAATCATCCACATATACTCCCACTCACACACCTGTATATCCACATCACATCACACTGACATATACTTACACAGACTACACTCACATGCATGCACTCACCACACACACACCTCCTACAACATGCTCTCACACATGCAGTAACTGCTAAACACACATGAGGCAGTTATCTCCTCCTTCCTTTGTACTCCCTTAGCTCCTGTGTAAAGTGAGCTGTGGCATTTACCACACTGTAATGTGATTAATTACATCCTGCCTCTCCTCCACCTCCACCTCAACCCGGAAACTTGCTAAGTTCATTTCTGTAAGCCCATCTTCCCGCTCAGTGCCTGGCACATGGCAGGTGCTCAGTAATGTTCACTGTGTGAACTTTGAAGGCCACAACTATGGACTTTGGTCCAAGGAGCAAGTCTCACCCTCTCCCCCACTGGCTGGAGTTGGAGTTAAGGGGGAGAAACACCTAAGGGAGCCCCTCAGCAAATGTTCTAATACAAGGCTCTCCCAGCTCAGCTCTACAGCGCCCAGCGATCCTTCCTGCTTGTCCCACTTGTTGGAGGGAAGCCAGTGACCTTGTGAGAAGAGGCAGGACTTTGTCAGATCGGCATGGTGGTCTCAAGGTCCCTGCCCAATTCTCCCATTTCTCCCTTTTTCTTTTCACAGTATTACTCCCCAGTAAACCTTTTGCACACAACTCCAAAAGAAGGAGTGGGAGGGAAAGGAGGAAGAGGAGCCTGAAAGAATAGCTGCATCTCCACAGCACACACCCATTAGTGACAGTCACAAGCCTAGGTCTTACCTTCAGCTTCAAGGAGCCAGAAATCTGATTTCTCAGCCCTCTGAAGGTTGAGCAGGTGTCAGGAGACTGAGATGTGCTCACCAGTTCCATGTAGGATGGTAGGTAGACGGAGCAGTTCATAAATCTCAGGAGAGGGAGGGGAGGGGAGGGGAGAGGAAGTGAGGAAAGGGGAGGGGAGGGGCGAGTAGGGGAAGGGGGTGAGGAGGGGAAGTAGGGAGGAGGAGGGCAGATGAGCAGAGGGGAGGAGCAAGGGGGAAGGGAGGGAGGGAAGGGGGAAGGGGAGGGGAGAGGAGAGGGGGAAGGGAGGGATGGGAGGGAGAGGAGGGAGAAGAGGAGGGGCAGGGCAGGGGAGTGGGGGAAGAGGAAGGCAGGGGAAGGGAGGAGACCAGCAGGGGAGGGGAGGGAAGGGGAGGAGGTGGGCAGGGGAGGGAAAGGGAGGGAGAAGGGGAGGGGAGGGGAGGAGATGGGCAGAGGAGGGGAAGGGAGGGAGAAGGAAAAGAAAGGGGAGGGAGAAGGGGAGTGGAGGAGAGGAAAGAGGAGGGGGCAAGAAGGGGAGGGGAGGGCAGAAGAGAGGAGTAGGGAAGGGCAGGGGAGGAGAGGGGAGGGGAGCAAAAAGGAGGGGAGGGGAGGGGCTGCTGAAGCCCCACTATTCGTACAACCTTCTAGTGTCAGGTCAGCTCCAGGGCATGCCCAGGCCAAATGGAATACCAGCATAACTTCAGAGCTACCCACCCCTTCCCTGTCACAATATCTGTTGGGTTTGGCCATCGTTAGCCATCCCTGATGCTCTGCTGAGGTTGTGTGACACCTCCACCCACAAACTCCCACCCCTCCCAGGCACCTTCACACACAAGCACAGCCCTGGGGGGGCAGCTCCCTTTCCAATATCATGCTTAGGAACTTGACTCAGGCTCAGCTTGCAGAGACCAGGACTTGCCCACGTCCTCCTCCCCCACCATAATACACCAATACTGAGTCCTCTCTTCTTTTCCTGCAAGACCTTCTACTCTTTGGGGCTATTTCCCCACCACCAGCCTGAGAGCTGTGCTCCACCTTGGGACTCATTAGCATTTTTAAGGTTCTTATTCCCATACACATCCTGCCCTGGGATTGTCCTCTTCCTTGAGGCATTAGCACCTTCCCTTCCCCTTTCTCACCCCAGCCCCGCCTGCCTGGGGTCAGCCTTCAATCCACACAGTGTCTGGGGAAGAGCCTAGAGGCCTGGTCACACTTCCCCCGCCCCCCGCCCCATGTTTCACAGCCCATCTCTTCCTGTCGGAGGCACGTCCTGAAGTCCTGAGCCCCCTCCCATCTTTTCTCCCTCCCCGCATAAGAGGTGTTCCCATAATCAGTAGGCATCAGTCGGCTCTAATCAACCCCCTATTTTGACTATTTTAGCAGCAATAAAAGGGCCATAAAGAGCAAGTCAGTGGGCCCTCTAGGAGCATGGCGCTCCTTCACTGTGATATAATGAAAAACACCAAGTGCTTCCTCGGAGCCCTAAGTGACAGCCCTGGCAGGAGAGCTATTGGGGGAAGCCTAATTATGCTATAAATTAAAGGGCTTTTTTTTTACCCAACATTATGACCTTTAATAAGATTGTTTTTACAACCAGCTGTCAATAAATCATCCAGGAGCACCAGTGAGAAGCATTCTCTGAGAACTTCTGCGAATTTCATTAGCTGCAGTTTATTTGGTTTTGGTGAGCTATGATGTTTTTTAAATCTCAAATTAAAGGCTCTGAACCATAAAAGCTAATTCAGAAAAGTTCCTGTTTCAGCCTCTGAAAACAAGCCCCCCTAATTGCAGAAATTAGCTGAGATGTGGCCAGGCCAGGAGGTCATTACTTGGGAAGCAATGACAAGTGCCTGAGGCTTCCCCAGGCTTGGCAGCCATGGGCCCCCACAGAACCTGAAGGTGACAGTCCCAGGGTGGACAGCTGGCCCTACCATGGCCAGGCCCTGGGAGGTCACAGCCCTGAAGACTGCTGAATCAGGAGAGACAGGCCAGCTCACAAGCTCGGGCTCAAAGGGGCTAGTCCTTGGCCAACTGATTCAGGAATCCCGCAAAACTGTTTAACCTATTCCTCGGAACGTCCTGCCTCCAGCTTTCTTAGAGTCCATTTATTGTCCTCAGAACAGTGACACTGCATGTATGTGACCGCCTTTCTGAAATACATAACCAGTGATAAATGAAGAATACATGCAGAAATGGTATATTCAGAGGTGTTGGCTATGACGATAAAGTCCATGGAGTCCGTGCAGACATGGTCAATAGAAGCAGAGACGATGATGTGAGGGTGGTCGCCCACCTCCTAAGAGAGCAAGCGGGCCTGGTACATGTGATGCAGCAGCTAATGTGCTGGTGCAGGCCAATATCAGGAGGCCTGGATTTAAATTCCAGCCCTACTATGAATTCTGGAAACTTGGGAAAGCACAGTTAGATTATGAAGCCAGACAGACCTAGTTCAAATACTGGCTTCAACCCTTGCTAGCTGAGCGGCCTAAGGCAAGTTACTTCATCTTTCTGGACCTCAGTTTCCTCATCTGAAAAATGGAGATATTAGTACTTCCCCCAGAGGGTTGTGGTGAGGGTGAGCGAACTGAGGCATATGAATCACCGGGCACAGTGCTGGTGTCCATAAGCTCTCAATTAACATCAGCTGGTAACAATTGTCGTAAGAGGCGTGATTGTACTTAACCTCTCTGGGCCTCAACTTTATCAAATGACTTCTCAAGCCACTTGCATCACCGTACAGAAGTGATTCTGAGAGTTGTAAACTCCGCTGCTTAAACCTGCCAGAGGCCTCGCATTGCCCACAGGATTCAGTCGAAGCTCCTTGGAAACAGCCTGCCTGGTTGGGTCCCTGACTGCCCCTCCAGGTCCATCTCCTGCCAGTTGCAATCAACAGAACGTGTGTTGACTCTACCTCTGGGCCCAAGCACAGTCTCCCCACTGGCTGGAATCAATCCTTCCAGAGCCTCTTCACCTAGCTCATTCCTACTCTTTCTGCCAGCACCTAAAGTCACTTCTCCTAGGAACCTTTCCTAGCCCCTCATCCCCACCCCTCCACTCCTACACGTGCCGCTCTAAAACCTGCTACTCCTGCTCTCAGAGACCTCATCACTTTGCACTGACCACATTGTCTAACCCGCTGTCCCCACCAAAGTAGGCAGCATAGACCGTGTCTCTTTTGGTCTCCTTGGATCCCCTAAGTCAATACTGTCCTTGGCATATGGTATGTGCTTAAAATATCTGCCAACGCAATGTTAAATGATGCAGCATTTAGAGACATATTATATGGGAAGAAAACTATATACAGAACTAGAATAAGTTATTTTGTAAGCAATTATTTGATTTGTAATTAGAAATTGGGTTCTTTCTTTTAACTGATTATCTTAGAAGGTTGTCAGAAAATAAAACTGTTAATACATCTTACTATGGCCTTAACTATTTGACCCTCATCTCCTTTTTTCTCAGAGAATAAGGCAGAGGAAAAGAAGAGAAACTAAAGGCAAGGCTGTACCAGAAAAGACTGACTTTGAGGACTAACAGAAACTGAGGCTGGGACCTAGCAGAGTGCTATTTACCTCCAAGTTCTTTCCCCACATTCCCCCATCTGCCCAACTTCCACAGCTCAGGGGTCTTTTCTCCTAGGGTAGAAATATGAATGACTCTAAAATTTCCCAATGAAAACCATCCGTGAAGTTGTGCGTGGGAAATGAAATGCCAGCCCGTGGGCGTCAGCAACTGTGAAGAAAGCGTGGCATCCACGCTCACCTGGGCTTCCTTTGGTTTGCCTCATTAATCAGCTCCCCAGGTCATCCGTGCGTCTCGCCTCAGGCTCACAGGTCTGGTTTTTGTATAATACACATTTCCCCCAGTTTTTATTTCATCTGTTTTTTTCAAGCAGCCTTTCCATTATTTCTGAACATTTGAGTTAAAAAAATGTAAATTACAGACGCCTGCAGATTGACGTAATGTGAAAAGAAGGCGGCTGTTTCCCCTTCCTCCAAACAGGGAACATGGTTTTTCAAACTAATAAACCCCTTAAACCTCATGAAGCCCATTTCGACCTTTTTAAATGGCTCCTTTCAGAAGGGGAAGGGAAAAAGCAGCAGCAGGAGAAAGTGTTGGGGGCCGTGTCATGGCGGGAGACGGAATGATCCCAGCTCGTGCAGATGGAGTCTGTCCCTTCCCTCAGTCGGAGGTTGCAGCCACCAACAGACTGGCCATGCTGAACCTGGGAAGGGAAAGCCCACAGCATGGGGACAGGCCTCTGAAGTCCTGGTCAGAGGAGAGACTGAGCAGACGCAATAGAGAGGAATTCTGTGGTATGGGGGGTTCTGGAGAAGGTGAGAGCAAAGGGATCAAGTGGGAAATAGGAGGGATTCGCTTTGACACTGTGGCTGGGATTGTGGGTGGGAGGGCACTGGCGGAAGCAGGGGGGTTGAAGCTACCAGGGAGGCAGAGCCAACATTGCCTGCCTTCTCTAAAAGCAGGAATTGAATTTGGAGGAGACCATGGAGTTGGGGTTATGGACGGTGGGGAGATCTGAAATAGAGCAGTGAAAAACTCCAGGAGACAATCAAAGCCAAAGGACTAATCGACCTCTAATGGGCAAGACTCTTCTGTTTTGAACACTCAGAGAGGAGAGGCCCCCTCAGTAATCTCTAGGGATAGAGTCAAGGGTCACTTTCCTCATTCCAGAGGGCTCTGGCTGTCTACCCAGGCATTGGGTCCTGTTCTGTCTACAGTCCTGAACCAAGCAGAGAGCAAGACATATAGGAAGTATCCAGAAATATTTACTGAATGAATGAGCTAATACATGAATGGATGAATAAGCAAATGGAATGAGCAGTATCTAAACAACTGTAATCCTTCTGACAGGAAGTGTGAGTGCCTTTTCTCCAAGAACACCAAGATTACTCCCCCCCAAAAAACAGGGCTGCCATGTACAGTTCCACAGGTACTAGGGATCCAAATAAAATATTTTCCTTTCAAAGCAGCCTATCATTCAGGAAGCAAAGCATTCTAATAACAATTGAGGAGTCTCTCTCTTGCTTTGTCTCTCTCCAGAGTTCAACCAGCTGGGATTTGAAAATGAGAGACGGCAGAAGGGACAGCAAAGTCCACTTGGAAACTTCCTGGGGGAGAAGCTGGCAGGGACCACCCTGTGCCTCCCCCTCATGTTGATGATCCTCACTGTTTAGCGGCTGAAAACAGGTCTTTGAAGTTTCTGGCTTTGCCTCCAGCAAATCAGCCACAGCTTCCCTTCTATTCCAGGCTGGTTTGAAAATAACTCTTCCAGTGCCTCCACCTCCCGATCCATGGAGGAGACTTAAAATTTAGCAAGCTTACCCCTTCCCTGTCACACTCACATCAAAGGACAATGCTAGGGACCTCCAAGGGAAATACTTGTGCACCCCAGGACCCTGGGATTCACACTTCCTTCCAGGCAGCTGCAGGGGAATGGAGGAAATGTATCATATGAACAGAGGCAACTCTGGAACCAGCCCTTCCTCTACTGAGGCCAGGAAGACATGGACGGGTTGCTACTCAAAAGGCAAATGGAGGTGTCCCCTGCAATTTGAACAGGCTGTGGATGTGCTTTACCATCATCATGCTACTTTGGCTTCTAATTTAGGGAGCAGAGGGCAAGGCCTCTTAGAGCACAACATCTTTGAGCTAAACGGCTTTGAGTGAAAAGTAAAATCACTTAAAAAAAAATACAACTGCTTATCAACTTTATTCAGCTCCTATTTAGATGTGAAAAATGCTCCAGAGGGAGGTTTCCTGAGCAAAGGCCAGGATTTACTGTGTATTTCCCACAAACAGGGCTCACTGGTTCCTTCTGTGAGAAATGAAACCCAGCAGACCCACCCAGCAGGCCTCACGGGCAAAAAGGAGTCTACGCCAGATTAAAAAATCCACTTCAGGACTTTTTTACTGCTGGAGTGGGCTGGAGAGCTGTCAATGGGCAGGAAAATAGCACATCTGGAATGTGGCTCTGTCCCCGTGCTGGCTGGTATAACTCAACATGTACGTCAGATTTTTTTTTCTTTAATGGCCAAGATTTATCTGGCTTCTATTCATTTTTTAAGTCCAGGGTGAATATGATTGTTAACTTCTATACTTTTACATTTGTGTAAATTAAAAGCCATATTTCACTACTGGGCAGATGGCTTGCTTGCCTTAAATGTAAAAATGGCAAAGCTAAGCACTATAATCCAAGACATGGATTACCCAACTCACCCAGAAGATACTAAAAGAGAAAGATCTTGTGATTTTCTTCACCAAAGCTATACCCCCTTTGTGCCTTTATAAAATCTGGTCCTGGAAAAGTTGGCGCCAAGATGCTCAAACTGCAAGTAAACTTTAGGATTAATTTAGTCAGTCGTGTTCTGACTGTGGCAACAAGAGGTTATTACAGGCTTTTTTTATTATTATTATTTGATTTTATTTTTTTGTAGCAAGCAAATTGGTTTGTAAAACAGATATAACCATTTTAACTCCTAAAGAGATTTGGAGGAGAGTGGATCCTTCCGGAGACAGCCATCTCTTGCTTTTTTTGGTTGGGGGTTGACAACTGTTTTGAGCATAAGGGAATGTCTTTTTCATGGTACTTGGCATTTTCTCTTAAGTTAAAAGCAAGAGCAATATAATAAACGTTTGCTAACAACCCCCCACATACTTAGATTTATTGGCTAGTTAAATCTTTAATGGTTAAAGTTAAAAACCTTTTATTTTAAGGCCTTGGGGATTTGCACAGCTGGAATGTTACATTTCAATATATTCAAATTGGAATGGAAAAGCCAAAGTGGCCAGGACATTGACTTTCTTTCTTGGATGTCCCAAGCTGACAACAGGCATAGCCTTGCCCCAGGGCCTCCCTCCTCACCCCGAGCCAAGTCCAAAAAGGGAAGGGGAGAGGAGGAAAGCAAGCACGCTACAGGGGCCAATTTGGGTGGCTCCCTTCCTACTTTCACTCTCCTGTTCTTGATCTGCACTCAAGTCACTGAGAAATCAAGGAGTCTCTACATTCTGATTCTGCCACTCAAGTGACCCATCTTGGCAGGGTCACACTCCGCTGGTCTCACCCTTCTGGGAGCTCCCTAATTTGGTCGTCTGGGTTAGAAAGGTGGTGTGCAGCAGCAGTGGTGAAGGTGCTAGGGTCACTGAGTTGATGAGGGTTGATAGGGAGATGGGAGAGAATGGAAGACTACCAAAGCACAATGGAAGGACATGATTTGAGATAAGAGGTAGGAGTGACAGAAGTGACAAAGAAGTGACAAAGGGTGGTACTGATGACATCTAACCAAATGTTTACTCTGTGCCAGGTCATTTCAAGTTCCTTTACATGAATTATTTCACGGATTCTCCAATCTAGTACTATGTTGACCTTATACAGATAAGGAAGCTAAGGTGTAGAGAACTAAGCAACTCACCAAGACTAGAAAGAGATAGACCCAGGCAATCGGACTGGACAGACTATAATTTTGATGCAGGCTTCAAAGAGATGGGGATGGGAATATCAGAGGCCTTGAAAATTGAGAGGCATGAGTGTTCAATCACTGCTAAAGCAGAACCAGTAAGGATAGTTCCATCACTTTCAGGAAACATGATTATGAGGAAATGCTAGTTCTCATGCACATCCCACAAGTGCAGACCGTCACTTCATCCCAGTGGTTCCTCATGTACCTTAATACACAGAAACATGTTCTGACAAAAGATATTTTACGCACTCATCTACTCACTTCACAGACACATGCTTCAGAAACACTATGGCACCAATACTTTCACACAGATGCGCCAACATTCACACTCACATCTGGCACCACACATGCACACACACACTTGTGTACGCCGAGGGGGATACGAGATGCAGTTATCTCTTGATGATCCCTTGGGATTCCACCATGACTTTGTTTCTCAAATACTGACTGACTGTTGTCTGTCCTACTGACAATGATCCACCTAGCCAAGGGCGGATCCTAAAGGATGCAGGATAAAGCATGTGGATCAGATGGCCAGAAATATAAGATGATCAAAAGGCTCCCAGACACAGTGGAGATAAAAGAATCTTCCACCCATCACTTTCAGTCTCCCATCCTGAGGGCTCTCACCTTGAGAAGAGCCACCCAGCCTTTGCTAGTGGCTTTTGCCATTAGGGGTTAAAGGTCAAAGTTGGGTCTTTGGTCACCAAACAGGATGAAGACTGCAGACAGCAGGCATGTAAGTCACTCTTCTTAAGGAAACTTGACTGCTGAGCCCAGGAAGAGAAGACTCAATGGAACACATCAGGCTCCCCGTGAATTTTCTAGCTCCGAAACGTTAATATTTCTCAGATGGAGGCTCACGACGTTCACAGGGTTTTCCATTTCAAGGCCATTTTTGCTTTTTTAAAATGGGGTTTGATGTTCTCTGCACAAACATAGGTTTAACAATCGACAAAGCACCAGGCAGCCGACCTTGGCACTTGTACGTCGGTCCTGCAAGACAGTAAGGCCACTCAGCTCGTATTGTCTGCAAAGCCATGACTCTGTGTTCCCTGGCACAGAGACCTTGCCAATTGCAGGAAGTTGGGAAATAAAAGAAACTTTTCAAATAAAAAGATGTCAATTTAACAGCCAGGGACCTGGAAACAGATGTTCCTTGCCTAGACCAAGAGCCGCCCACCCGCCCGCCCATCCGTCCTCCGGGTTTTCAAAGTCACTTCTTGTCAGGTGCCCTGGTTAAGAGACAGAATTAATGAGCTGTGCTCCATTTTACGGCTGCCGTCTGATGTGGGAGCTGTGTGCGGAGCACTCCGCGGACAGGCCAGCTCGGCCCCAGCCCTTCCTCCAGCAGCTCAGCCTGGATCAAAGCGGCGAGCAGCTCAGCTTTTATAGCAAAATGATTAAAACCACGTGGGGCTTATTTCCTCACACGTGACCTCCCGACAAAGTGCAGAGCGGGGAGCCAAGGAAAGGTGAACCCAGGGGTCTGTAGGCCCAGGGAAGAGTAGGACCCACAATGCAGAGACATAACAAGTAAGCACAGATGCAGCAAGTAAGCACAGACGCGCATGCGCACGTGCTGCTTTACACGGACTAAAATAATACACCCTCACACGCATAAATAAATGCTCTTTCCCTGCAAGTGGAAACGGCCCAGAACGAGCAACCAGAAGGCCTAATGGGCCAGGTGTGCTAGGACCACAAAGATAAGTAAATAAATGTTCCTAGTAATTCAATTACTCCTAACACTTGTAGAAAGTACTACTGGATTATACTTGGAAAGTAAGGCCCAAATATCCCTCCAGCATCTGGACAAATAATCTCTCACCTGTCTGTAGTCTTCGGCAACTTCACCACACCTGAAAATTACAGCTCCCTGGTGGCAGGCAACTTTGCCTCTAAATTGATTGATTTGATCAAATGATCACCTGGTTGGTTCCCCTCCCCTGGAATTCCTGCGTAATCTCCTCCGCCCAGTGAGACTGGATTTACTGGCAGAGGTGATGAGATGTCGCTTCCGAGATTAAGTCACCAAAGAACTGTGGCTTCCTTCTTGGGCGTCTCTGGCTTTGGGGGAAGCCAGATGCCATTTTGTGAGCTGAACTAGGGGAGCACCACATGGCAAAGAACCAAGGGAGACCTCCAGCCAACAGCCTGCGAGGAATGGAATCCTGCCAACAGCTCCTGGAGCCAGAGTAGAAACCGACCTTTCCCATCAAGACAGGATAACTGCAGCCCCAGGCCACACCTCAGTTGTAGTCTTAAGAAAAGATCCAAGTTGTGCCTAAATTCCGGATCCCATAGAAATAGTGAGATAATCAATATTTGCTGTTTTAAACTGCTACATTTTCGGGGTGATTTGTTGGGTAGCCATAGGTAACTAATACACCTACTTGGCTCCTTTTCCACCGCTGAAAATCACTGCTTCTTCGATCTTTTCTCCTCCCATGGGATATTCCTGTGCAGTCAGATAGAATTTACTGCAACCTTTAAGAACTTACACCATCAGCCTCACTGCTGCCTTTACCTCTCTGAGCTCATCCCAGCCACTCTGGCCTCTTTGCTGTGCCTTGAACACACCAGGTATGACCCAACTCAAGGCCTGGGCACTTCCCAGGGCTTGCTCTCCCACTTCCTTCAGGTCTTTGCTCAAACATCACCTCTTCAAAAGGCTTTCCCAGACCACTCTGCTTAAATAAATAAATAACCTCCATCTCACCCCTAGGGCTCCTTGTTCCCCTTTCCTGCTCAGTTTTTGCCATAGCCTTTATCATCATCTCACATACTATCTATCTTACTCATTTTATTTCTTGTTTGATTCTCTCCTCCCCAGGCCAAAAGACAGGAATTTTAGGGTTTCGTCTGTTTTGTTCACTGCTCCATTCTGTGTCTAGAACCCTGTTTGGCACAATGTAGGGGTTTTTCTTAGTCCATTCAAACTCTATAATAATGTTCCATAGAAATTTTTATTTCTTACAGTTCTGGAGCCTGGGAAGTCCAAGATCCAGGTGTTGGCAGATTTGGTGTCTGGTGAGGGCCCACTTTCTGGTTGATAGGTGGCACCATTTAGCTGTGTGCTCACATGGGAAGGGGCAAGGTAGCTCTCTGACGCCTTTTTATACAGCCACTAATCCCATTCCTAAGGCCTCCACCTCCATGATTTAATGACTTCCCAAAGGCCCCAACCTCCTAACACTGTTACGGAAACACCAGGGGTTCCATCTAGGTCCTGCTGCTCACCACACACAAAGCCAATCACTAAGGCAATGAGTATTGCCAGGGAAGAAGGCTTTAATCAGGGACTGCAGCTGAGGAGATAGGAGATCAGCCTAAAATCCATCTCCCTGACCAATTAAAATCAGGGGTTTATATAGCAGGGAAGAAATGTAACTACATGCGGGGAGCAGGAATTAGAGAAGGATAAAGAAGAGGAGTTGGTCAACAGGAAGCAGGTGGTCAGTTAGGCAGTCATGATGGTTGAAGGGTCTGGCCTCTCATGGCCCAGATGCAGTGATCTGGTCTCAGTTGCTTGATACTATCTGGGAGTCCTGATGACTGGTTTCCTGAGAAAGGAACTCAGATAAAACTATTGTAACTTTCTTAAGTTTTAAGACAGAGAGGGTCTATTTCTATGTTCATTCAAAAGAAACCTTAAACATCAGTTCTATGGGACAATTGGGCCAGTTTCAACACCAACACCTTGGGGGTTAGGATTTCAACATATGAATTTGTAGGGGTGGACACATACATTCAGCAGCATTCAACAAGCACTCATTGAATAAATTAATGAATGAAGATATCAAGCTCCCATTTTCTCAAGCACCTACTATTTGGTTGGTGCAAAGTAATTGAGGTTTTTCCCATTGTGTGTGTGTGTGTGTGTGTGTGTGTGTGTGTGTGTTTGAGATGGAGTTTCGCTCTTGTTGCCCAGGCTGGAATGCAGTGGCGTGATCTCGGCTGACTGCAACCTCCGCCTCCCGGGTTCAAGCAATTCTCCTGCCTCAGCCTCCCGAGTAGCTGGGATTATAGGTGCCTGCCACCATGCCCAGCTAATTTTTTGTATTTTTGGTAGACACAGGGTTTCACCATGTTAGCCAGGCTGGTCTCGAACTCCTGACCTCAGGTATCAGCCTGCCTGGGCCACCACGTGCATCCAGCCATTACTTTTAATGACTATTACAAAGCAAGTACTTTGCCTGCATTGTCGTTAATCCTCATAAAAACTCTGCAATGTTGACACTATTGTTTCTCAATTTACAGAATCTAAAATCTGAGATTAGGAGATGCTGTCTTTTTCAAGGTCTCGCAAGGCTGTGCTGGGATTCAAGCCCCCAACATCCTTTTTCTCCCCTTCTCCATTGCTTTGGATAGCTCTTTACAGTTAACAAAATGCCTTCAATGCAGTGATCTCATCTGACCTTAACAATAACCCTGGGAAAGAAGAATTGTAATTATCATCTCCATTTTGACATATATGAGAATCAAAGCTCAGAGAGGCAAAAGTATTTGCCCTGGTTGACACAGCTGGTGAACAGCAGAGCCATTCTTCAGTTCATTCAAAAGACATTTGCTGAACAACACCCAGGTGCCAGACCCAATAGCTAATAGGATGTGATGCCTCAAGCTTTCTGCCTCCCTAGTCTTGTGGTGCTGAACCTTGGCCACTGCTATGTGTTGAGTACTCATCCAGGGTAAAATGTGGGTACTTGTAAATGTTAACTTGTGTTGTCCAGACATGGCCTGAGAGGGGCTGGTCTGAAAGGAGATTGACAAGTGAGGGCTGAGATTACTGGGAAGCAGAACCGGAAGAGATGATGGAAGAAGGAGCTTTTTAAACACTGAGCCAGAAGATGTAGTAAGCAAGAGAAGGTTGTGGGTCAGAGCTTTTTAAAATCCCTTTTTATCCTTATTCCTCACTCCCATCCCCCCACAGGCAACCTTCTCAATGTGTTTGATGTGTATCATTTTGTTTCTTTGTGCTTTTGCAAAGTGCTTATTTTTCTTTTGTGCATAAGTGTTTTGATTAATGCAAATATTATTATGTTGTGTATTTAATTTTTCCACCCAGCAGTGTGTCAAAGATTCATGTGTGTTACTACATTTACACCTAATCCATTGCTTCTAATTGTTACATAACATGGTGTGTACCTATCACATCTTACCCATCTGCTTCCCCAGGGATGACACCCAGACAATGCTGTGATGCACATGCCTGCCATGTCCCCTCCTGGGCCTGTGTGAGTTAGACTGCTGGTTCATAGGGTATAGTCACAATTCAGTAGTGCCTGCTTGCTCTGCTCCCTGAGATACTCCCAGAAGCAGAGGATGAGCATTCATATACCCTCATATCCCTGCCATCACTTGGTGTTATCCAGTTTTCTAATGCCTGCCAGTCTAATAGATGTAAAGTGATATATCATTATTGCTTTAATTTGCAACTATCTAATTATTAATGTGTTGGAGCAACTCTTTATATATTTGTTGGCCTTTTAGATTCTCTGGAGTAAGCTAATCAGATTTAAAGTGGAAGAGGGAAGAGCCATCTATTTAATTAATCTTGATTCCTGGGAAAATCCAAAGGGTTGAGAGGTCTCCAGGCATAGGAACCAGGGGTGCTCAAGCTTACAAATGGAAAATGTTTCCAGGAGAACCACTGGACCTGAACTGGGAGGTTTTTCTTGGAAACCATCTTTTTGTTTCCCCCAAAATACAAGACAGAGCATGGAAAACTGGATTTAGCCAGTTTGACTGGATTTAACCAGCCAAAACATATTTCCTGGAAACATAAATAAGTTGAATTACATTAAAAGGAAGAATTTCTGTTCTTTGAAAGACATGATTAAGAGATTGAACAGAGAATCCACAGCGTGGGATGAGATATTTGCAAACATATATGGCAAAGGACTCAGATCCAGAATATATGAAGAACTTCTACAAATCAGTAAGAAAAAGACAAACCACTCGATAGAAATATGGGCAAAAGACTTGAGAAAGCACTTCATAAAAGAGCATCTCTGTATGGCAAAAATCGTATAAAAATGTGCTCAACTTTTTAAATAATAAGAAATACAAATGAAAACATCAATAAGATGCCACTGCACACCCACCAGAATGACTAAAATGAAAAAGACAGACCATACCAAACGTTGGCTGGAATGTAAATTGGCACATCCTCTTTGGAAAACTACTTGGCCAATATCTTCTAAAGATCCCCCTGTGCATACCCTTTGACCCAACAGTTCCATCCTAGGAATTCATCCAAAAGAAATGTGCTCGTTAAAATACATGTCCAAGAGTTTCATACACTCTAGCCTGGGCAACACAGTGATACCCTGTCTCCTAAAAAAGGAGTGTTCATAGCAGCATTATTCACAATACAAAACTTGAAAGCTACCCAAAGACTCATCAATAATATGGGTAAATGATGGTGTTATATTCATGTAATGAAATACTACACAGCAACAAAAATGAAAGAACTGCAGTTTTACTTTATGCAAAGTACAAAACCAGGTGGTGAAGTCTATGGTGAAGTCAAGACAGTGATCACCCTTGAGCAGATATCAAATGGGAAGAAGTGGGAGAAATTTTCAGGGTGCTGGTCCCATGGGTGTGTTCCCTTTGTGAAATTTCATCAAGATGTAGTCTTATGATTTTTTAACTTTTCTGTATGTATTTATACTTTGATGAAACATTCAGAAATATTACATGGGTACCTACTGTCCAGCCCCAGCCCCATAGTGACAAATCAGGAATAGGAGACAGCCCTGAAGGTAGAGGGGGTAGTTGGCAACGGGTTGCAGAATCATCGTCCACATACAAGAACAAATCCTCGCCCTGCCTTGCTTTGCCAGTGGAGTACAAGGGAGGTCACAGCCAATATGTGAGATTTCAGAGGAGGCAAGATAGCAGTGTCTTAAATGTGGGTAGGGTTTTATTAAGAACCAAGTACTTTGACCAGGCACGATGGCTCACGCCTGTGATCACAACACTTTGAGATGCCGAGGCAGGTGGATCACTTGAGATCAGGAGTTTGAGACCAGCCTGGCCAACATGGTGAAACTCTATTTCTACTAAAAATACAAAAATGAGCTGGGCATGGTGGCGGGCACCTGTAGTCCCAGGTACTTGGGAGGCTGAAGCAGGAGAATCACTTGAACCCAGGAGGCAGAGGTTGCAGTGAGCCAAGATCACACCACTGCACTCCACCCTGGATGACAGAGCAAGACTCTGTCTCAAAAAAATAAAATAAAATAAAAAAACAAATACTTTCACATAGTTCCATGCATGCAACCTTTGCAGCAGAGGGAGCAGAGATCTCTAAAGGCAATGTGACTTCCTTGAGTCCACACTGCCAGTAAATACCAGAGCTAGATCTAGTTCTCAGGTCTTCTAGTTCAGGGATCTCCCTCGCATGCCACACTGCCAGCTGCATCTGGGCTGAGGCAATCGGGAGGCTCCACAGGGGAGGAACAAGTTACACTGGAGGTTGAAGAATGGAGGCAATGCACGAGGGCAGACAAAAGCAAATGCTGTAGCAAGAAAGTGCCAGGGCCAGGAGCTCCCAGCTTTAGCAGGATCTCAGCTTCCCGAAGTGGAGCTGTCAGAGGTGTTGCTAAAAGACAGGCAGGAGTGGCTAGGG
Source organism: Macaca thibetana thibetana (assembly GCF_024542745.1). Taxonomy (NCBI): domain Eukaryota; kingdom Metazoa; phylum Chordata; class Mammalia; order Primates; family Cercopithecidae; genus Macaca; species Macaca thibetana. Next base: position 65,123,513 of record NC_065590.1, on the reverse strand, counting down.
AAGTGCAGAAGGGCTCCTCCGGCCACGCTGTCTTGCCCCTTCTCTAGAAGCCCTAGGAGACTCTCCTCCCAACAGCCCCTGTGCCCCCAGATTTATTTTGCTTTCTTTCGCTAAATCAAACTTTATCAGACAGTTTTACTGTCAGCCGTTAAACCAAAATGTGTTTGTGCAACAGTAAACACCTTGTTACTGCAGGGAAGGATTACATAAACAAAGGTGGGGACGAGACCTAACTCACTGTACCCAAGAACCGTGCAGCCCTCAGTGGGGGACGGAGAAGGGCAAACAGAAGGGCACTTCAGGGGCGTCTGGAGGCCTGAGGCGAGGCGACAGGCCATGCTCCAGCCTGAGGCTTCTGCCCTCGTCAGAATGGAATGAATGGCAAGCGTTCCTCCGGTCTGAAGGGTACTGTCCTCTAGAGATCTCAGAGGGGACCCAGGAACCTTGTCAGGGCCCTGAAGGGTGCAGAGGGGGAGGCAGAAAGACTATACGGAGGATGGGGTGGTCAGTTTGGATTAGAATCTGGTGTGATGGTGGTGGGTTGGGGGCTAAATAGGTGTGGGAAAAACTCGAAGCCTGGGAGGAATGAAGAGAGGAGAGGGTTACAGTCAGATTGAGGAGACACGCAGGTAAAGGAAGAGCATGGTGGGGGGCTGCCTGCTTGGGCCTGAATTATTGGCCAAGGAGTGGAGAGATAAGGGCCCCTTTTGGGGTCAATGGGGCAGGGAGGTTTAAAGTGGCTCTGGGTGGGTGGCAGATACAGACACTGGGGTGTCAGACCAGAGGCAGGACCAGTGGGCAGAGCAGCCAGCTAGACCACCCCTCTCACGAGTGCACCCAAGGTCTCAAGGCCTCCCCTCAGGGCACGTTTCCCTGCCCCTCCCCTGATCTTCTCTCACTCATCCTTGCTCAAAACCCTCTAATCAGGGCTGCTTGCTGAGCCAGACTGCCATATGACATAAGCTGTCTAGGGACAAACCTGAAAGGCTCCGAGGGGACCCCAAGTGCTGTGCAGAACAGAGGGGGACATTCAGAGAGGAGGTGAACAAATAGATTAAAGGTGTGCCCCCACTGGGCACTGTGCTAGGAGCCTCTGCACCACGGGTACTTTCTCACTTACTTTTTTTTTTTTTTTTTTAATGGAGTCTTGCTCTGTTGCCCAGGCTAGAGTGCAGTGGCGCAATCTCGACTCATTGCAACCTCTGCCTCCCGTGTTCAAGCGATTCTCCTGCCTCAGACTCCCAAGTAGCTGGGACAAAAGGTGCCCACCACCACGCCTGCCTAATTTTTGTATTTTCAGTAGAGATGGGGTTTTGCCATGTTGGCCAGGCTGGTCTTGAACTCCTGACCTCAGGTAATCCATCCACCTCAGCCTCCCAAAGTGCTGAGGTTACAGGCGTGAGCCACTGCACCCAGCCACAGACACTTTGATTTTGAGTCTCACACCCACACTTTGGGATAGAAAGTATCTGCTTAAGCTGAAAAGTGAAGGCTGCAATGAGCCATGATTGTGCCACTGCATTCCAGCCTAGGTAACAGAGTGAGACCCTGTCAAAAGAAAGAGAGAAAGAGAGAAGGAAGAAAGGAAGGGAGGGAGGGAAAGAAATAAAAAATTAACCCCTTACACCAGGCTTCCTGTTGGCATCAATTGTCTTATATTTCCTACACTGAGCATTTCCTGTATGGCAGTCATTCTGGCTCTATTATTTCATTTAATCCTCACACTCATATGAGACAGGTTCTTTTATTATTCCCTTTTATAAATGGGGAAACCAAGACTCAGAGAGGTTAAATTATTTAGCTAGGGTCTTACAGTTAGCAAATGACTGAGTCAGAATTGGAGTCCAGATCTCTCTAATGCCAAAGGCTGTGCTCTTCCTGTCTGAGTCTGGGCTAAGAGGGTCTGGAGGAAGGGTTGGGACATTGTGGGTGGAGGTTAGTAAAAGGGGTGGCCCACACACTAAAGGCTTTGCCCTGAACACCAGGCATGCGGAGGTCCCTACTGAAGAAGAGAGGACAGTTATCAACCTCCCTCACGATCCAAAAGGGCTGGAATGTCCCCAAACCCCTTCCTCAAACATCAGGATGCGCCTCCAGAGCCCTGGAAGTCTCTGGCCATTCTAAGCTAAGAGTCTGTAGGGCAATAGCCCCTGCTTCCTGAAGTCCTGGCCTGTGGCATTCTAACCCTGGAGGCCACAGCTTCCTCTTTTCTCCAAATCCCAGATCCCAAGCATCCCTTCAGCCCCACCCTTAGCCTTCTAATATACTACTCAGGTACTTCATCTCCCCATCACTACCCCAACCATCCATCCCTCTAATACACCACCTCGACCACAAACTGGCTCCATCAGCCAGCCACAGCCCTAAAGCCTGAGGCCACACTGCAGAGGCTTTACCCCAGAGGTTAGCATGACCTAAGAACCTTAGATCACTGGGGCTGCAAGTTCCCAGGTCACTGCAATCTTTCTGTTCAGGCCCTGAGCACACACAGGCCACTGACTTCATTAACAACCTAGTCCCTTCTGAGACTAGGGAATCAAGCAAGCTTGGATTCTGGGGTCTGGATCAGGGCCCGGGGCCACAAATCTCAGGATTCCATTTAGCAAAATCACAAGGTAGGACTCAAAGGGGCAGGCCCAAGGTCCCATGCTCAGAAGGATTCATGCTCGGTTATGGGGTTTTTTCTTTGTTTTTTTTTTTTGTTTGTTTGTTTTTTGAGATGAAGTCTTGCTCTTGTCCCCGAGGCTGGAGTGCAATGGTGCGATCACAGCTCACTGCAACCTCCGCCTCCTGAGTTCAAGTGATTCTCCTGCCTCAGCCTCCTGAGTAGCTGGGATTACAGGCACCTGCCACCACACCCGGCTAATTCTTGTATTTTTAGTAGAGATGGGGTTTCACCATGTTGGCCAGGCTGCTCTTGAATGCCTGACCTCAGGTGATCCACCCCCCTCGGCCTCCCAAAGCGCTAGGATTACAGGCGTGAGCCACCACGCCCGGCCAAAATTCTTATTACTTTTTTTTTTTATAACAGGGAGCCCTGCATTTGTATTTCGTACCAGGCCATGCAGATTGTGTGATTGGTCCTACCCAACAGCGCTGCTGTTTCTATGGCCTAGGCTGTCTCCTTGGGTCTTGCAGGGGCCAATTACAGATCTTGGAGGCCTGGTCTGGGCGGAAGTGCTCCCTGCCCTCACTCCCCACCCACAGAGCTGAACACTGCTGTCCTAAGGGGCAACTCAGGGCTGGCCCAGGGAAGGGCACAGCTCAATTATCTGGATCCCTGGCATCTAGGACTCTGGGGACAGAGGGAGGGCAGAAAGAGGTTGTGATTTAGGAAGGAAGATGGAAGAGAAGAGAAATGGGATTCCAGGGCCTACAGCCAGGGGAGCTGGGAAATGAAACAATCAGGGATCCAGGAGAACTCTACTCCATTCATCCCCCAGGGTCCCTGGAACCACGACAGTGTGGCCAGCTGCAGGCGCAGAGGCAGTATAGCAGAAGGATTGGATACTTGGCCTCAGGGCTGATAGGGTTCAAATCCTGCCCTGTCACTCAGTAGATATAATCTTGCTTCAAAAAACTTGGTTTCCCCCTTTGCAAAATAAAAATATTGCCTACTATGCAGGATTATAATTGGAGGCGACGTAAGTAAAGAACAACTCCTCAAACACCTGCCATTTTGTGTTTAGCATTTGACTAGGCACAAATCCCTGGAGAGGCCTCATTTAATTCCCAGTGTCAAACTGTGAGATGGAGACAGAGTATCAGAGAGAGTTCCCTGCCCTAGGTCGCAGAACAGGTGAGAAGTAGAGCTGAGGTTTGAATCCAGATCTGTGGTATCCCAAGCCTTCTGGGTGCCACTGCTCCACCCTGTCTGGTGGCATGGTGCTGAGCTGGGGATGTGTGTTTGGGTTTAGTCACACAGAATGCAGGGATTTGTTGGTTAAGAAAAGGATTTCAAGAGTAGATGACACCAAGGAGGTTATTTCATGAACTATCATTTAAAGTCACTCTTTTAGAAGGAAAAAAAAAAAATTCTTTTTCTAAAAAGAAAAGTATAATTAGAGACCATCATGCTGTCTCTAGGGAGCCTCTTCCTCCTCCACCATCCACCATCCAGTCTGAGACAGAATTGTATGGAGGCTGCCACCATGTCTGGAGTGAAGGATGCTGGGATGTCTGCCAGAGACCCAGGCTCTGCCATATGCCCATTGCACTTACTGGCTTCTTTTCCCCCAATATTTTATGAGAGTATAACTTACAATACGGAAAGTGCACAAATTGTGCGTGGAGCTTGATAAATTTTCACAATCAAACATACCCAAGAAACCAATATTAAAACTGAACATTCCCAGCATTCCAGGAGCCCCTCTACTGCCCCCTTTGAGTAACTGCACTACCCCACCCCCAAAAAGCTGACTTCCCACACCACTGATTAGTTTTATCTGTTTCAAAACTTTATATAAATGGAATCAAAGGGCATGTACTCTTTTGCATCTGGCCTTTTTGTTCAGCGTAAAGTTTTTGCCCAACATTATATTACAAATATATTTATCTCACATATACCTATGTACAAACCTGCACATTCTGCACTTATATCCTGGAACTTAAAGTAAAATGTTTATATATATATAGTCCTCTATATTTTCCATGTACACAATTGCAGTTCATTTACTTACATTGCTGTATACTAGTCCTTTGTATGAACATGCCACAAGCTTCCTATTCTGGACATTTGAGTAGTTTCCAATCACTTGTAAGTTTTTAATGTCTTGTAATTTTTTATAACTAAAGGACAGTCTCTCCAAAAAAAAAAAAAAATTGTTTCTAAAAACTAAGATTGGGGCCAGGTATGGTGACACACAACTGTAGTCCCAAGCTACTTGGGAGGCTGAGGCAGGAGGATTGCTTCAGCCCAGGGGAGTCAAGGTGGGAATGAGCCATGATTGCACCACTGCGCTCCAGCCTGGTGACAAAGCGAGAGCCTGTCTCAATATCAAACAAACAAACAAACAAACAAAACAAACACAAAAAACCCTAAGATTATGTTTCATTACTGATGGACTGTTTAAACAAGGACGACCGTTTCTCTTCTCTGAAGCTAAGGCATCACAGTCAGTTGGTGTTATGTTTTCCCCTCCAATGGAAGTCCTAGAGAAATATTAGTATCACCTTAAAAAAGTTACTTGAAACAAATACAAAGGTGAATTCTAAAGGCATCTGTCTTAGTCTTCTCTGGCTGCTATAACAAAATACTATAAACCTATAAACAACAGAAATTTATTTCTCACCATTTTGGAGGCTGGAAGTCCAAGATCAAGATGCCGGCAGATTTAGTGTCTAACGACGTCCTGCTTTCTGATTCACAGACAGCACCTTCTAGCTGTGTCCTCCCTCACATGGTAGGAGGTAGAAAGGGCAATGCAGCTCTCTCAAGCCTCTTTTCTTTTATTTTATTTTCTTTTATTTTATTTTTTTTTTTTTTTTTTTTGAGACAGAGTCTCCCTCTGTTGCCAAGGCTGGAGTGCAGTGGCACAATCTCAGCTCACTGCAACCTCCACCTCCCAGGTTCAAGTAATTCTCCTGCCTCAGCCTCCCAAGTAGCTGGGATTACAGGCGCCTGCCATCAAGCCCAGCTAATTTTTTTTTTTTTTTTTTTTTTTTTTTTTTTAGTATAGATAGGGTTTTGCCATGTTGGCCAGGCTGGTCTTGAACTCCTGATAGATGATTAACCTGCCTCGGCCTCCCAAAGTGCTGGGATTACAAGGGTGAGCTACCATGCCCAGCCTCAGGTCTCATTTCTAAGAGCACTAATCCTGTTAATGAGAGCTCTGCCCCTATAACCTAATCACCTCCCAAAGGCCCACCGCCTAATACCATCACCTTGGGGATTAGGATTTTGACATATACATTTGGAGGGAACACAGATATTGAGATCATGGTAGCATCCCACTGAGTCTTCTCTTAGAACCAATTACAGTTTCAAGAAAATATTGGCACTTTTCCTGTTAGCAAATTACGTTATGAGAGAACAAGACAAAAAAGCATGACACCAAAAAAGGTTTGCGTAAAATGTCCCTCATGCAGAAGAGGCGGAAAGACCCTTTCAGCTGGCAAATGCTTGTCTTTTTTCCTAAAAATACTAAGACACAAATGTGACTTAAATGCAGCCAACAAACATATGAAAAAAAGCTCATCATCACTGGTCATTAGAGAAATGCAGATCAAAACCATAATGAGATACCATCTCATGCCAGTTAGAATGGCAATCATTAAAAAGTCAGGAAACATGCTGGGCATGGTGGCTCATGCCTGTAATCCCAGCACTTTGGGAGGCCAAGGTGCTGGGATTACATGAGGTCAAGAGATCATGAGGTCAAGAGATCAAGACCATCCTGGCCAAGATGGTGAAACCCCATCTCTACTAAAAGTACAAAAATTAGCTGAGCGTGGTGGCACACACCTGTAGTCCCAGTTACTCGAGAGACTGAGGCAGGAGAATCACTTGAACTTTGGAGGTGAAGGTTGCAGTGAGTCGAGATCACACCACTGTACTCCAGCCTGGCAACAGAGCAAGACTTCATCTCAAAAAAAAAAGTCAGGAAACAACAGATGCTGGACAGGATGTGGAGAAATGGGAACACTTTTACACTGTTGGTGGGAGTGTAAATTAGATCAACCATTGTGAAAGACAGTGGCGATTCCTCAAGGATCTAGAAACAGAAATACCATTTGACCCAGCAATCCCATTACTGAGTATATACCCAAAAGATTATAAGTCATTCTACTATAAAGATACATGCACACATATGTTTATTGCAGCACTGTTCACAATGGCAAAGACTTGGAACCAACCCAAATGCCCATCAATGATAGAGTGGATAAAGAAAATGTGGTATATATACACCATGGAATACTATGCAGTCATATAAAAGGATGAGTTCCTGTCCTTTGCAGGGACATGGATGAAACTGGAAAGCATCATTCTCAGCAAACTAACACAGGAACAGAAAACCAAACACCACATGTTCCCACTCATAAGTGGGAATTGAACAATGAGAACACATGCACACAGAGAGGGGAACATCACACACCAGGGCCTGTCGGGGGGCGGGGGGGGACTAGGCGGGGGGATAGCATTAGGAGAAATACCTAATGTAGATGACAGATTGATGGGTGCAGCAAACCACCATGGCACTTACATACCTATGAAACAAACCTGCACGTTCTGCACATGTATCCCAGAACTTAAAGTATAATAAAAAAAAGAAAAGAAAGAGAAAAAAAAAAGAAGGGGAGAGAGAGTAAGTGACATACATAACCACAGTCAGTAATTTCCCTTGCTATGAATTTCTCAGCTGTTATAATGAGAGTCCTTATATTACTAAAAATGCCTGAGAACTCATTTGAGCCCAAAGTATCACTGAAGCTTTCATGGTTAATCTAGATTTTTTTTTTTTCTTTACAAACTTTCCACTGTGGGGGCTGACATTTTTTAATTGTTAAAGTGATATATTGAGAACACTTAAAACAAGTCACAAATGTCACTGGAAACACTTGGGTAAAACACCCACCTTATGGAGTTCTTAAGAAACAGAAAAAGACAGTGGATATTGCCATATCTACTACGTACTAGCTGGTATTATCTGTACCCAGGTCACTTCACTTCTCTGGGCTCAGTTTTCTCATCAGTAAAATGGGGACAATAATGACCATCTCCCAGGGTCTTGTACAGATTAAATGAGTTAAACTGTGTAAAAAGCTCTTTAGTCCAAAGCTTGGCCCATAGTAGATGTTCATTCTATAATAAGTATAGACAGTAGTAGCAGAGGAAATATTCCATTTATAAAGCAATATTTTAAGAAAAAGTTAAATATTACTGCTATGCCATTGTACCTGTCATCTGCTGTGTTGATGAGTTTCAATAAGGACACTTGATCCCAGGCAGTACTACAAATACTTCCATGAAAAAGATTAAGAAATAAATTGACATAGAAAATGACTGCTACTTTGGCCAGGAGAGGTGGCTCATGCCCGTAATCCCAGCACTTTGGGAGGCCAAGGCAAGCAGATCACTTGAGTTCAAGAGTTCGAGACCGACCTGGCCAACATGGCAAAACCCTGTCTCTACTAAAAATACAAAAATTAGCCAGGCCTGGTGGTGCAAGCCTGTAATCCCAGTTACTCAGGAGGCCAAGGCAGAAGAATTGCTTAAACACGGGAGCGGGAGGTTAGCTGAGATCCAGTCACTGCACTCCAGCCTGGGTGACATAGCAAGACTCTGTCTGAAAAAAAAAAAAGAAAAAGAAAAAGAAAAGAAAAGAAAATGACTGCTACTTTGGTTTGTCACTTAAGTTTCTCACAATCCAAGCATTCATTCAATAAATATTTATTGAACATCCCAAATGGTCCTTCCTCCCAATCTAGTTGTGTTGAAAGACAATAAACAAGAAAATAAGCAATCAACATGATTACAAATATTGTAAATTCTATAGATCCTATGAAGAAAATAATCAGAGTGCAACAAGAGACAATCAAGGAAGGAATATTTAGATTAAATTGCTGGGAAGCTCTCAGCAGATGACATTTAAGATGAAATAAGAAGGTTGAGCAGAGCCAGCCAAGCAAAGAATGAGGGGAAAGTGTCCTAAACAGTGGACTAAGATTTAGGAAAGAAAAAAAGAAAGGAGACCAGTGTAGCTGGTACATGGAGATGGAGGAGGGGAGGGTAGGGAAGAGGAAGAGAAGGAAGAGATGAGGCTGGACCGGTGGTCTTGGCTCAGATTATACAGAACCTTCTAAGCCATGATAAGGAGCTGGGACGTTCCCTGACCTGTGACTACGAACCAATTTCTACTTTTTTTTAAGAAAAGAAATAAAATTCTAAAATACATTTTAAACTTCTTCAAATTAGATTATTAAACAAAAATAATTTTTTCCCTCATTGTTCAAATCAATGTGTTCTTTCAAGTGTGTATCCAAAATGGTCTTCTGAAAGCTTGTCACAGAAGGGCCTGGGCCACTTTTACACTTTCTCTATTCAATTAAAAATAATAATATCCAAGATATTACCACTGGGGGAAATTGAGTGACAGATACATGAGCCCTTGTACATTTTTCTGCAACTCCCTTTGACTATAATTATTTCAAATTTTAAAAGTTCAAAAATAATAACACTAAAATAGCAAGTAGCCCTGTCGACTTGGAGATCCCCTTCATCTCATTCTGTCTTTCAGCATCATCTGAAGACTCTGAATGGCATTTTGAAGACACTGAAGCTGAAAAACCACCACTTTCCATAACTTTGTTATCATTCCAGAAGATGTATAGAAATATAGCCTCCAAAAAAATGATTCAAAATTATAGACATTTGCAGCCATTCAAGGCTTAAGAGTTTACAAAACATCTACTTTTCTTCTATTTGAAACTTTGAGGAGGGGATGGCTTTTGGAAACTTTTCTCCACAAAAGGATTACACTGAAAGGCCTCACTGTGCTCTACATTTTCTGCACATTTTTGGCTCTATTTATATCTGGAAGTAGATTTTTTTTCTTCCATAGCTATGTTTAAAATACAAGGATGGAGTTGTGTTAACAAATGTATATTTAGGCAGTCTCAGTTTGCAAGAAAAAAAAAGGAAAAAAATTTTAATATTGGAAATGTGCTAAAAATTATCAAAGAGAGTATCATCTTTTTGGCTGGGGGCCACTAATGGAATACTGCCCAGGGACTCTTCGAAGTCCTCTGGGCTATGCCTTTACTTGATTCATTCCCATAACCCAAAATATATATATATACGTGTGTGTGTGTATATATATATACATACACACACACGTGTATATATATATATATATATATATCCTCCAGAGCCATTCACATACTAGGCACTGGATTAACTGCCGGGAATGGCAACTAGATTGAGACACCACGTTCTAATGTCTGGCCCACACCTCTCAGGACAGAAATTGGTTAGTCTTTTAACAGTCTCTCAGCAACAGGCTCAGGCTATCAAAATTCATGGAAGCAGCTATGGAAACAAGGGTTCCAATGTGCTAAATTAATATGAGACTGACTCCTCGTTCCAGCACCAAAAACCAGCCAAAGCCACCACCTGAGTATGCAAGGAAGTGGTTAAGAGTGGAGACCTAAGCCGGGCTTGGTGGCTCATGCCTGTAATCCCAGCACTTTGGGAGGCCAAGACTGGCAGATGGCTTGAGTTCATGAGTTGGAGACCAGCCTGGACAACATGCAGAAATTCCATCTCTACAAAAATAATAATAATAAAAAAATTAGCCGAACATGGAGACACCACCATGGTGACACCACAGTAGCCTGTAGTCCCAGCTACTTGGGAGGCTGAAGTGGGAGAATGGCTTGAGCCCAGGAGGTGGAGGTTGTAGTGAGCCAAGATCGTGCCACTGCACTCCAGCCTGGGTGACAGAGCCAGACCTTGTTTCAAAAAAAAGAAAAAGTGGAGGAGACCTGAAGGCCCAGCTGCCTGAGTCTGAATCCCAGCTCTCTCACTTATTATCTGTGTGACCTTGGGCAAATTAACTAACCTCTCTGTGCCTCAATTCCATCATCTGTAAAATCCAGATCATCATAACAACCTCTATCATTGGTTATAGTGAAGATTAAATGAGATAGTGCAAGTACAGGACTGAGCAGAATGTTCTCTGTTGTTCCCTATGTGCATAGAAAGTGTTCTCTATTATTAAGTCAAATTCACCAGAAGGCTGCTTGGCAAGCCCAGAATCAGAACAAAGAGCCCTTGAGGAGATCATTTCCCTTCACTTGGGAGACGTCAGTGAAATATCCCTCGTCCCCCACAGCACTGAACACCCTCTCGTCACCAGGCTGCTTTTCATGTCCTATGCACCAACCCCGAGGCCAGGCTGCAGAAGCGTGACACATCCTGCTTCTCTGAAGCCCTTTTTCCATGTGAACCACCTCTTGTCTGGGGACCGATTTTTTTTTTCTTTCTGTTTAAAGTGCAGTGTCTTCCCACAGTCCTTGTAAACATTCTGTGTCTACCCCACCCTCACCCAGTTCAGTGTTGATTCAATTAGAACTGCTCTCCAAGCTTGGGCTGAGGTGCCCGAGGTCAGAGCCCATGTGCAGAAATCACATTACCTTCCCTGTGAATCACAACCCATCATTTCATATTGGTGTCAGCAAGATTTAAATCTTGCAGTAAGAGCTACACATGAATTTTACAATTGTAACATTCCTGCTTTTTTTTTTTTTAGTTTAGAGCACATGTAATTTCTAGGTTCGTTGCTCTATTTGCCTCTCACAATGCTCACAATGGAAACTCTACATGTTTCCATATTTTTTCACATGACAGGTAAACATGCTGAGGTAGTCCATGTTAATTCCTTTGATCTCAGTTTTTTTGCTTAGCTGAAAGTTGTCTCCTTCCATTTTGACCATGATATTTTTGGAGAACTGGCTTTGAAAATCTCCTAGCCTGGGCATATATCTGTTGACGTGACATTTCCCCTTTTGATTTCCAGAAGCACCTTAAGCTTAATATGTCTAAAAACAAATTTGTATCTTACCTCTCAAACTAGGTCTTCTTCCGGAGTAGCCTTATTTGAGTGATGGCCCCTCCATCCACACATTTGGACAAGCTAGAATCTAGTGGTCCTTCTTGACACCTTCTCTCCCTTGCCTGCCATGTGCAACACATCCTCAAGATTTTAGCTCCTGAACACCCCCTGAATCCATTCACTTCTCTCCATCTCTAATGCCTCAACCCTTACCTAGTCCAAGCCCCCTTGTTTTCTGACCTAGACTATAACAAGGGTCTCCTGACTGGTCTCACACCCTGAGGCTCCATTTTCTTATTGACCATTACTGAGAAAGGAAGCTTATTCTGTCGTTCAGATTGTCTGGCTGTGGTTTCTAACCTTCTTGCACATCAAATCACCGGGCATCCTTACTAAAACGCATCATTCACCTGTGGAGATTCTAACTCATTAGGTCTTGAGTAGGATTCCAGGATCTGTATATTTAATAAACACCCTATTCTGATACAGCAAGTCTGTGAAATTTGCACTTGAGAGTCATTGGCTACAGCTCACCAGCACCACACTTGGCCCATTTTAGAGATAGCCAAACATGTTTCCTACATGAATCAAGGAATGAGTACCAATCTGACAAATTATTGAGCCCCCACTATGTGTCAGGCTGTTCAGGCACTAGCGACGGAGCAATGAGTGAAACAGACAAAAATCCCTTTCTTCATGGTGCTTACATTCTACTGGTAGGGGACAAATAAAACAAAAAATAAAATGTAAGGAACACTAGAAGGCAATAAGTGCTATGGAGAAAAATTAAGCAAGTCGAAGGATTTGCAGGGAGCAGGGGTATGGAATAGAACTGTGGAGGGAGAGTGATATGGTTTGGTTTTTTTGTCCACACCCAAATCTTATCCTGAATAGTATAATAGTTCCTATAATCTCCACATGTCGTGGGAGGGACCTGGTAGGAGGTAATTGAATGTTGGGGATGGGTTTTTCCCATGCTGTTCTCGTGATAGTGAGTAAGTCTCATAAGATCTGATGGTTTTATAAAGAGCAGTTCCCCTGCACACACTCTCTCACCTGCTGCCATGTAAGACTTGCTTTTGCTCCTCCTTCGCCTTCCACCATGATTGTGAGGCCTCCCCAGCCATGTGGAACTGTGAGTCCATTAAACCTCTTTTTCTTTATAAATTACCCAATCTTGGGTATGTCTTTATAAGCAGCGTGAGAATGGACTAATACAGAGAGGCAAGTTGCAATTCCCAGATGGTCATGAAAGACCTCACTGGGAAAGTGGCAAATGAGTAAAGACTTGAAGGAGAAGAGGAGCAAGCCATAAGGTAACTGGAAGAAGGGCTTTCCCAGATGAATTCTAGAGGGAGCAAGCAAACTTAGCTCTTCTAGCATTCTCCAAAAGAAAAATATATTCTACAGATCCCATGTTCATGCTCAGTCTTCAACTCCAAGCTGGAAAAGATATTCCCAATGAAATATGGTATTTCTTACCTTCTTGTTACTGCTCTGCCTGAAAACCTGCCCTGAACCCCTCAGCTTTTAAGATTTACTAACTCAGCTTTTTTATGCTCCACCCTATCTGGGTGTCCTTTTACTATAGGTAGCTAGGACACCACATTGTATTTTCTGGCTTACATGCTTGTCTCCTCATCCCCAAGACCAGACTTCAGTTTGTTTGTCTCTTTCTTATCTGTTACCATTTACTTGGTGCATAGCAAAGTATTGGGCCAGATTAGATTCTTAATAAGTATTAAGTGCAGAAAAGAAAGAATGAGGAAGGAAAGAGGAATGGAAGGGAAGAATGAAGATAGGAGAGAGGAAGAAAGGAAGGAGGGAGGGAAGAGGGAAGATGGAAGCAAAGAAGGCAGCCCCAATTTTGTTTTAAATGCAAGGATAGGCATTACACAGTGGTAGATTTGCAAACCCAGGACTCCTGGATTTGACAAATTATTGAACCCCCACTCCATAATCCTAGGAGTCCTGCCTCAGTCCTATGAAAAGGAACCCTGAGGCCAGGCACGGTGGCTCATGTCTGTAATCCCAGCACTTTGGGAGGCTGAGGCAGGCAGATCACAAGGCCAGGAGTTTGAGACCAGCCTGACCAACATGGTGAAACCCCGTCTCTACTAAAACTACAAAAAAACCTGGCATGGTGGCACATGTCTGTAATCCCAGCTACTCAGGAGGCTGAGGCAGGAGAATCACTTGAATCCAGGAGGCATAGGTTGCAGTGAGCCGAGATCATGCCACTGTGCTCCAGCCTGGGTGATCGGGTGAGACTTTGTCTCAAAAATTAAAAAAAAAATAGTAATAAAAGGAACCCTGATTCTTCTGTCATCCTTGAACAGTCTCTGTGGAATTGCCTGCAGGTTCAGGTGGGTAATCGTAAGATATGGCAACAGTAATAATAATCTCCATAAGCAGGCCTCTCTTCTGGCTCCCCAGACTGTCCTTCGTCTTCCCTTTTTGCACTCTTTTTGCACTTCTCTTTTTGCTCTTGCTTCCTCCTCTCTCTTTTTCTTGCTTTCTCAGCAGGGGTAGGAGATGTTCAGGGCTTCAGAGCCTCCATAATTCCCAGGAGCTCAGGCTCTTTGATAAAGCGTCTCCTGAGCTGGCCACAAATGAACTTGGGGCCTCTTGTCCCACTGGTGCTACTGGAGGGTCTTTTAAGGATGCCCACTGGCCAGGGTCACCATGTTGCATGGCACCAGGGAGGCCATTCCTACTGGGCTGCAAGAAGGAACTGTTTTCCCCCATGATCAGCAGGCCTAAAGGGAGTTGTGTTTGATCCCTGTGTCCACATGACTCTTTCTTATCCGCTGCACAGAGACCCCTTCTCCATAGCAGCTATCTGTCCTCCTTCACCCTACCCTCGTCCTGCGTGCCCGACACTCCAAGGAAACCTTTCTTCCATTGGATTTTTTCCAACATCTCAAGAACAAAACTTTACTACAGGGAGTGGAGATTGGGCTAAACAGCCTTGGAATGAGAGAGAAAAGACATGGAAAAGGTGAAATTGAGAGAGGTGAGGGGTCTAGCTTGAGTGCAGGCAGGGCCTCCGATTCTGGAAGCTCTGGAGAAACTTGACACCAAGGCCAGGTCCTGAGCCAGGGCAGGGGAGGGAGTAAACCATCTTCCCCAGCAGGAAGTGAGGGAGAGAGGGAGAGCGAGCTGGGGAAGCGCTCTGTTTTCTTTGGCCTCCTCCAGCCCTGGAGGGAACTCAGAGAGAGGGAGAGGGGCTGGAGGGAGGAGGATGGGGCTGTCAGGGAGATCCGGTTTTTGTGTCCTACCCTCCCCCAGGAACTGGAGGCTGGAGCAGGGGCACTGGAGCGGGCACCCAGACCGGGCCAATGTTTTCCCTGCTGCTCCCTGTAAATCATGGAAGGGAGCTATCAGATTGGAGTTGTGTCAGATGGGACTCTATGGGGACACAGAGTCCTGGAATCAGAGGCCAGTCCAGGGAGAATGTGGAGTGCGTCAGGGAGAGAGCTGGCTGGAGGTGGGAGGCCTAGGGCTTAGGTGTAGGAGGAATGAACCTACCAGAACTCAAACACGCTGGGCAGCCACGTGAGTTCCCTACATTCTCTCCAGTCTTGATCTTCTAGGCTTTTCCACAAGGGAGGCCTTGACCTTGTACACTGCTCTGTCCCCCAGAACAGAGCCTGGAGGAGTTATCCTGGCAATAGCTCAGGCTGAGGTAGACAAGGTCAGCCCCTGAGGAAGACAGAATTTTAGAGCCCCAATGTGTCTCCTGAGTATATGCTGAGATATAGACAGATGTAGGCCTTCTATTTCCAACAGAAAGAACTTCCTTAAAGCCAACTCCTCCTCTAACCCTAATTCTCCCAGTGACTTCCATCCCACATATGATCCTGACCCTAAGCTCATGAGGGATGACCCTAAAACCATCCCTCACAGGAACTCCACACCGGTCTCAGCCCAAACACTTCAAAATCACTGAATGTAACCCCACACGTTTATCCTCATCCAAATTCTAAACCTTACTCTCACCCCAAATCCAGACTGTCACCTTGATCTGCATCACAAACCTGACTAAGTTATCTGTTGTGAGGTGAGAATTAACACAAAGGAAAAGTTAACATGTATTGTACAGTTATGAGGTGTTTGCAGTATAACAGGCTTTTTCTATTTATTGCCATATTTACATAATAGCAACCCTATGAGTTAGACATTACTATTATTACCATTTTACAGATTAGAAAACCAAGGCTCAAAAAGATTAAGCTAGTTACTCAGGTAAGGCGTCTCTAGCCTGGGAGGTGACTGCTGGAATGATCTACTCCCACCAGCAGTATCCTGCAGAGTGAATAAGAGGTCTCAGCTAGGAGGACTTCAATCTGCAGAGGGAACAGAGATTATTATGGCTGCCCCAGAAGCCACACCAAGCCCTGTCAGATGAGATCCAAATGGGGTCTCTGCTCAGATAGGGAGTGAGAGTTGGCCCTGAGGATTCAGAGCCCAGAAACACACTGCAGAGTGACACAAGAATCATAGCACAGACAGGCAGGATCAAATCCAGAAAAATCACCCCAAAGCAAGTTAGCCCCCAGTTCCACGGAACCACCAAGGATCCCACAACTGCAGTCCCCATTCCACCACTCTGGGGGTCCTCTTTCTAATCAGCCAACCCTAACTGGGCTCAGCTAATATTCCAGACCTTCCTGGAAAAAGGGGCCACATAAAACAGCATTCTAAATCACAAGTTCCCCGAGCCTTCCAGTACACAGTGAGGAGAGTCCTTGATCAGGACAAGGATGACAACCTTCTAAGCACAGTGTTTACCCCATGCACAGATGCACAGATGGGCTTGTTCATATATTCATACACTGTCTTGGTCGGGTCCTCTCCAGTGTCTTTTCTCTGCCCCAAAACTGATGGTTTCTCTAGTACAGTGAGGAAAGCCCACAGCAGGTCTACCTCCTTCATCCTAGAGGACCTTACTCAGGGGCATGCTGGCCTGCAAGAATCCACGGACATCAGCAGATGTGGCCGGACTAGAAGAAAGGCATCTACTCTCTGGAGTCCTCCATTTCTTCCTGGGTCAGGCTTTGAGTCAGGGTTTTTATGGCCAGGATGTCTGTCCAACCATGAAGGACCACATTAAGACATGCTCAGAGCCCCGGCCCATACCGCTCTCCATCAGTCTGGAAAATGTGATCCAGCCAGGACACCCTGGATGCAAAGAAACCTGTCCAGAGACCAGCAGAGGGACCTAGCCTATGGCCCGAAGTGCTCTGGCTTAAAAGCCAACAGAAGTCCCTCATGAATACTGGAGACTGGCCTGCAAGCACCGAACTTGTTGCCCACACAACCCTTGGCCCATGTGTTGCATGTTGGCATGAGCTTACAGCCTCTCCCAAACCAGACTGGGGACCCCCAAGACAGCCAGGGGTTACCTCCTGAATCCACCAGCATCCAATACCATCTTGTTCTTCCTCCTCCTACCTCCCACATTCATCTCCCTCTCATATCCAACCTGAGTGTTCCTTTTCTTCTGCCCTCATGCTCGTTTGTCATTTGGGACCCATAAAGTGGGGTCAGTAACAGTAATAAGCATAACTGGCTCCTGGAGGAGAGAGGTGAGTGGGCTAAGCAGAGTAGATCTAGAGGAGGGAGAAGGCCTGCAGAGGGAGATGCAAGGACTCTCATGGAATGGCTCCCCGGTTGTCTTTGTCTGGAACTTAAGAGCCAGGAATCCACGTCTGCAAAGAGGTGGGGGCCTATGACATGGAGTCTTCCCAAGCCCTCCCATAGAAACTGACAGCTCCTAGGGCTGGGAACCCATCATGCCAGATCCCCTCCAGATCCCACAGATGCAGATAAAAGAATAGAAACAACCACCTCTCAGAGGGGTGGATGCAGATGTGGCCATCAGCACCCCAGATGTGGCTCAGCCGTGTTTGCCGCCAGGGCTGCTGTGACTATGAACAGGAATGTAAATCCAGATTGGGGTGGGGATGAGGGCTGGAGGAGGGAACAGAGCTTTTTCAGGGCTCCAGGAAGAACACAGATCTGAGAAAGAGAGGGGTCTTGTGTCTGACTTCATAAAAATGCTCAGCCTGTTCCTGGGGAAAATAGATTGCTGCAAATAGGTATTCCACCCTCATCCACCCCAGCTTCGATCTCTCCTCCAACTCCTGCTGCCCATGCTGACCTCAACTTCATTAGGACCCTTATCCACTGGTGGCCAAGGCAGCCTCCTTGACCACCTCCTGCCACAGAAGGGAGGGCAGCAACAACTGCCTCCATCTCTGGAAAATGGAGGGAAATGTCAGTTTCAGCCTGGCAGGTCAGCCTCTGTCCTAAGCCTCGCTAATACCCAGCATTCCAGGCGCCATAAAGATGAAGGGTCCTACAGCTCCTGCACATAAACACCCCCAATGATAGAGCTCCCTACACCATTGCACTCGAAGCCCATTTACTTTCCACTTTGTTTTGAATTTTCATCTCAGGAGAAACTTGCAAATCGCTAACAGCAGGAACTTTGTGGAAGTTGTAGAATATAATCAGTGCATTCTCAGATTTGTCACGCTCAGACAGAGCTTCCCCAAGGAGTCACCTATCAGGGAGCAGAGGAGGCAGGAGGCTGAAGGTAGCCAACAGAGCCTGTGGTGGGAAGAAGCCAGGGAGCCTGGCCCAGCCCCTGCCTCTGGGTGAGCTTGGCCTGCATCCCACCCAGCCCCCATCTGGGTCCTGTTTGTGAAAATGAGGTGAGCAGCCCACACTCTGCTATTTTGGGAGGACTGGCTATCTCAACATAGAACATCTCTCCTGGGCAGGAAGTTCTTCTTTAAATATAGCCTGAACCCCTCCTATTGCAGAATCAGTCATTTCCTTTGGTCAGGCCTCAGGAGAGGGGAGGTGGAAGAAGACAGCTGTCCCTGTCCTCCACTAAGGAGCCACAGCCACAGTGCTGAGCTTGCCAAGTCCCCCAACTAACACTCTTCTTGTCTGCATGCTACACAGACCTATTCACTGGCAGAGTGCAGCTCTCAGATCAACCTGCCTCTGAGTGGACGGCCTAGGACTGGGTTTTTCAGCGTTACCCTGTCCCTTCGGTGGGGATCCCTAGAGAAGGCTTTCTGAAATGACCTCTTTTAGAAAAAGTAATCCTCTTCTTCCAGTCATCTCCAATGAACCAAACAAATACTTATACCTGTTAGGTGCTTCATATAGAGAGAGGGAGAGAGAGAAAGAGAGACAGAGACAGTCTTGTGTTGTCACCCAGGCTAAAGTGCAGTGGCATGATCACTGCTTACTGCAGCCTCCTGAGGAACTGGAACCACAAGCGCATGCCATCATATCCAGCTTTTTTTTTTTTTTTTTTTTTTGAGACAGAGTCTTGCTCTGTCGCCCAGGCTGGAGTGCAGTGGCATGAACTCCGCTCACTGCAAGCTCCACTTCCCAGGTTCACGCCATTCTCCTGCCTCAGCCTCCCAAGTGGCTGGGACTACAGGCACCCACCATCACGCCCAGCTAATTTATTTTTGTATTTTTTAGTAGAGACAGGGTTTCACCGTGTCAGCCAGGATGGTCTCGATCTCCTGACCTCATGATCTGCCTGCCTTGGCCTCCCAAAGTGCTGGGATTACAGGCATGAGCCACCGTACCCAGCCTTTTTTTTTTTTTTTTTTTTTTTTTTTTTTTTTTTAAGAGATGAGGTTTTGCCATGTTGCCCAGGCTGGTCTCAAACTCCTGAGCTCAAGCTATCTTCCCGTTTCAACCTCCCAAAGTGCTGGGATCACAGGCGTGAGCTACCATGCCCAGTCTTCATATACTTCAGCACATTTAATTTCATCTCTACAACCCTACAAGTGAGAAAATACCACCAACATCTTGAACGTGAGGAAACCACCTGAGAGAGAACAAAAAATTCACCTGAGGTTACAGAACTGATAGATGACAAAGTCAGGATAGGAACCCAGGTCTGAGCCCTCAACTTGCGCTTCCTCCTCTAAGTCACACCCCCACCTGAGGAGACAGGAAGGCTGGACCTGACATTTGCTGAGTAGGCAGAGGAAAGAGAAGGCACACATGCAGTCACAGTGCTCAGCTGAGACTCCCCTGGCTGCCTTCCTGACAAGCCAGCGTCAGGGTTCACCCCGGCTCTCACACCTTCTCACAGCCCGGGGAACAGGATTTCGGCAGCCCAGCAAGGTCAAAGGGCAGCCAGAAACATTGCTTCCTCCTTTATCTTAAGAGAAGAAGGAATCGCTTTTAGAGTTCCACCTGGAATTGTAGATTCAGAAGGATTATTCATGTCAGATGGGTTTAAACAAAGGAAGGCTTCCAGAAATAGAGGAGACCATGGCCAGTTTTACAAAGAAGTGAAATTCTCTGTGGCAGAAAGCAGGGAGAAGCAAGCCCCAGAGCAGAGAAGTGACCAGATCAAGTCTGGAGAAGTGGGCCACCCCCATGGGGAAGGGCTGGGGTGCCAGAAATGGACACACACACGATGTGGGGCTCAGCCGGCCATCTGCAATTCTCCCATCCCAGGGTCCAGAATCCGGATCCCCTGATCCCCGAGGGGGTCGGCTGCAGCAGCCCTCCTCATGCAGTCTACTCCACATTCCTCACATTCTTTACGCTCAATTAAGGAGAAATAATCAGGGGAGCAAGCAGGCCGCAGCAGGACGGCCATGCCCCATGCCGTCGGGATCACGTGTACAGAACAGCCCCGCAGACCCCGGACCAGAGGGGCCTTGGGGGGACGAGGGAATCAAGCAGTGAGGACAACGGTGCCCCTCTGTGCTCCACAGAGACAAAGGAGAGTGAAGAAAGGCAAGCAGCGGGGAGATCAGGAAAGAAAAGGAGAGGAGAAGGCTAGGTCAGAGCAAAGGGAAGATGTGCAGCCCAAAGCCCTCAGCCATCATTTCCTAATCATGCCATCGCTTCCCCGCAATCACCATCCATCACCATCATCAAATGCCCTTTGAGACCCAGGGATGCTCAGAATGTTACCTGCCTTCATCAGTTAGTGGCATGTGCTGATTAAGTGTGTCGTGGGAATAGGGCCTCTCTGTGGTCTTCAAAATACACTGTCTTTAGTCTGCAGGGGGATGCCATTCTTGCCCTCAGTGGAACATGCTTATTTCCTCCTCCTGGACCAATGAGTCTGATCAGCCAAGCAAGCTCCTACTTCCTCAAGCCTCTGTCCCTGGGCTGCCTCCCTCCTCCTCTCCAGAACCTTCCAGACTTCCCCAGTCCCCAGCAAACCCAGAGTCTCTTTCTGGGTTCCCCTTTCAGTCCCCAGCAGACCCAGAGTCTCTTTCTGGGTTCCCCCTTCAGTCCCCAGAAGACCCAGAGTCTCTTTCCAGCTTCCCCCTCCAACCGGGGGGGAAATACGTCATGTATGTAACCAGCGTAGTTTTATCATGCTGTTCTGTAATTGTAGGTGTTTATATCTTTATCCCCAGAATGAATAACTAAATGAATGATCATTATTATTTACTGAGCATGTTCTATGTGCCAGGCACTGTGTTAGCCCTTGAGAGATGACCTCATTTAATCCTTTTAACATCCTAGAGGTCATTCATATTATTATACCCAATTTACCCAAGAGGAAGATGAGACTGAGAAAGGTCAAGTAACTTGTCCACAGTGACCCAGCTAGTAAATCAAAGAAAGGAACCTTGAACACAGGATTGTAAAATGCCAAAGCACATGCTATTATTATGACACTAAGGTACCTGAGGACAGCACCTTAGCCTTGCTTACCACGGCATGGCAAAGAATAGGTGCTCAATATATAAGATGGCTGTTTGGCTGGATAAATGGGTGATGTGTGCTCTGAAGAATTTCAGCAGTGGAGCTGAGCCAAAAACTCTTCCCATCTCCTTTATGATCAATGAGTCAAATTTGTGAAAGGATTTGTTAGACCAAAGACAAATGCTATGCTCTTTGTTGAGTCTCAGATTATGACTACTGTTAGGGCAACATCATCTGTGTCCACTCTAGGTCTCAGGGTGTGGTCAGAGATAAGACCCAGTTGATCTTCAGGGTGGGAATCAGTCTGGGGCTATGTTAGAGGGTCAGTCTGTAGCCGGTGTAAGTTGCACGAAGAGAACACATCTCTGCCAAGCTGGCTTGGAACTGAATAGAGAATGGAAAGTTCTCAAGCCAGAGACCCTTGTTCCTGGGCATTCAGGGTGGAGAGATGATATGTGTGAAAGTAACTGGGTGTGGGTGTGTGGGAGAGTGTGGGCCAGAGGACCCCAGGAACGGGAGTGTGGGGACGGACCCACTAAGTGTGCACCATGTGATTTTGAGTGCTACATACACGAGAGTGCATGGTGTGGCACATGTGTGTGCTGTGTGTGTTGGGGTAACAGAGGCCGAGAAGGGTGTGAGAGAGACAAGCACACACCTGTAATAACATTGGCTTCAGACGCTAGGAGAGAAGAAATTCCCCCAACTGTTTTATCAGAGCCGAAGTTACCAAATTACATTGTTGTTTTAAATTTGAGCTTCTCTGCCTGCAAATGGGGGGCTCTCAGGTTCATGAGCTTAATGCTTGGTTGGGCCTGGAGCTCCACTTCCCAACCCAATCGGGGCTCCCAGAGCTCCCAGGCCCAAGAAACAAAAGTCTTCTCTCTCAGGGCTTTGAAGTGGAAACACTAACTGCTCCCTTTAATTAGAAAGAAACCCCCTATTGTTCCCGCTTTATTACTGATGGATGAAGACATAGCAGCAGGGGCAGATTCTCAAGAAAGGGGGAGGGGAGCTGAGGAAGGAGTGGAGGGGGCAAAAAAAAAAATCTCCGTTTGGAATAGAGATTCTCCACACTTGGTCTCCATACGCAAACCAGACCTATTTCAGCACCTAGACCACAAAGAATTTACTGGACATTTGGCCTTCTATTCGATGTTATAGGAAAGACGGAAAGAGTCTCAGCCCTCAATCAGTTCATAATCTAGGTAAAACAGGGCAGGGGGAGAAGCATGAAAGATCATTGATATTAAATCAGTCCTGCAGGCTGGGTGCAGTGGCTTATGCCTGTAATCCTAGCACTTTGGGAGGATGAGGTGGGTGGATTGAGGCAGGAGAATCGGTTGAACCCAGGGTGGGGCCGGCGGCGGGAGGATAGGCAGAAGTTGCAGTGATCCCAGATCGCACCACTTCTCACCAGCCTGGGCAAAAGAGTGAAACTCCGTCACACACACATACACACACACACACGCGCGCGCACACACACACACACACACACACACAAACTTAGGATAAACAGAGTTGGGAGATAGCTCCATAAGACAATCTCCTAAGAAAATTCTGGGGGTGGCTGCTTGGGACCTGAGCTGGATGCTGCAGACTGGGGAGACTGGCAGAAAGACTAGGGGAGGGTATTCCCACACCAAGCAGGGTAAATGGAATGTGCAAAGGCACAGAGGGAATGGACCCAGTTTCATTGGAGGAAGCGGGTCTGGTTGTGGAGGAGGGTGCATGTAGGCGACCTAAGGGAAATCAGGTTGGGTAGAGCAGATGGAACAGAGGAGAGAAAGACTTCGAAAGTGTTACCGGAAAAGGGTCCCGATTCACCCCAGGAGAGGGTTCTTGGATCTCGCACAAGAAATAACTCGGGGCGAGTCCATATTGTGAAGTGAAAGCAAGTTTATTAAGAAAGTAAAGGAGTAGGCCGGGCACGGTGGCTCACGCCTGTAATTCCAGCACTTTGGGAGGCAGAGACAGGCGTATCATTTGAGGTCAGGAGTTCGAGACCAGCCTGGCCAACATGGTAAAACCCCATCTCCACTAAAAATACAAAAAATTAGCTGGGCATGGTAGCATGTGCCTGTAGTCCCAGCTACTCAGGAGGCTGAGGCTGGAAAATCGCTTGAACCCAGACTGCAGTGAGCCGAGATCATGCCACTGCACTCCAGCCTGGGCAACAGAGCCAGACTCTATCTCAAAAAAAAAAAAAAAAAAAGTAAAGGAATAAAGAATGGCTACTCCATAGGCAGAGCAGCAGCTTGGGCTGCTGGACTAAGGATACTTATAGTTATTTCTTGATTATATGCTGAACAAAGGGTGGATTATTCATGAGTTTTCCAGGAAAGCGGTGGGCAATTCCTGGACCTGAGGGTTCCTCCCTTTTTTATACAGTATAGGGTAACTTCGAGGTTGCCATGGCATTTGTAAACTGTCATGGCTCTGGTGGGAGTGTCTCTTAGTATATTAATGTATTATAACTAGCATATAATGAGCCATGAGGATGACCAGAGGACACTCTCGTCGCCATCTTGGTTTTGGTGGGATTTGGCCAGCTTCTTTACTGCAAATTGTTTTATCAGCAAGGTCTTTATGACCTGTATCTTGTGCCGACCTCCTAGCTCATCTTGTGACTTAGAATGCCTAACCTCCTGGGAATGCAGTCAGCCTAGTAGATCTCAGCCTTATTTAACCAGCCCCTATTCAAGATGGAGTTGCTCTGGTTCAAACACCTCTGACAAAAGCACATAGGGAAAATGGCCCTGATGAGATCATTAAGGAGCCACTGGGCCTTCTTGAGCCAGGAAGTGACCCAATAAAAAGTGGACCTTGGGCAGATTAATGTGGTAGCCCCATGCAGGAAGGCATGGAGGGGAGAAAGAGCAAAGGTGGAAAGACCAGCTGAGGAGCTCCAGCAGAAACCCAGATAATGATGGCTTAGACTAAGGTGATGGCAGTGAGACTAGGAAAGAGAAGGTAAGTCTGGGATAGATTTCAAAGGAGGAAACAAGATGTGTTGACAGAATAGATATAAGATAATATAGAAGACAGTCAAAGACACCTCCAAAATCTCTAGTCTGGGAGGATAGAAGGGTGGTGGAGAGGGGAAGGGTAATGGAAGCTGCCCTTGAGGGAAAGTGGGGAGCCAGAGGAGTTAATAAGCAAATCCCCCAAAAGCTTCATTCTCTCTTCCAGAGTCAAAAGATATCCTGAACCCAGTACTCAGGCAACAGTAACTCCAGGGTAGGAAGGCCCTGTTCCTTGAGACTGGGAACACCATTAACGAAAACAACCTTTGTATAATTTGTTCTTCATGCACTTCAAAGTGATTCACACCTATGCCTCATTTGATCCTCAAAACAACCACCACAGGTGTCATTATCCCCATTTTGCAGATGAAAAAACTGAGACCCAGAAAAGCTAAATAACTTGCTCAAAGTCACATAGGTAGTTCAGGCCAGAGTTGAGAGCAGAAGCCTTCTGACTTTCAGCTCAGAACCCCTCCCAATGCCTACTGGCAGACCAGACTAGGGGAGGGGAGGGGCCTGGAGCTGCCTGTGCCCTGAATCACTGGGGGCCAGGAGTCTGGGGCTTGGAGAGAGGGTCCACTCCCAAGTTCAACCACACCCTCAGCTTACTCCTCACCCTCACATAGGGCGTAAGTCGGGAGCCCAGGGTTGGAAACGCCAAGTCTAATCAGACCTCACAAGCCCACAGATGGTTTGAATCAACATGCTACCTTGATAGGAATAATGAGGAGTCTCGAAGACAGTCTTATGCCAGCTCCATCCATCTGGACATAGAACCACTTCTTCCACGAGAGTTTCCCTGTCCAGGGTCCCATCACCCCCTAAGCCTGGCAAATGCTTCATGAGGAAGTCCCTGGTCCCACATCAACACCTGCTCCCTGGCCCCCACCAGCAGAACCACCCACAGGTTTTCCAAAATCTCTGGCCTTCTGATTTGACAAGCTCTGACTTCTTAGGCCTTTCTTGAGGCTGAAAAGGATTGCTAGGGAGAAATGAGTAGCCGGGGGTTATAGGCTGGGAAGGGGGTGTGGAGCAATGTGGTGGGGTCAATAAGCCTGGATCCAGACAAATGCAGACTAGACCGATGTCCCGCCCACTTCCTGGCAGAGTGAGTGCTCCCAGCATTCATCATTTTATTTACTCAACATGACAAATGTCATCATGACATTTCTTTGGATGGGACACCTAATCTAGGGCACCCAAATCCCATGCGGTCTGCGATTTATAAATGTACAAGGTCACAGTGTCCCAGGAACAGAACCAGACCTATGATTTAGAAAAACCTTGCCTGTTACTGGGGGAGCCCATTAGAGCCAGGCCCTCAGAACAGCGGCAGTGGTTCTTCCCCATGGAAAGCTCAGGCCTGGGCTCCCAACCCGCTATGTGCAGCCCTTTGGGCAGAGACCCGCTTTAATGAGAATCTGGCCCTGCCCAACCCCCTAGCTTAGCAGAGCTTGATTGGAAGCTTAAAAAACAATGAAGTTAATTTTTAAAAACCTTTCATTGAGTTCCATGAGACCCCTATTAATTTTATTGTTTCAATAAAGCATTTATTTAATTGTCTCCAGAAGGGCCCTGTTAAATGCACAGATGTTACCTGAGTCAGAAGGGAGGGATCTGGGTGCCTTTTTTTCACCCTTTCCCATTAGCACATTAGCAGGATTCTGTTATTGGATTAACTGATTGTCACCTTCAAAGTCACAAAGGACAGCCCTAAGCAAATACGACACAAGGCAGGTAAATTCTGAAGAGCAGGGCAGGTCACAGTTGCAGGAAACAGGAAACCTGGCTCCTGATAAAAAGACTGGGTTTGGTTAAGACAGAGGAGAGTGGCCGGGAGCGGTGGCTCACACCTGTAATCCCAGCACTTCGGGAGGCTGAGGCAGGCGGATCACGAGGTCAGGAGATCGAGACCATCCTGGCTAACACAGTGAAACCCTGTCTCAATTAAAAAAAAAAAAATACAAAAAATTAGCCGGGCTTGGTGGCGGACGCCTGTAGTCCCAGCTACTTGGGAGGCTGAGGCAGAAGAATGGCGTGAACCCAGGTGGTGGAGCTTGCAGTGAGCCGAGATCATGCCACTGCCCTCCAGCCTGGGCGACCGAGCGAGAGTCCGTCTAAAAAAAAAAAAAAACAAAAGACAACAGAGGAGAGGATTTTCTTCTGCTGGTGAAGAGACACTTGTCATTTAGCCTCTGACACAAGAATGATATCCCTAAAAAGATCAGAGGATGAGTGCATCACTAGATGCATGATATCCAAAACACAGGAGGGGAAGGGCTCAGCTTGAGTTGGCAGAAGATCTCTGGAACGTCATGTTCAGTCCTTCTACAATTATTACCGAGCACCTACTATATGCTGCCACTGCATGGAGCTTGGAGCATACATCGGTGAACAAAACAAAGACCCTCCTCTCATGGTGCTTACATTCTAATGAGGAAAGACTAACAACAAAAAGTCAAAATACGACAGACGTAGCAAGATACTTTCCAAGAATGTTAAGTGCTCTGAGAACATAAAACAGAGCAATGTAGTAGAGTGACCAGAAACACACAATAAAAAATATTGACTAATTGCCTACGGGCCATCAGTCCTGTCTGATGAGATGATTTGAGTCTGAATACGGAGAAGCCAGACACAGGAAGGTCTAAGGCCTCCGAAGACCTCTCCAGGCAGAGGGAGCGTCAAGTGCAGAGATCCTAGGGCTGCATTTGGAGAGAAGCATCACCAAACTACGAAGTAATCAGAGGAGTGTGATGGAGGGAGGGGCCTCAAAGACCTCTTTCAGCAAGAATATTTCAAGAAATGCCTCAGGACTAAGACTGCATCATTCATCTTTGTATTTTTGGTTATTCGCTTGGTGTCTAGCACAGAGTAGACGATCAATAAGGTAGGATGGAATGTGGGGAAAGGAATGAGATGGAAGGGAAAGGTGAACACTTGGGGGGAACTACATTTAGTCAGGTTTTTTGTTTTTGTTTGTTTCTTTTTGTTTTTAGAGAGGGGTCTCACTCTGTCACCCAGGCTGGAGTACAGGGGCTCCATCATGGCTTACTGCAGCCTCGAACTCCTGGGCTCAAGCGATCCTCCTGCCTCAGCCTCCTCAGTAGCAGGGACTACAGGCTCACCACCATACCCAGTTTTTGTTGGTTTTTTTTTCATTTTTTGTAGAGACAGGGTCTCATTACGTTACCCAGCCTGGTCTCGAACTCCTGAGTTCAACTAATGCTCCCACTTTGGCTCCCAAAGTGCTGGGATTACAGATGTGCGCCATCGTGCCCAGCCTTAGTCAGATTATTGTTTATCTTAACAGATTAAAAGAGAAGAGAAAAACAAACAAGTGGACAAAAGCTCAGTCTACATACTAAGTCATTTGTTACCAAGATAGGGAGGTAGAGTGAAGGAAAGGAGATGGGGGGTACACATCTGGGTATCAACATTTAATTGAAGAAACAGTAATAACATTTAATTGAAGAAATCAACATTTAATTGAAGAAACAGTAATAACAACCGCTCCTGAGATTGTTATAGGCCCTGCTTTATAGTTTACAAAACACTTTTACATACCTTTACTCTTTCCGACAGCCTTGTGAAACAGAAAATAACAAATATTGACTAATTGCCTATGGGCTCTGATCCTGTGCTAGACGATGGGGAATATATGTTGAACAGAAATCAAACAGGGCCCTGTCCTCATGAAGTTTATAGAGTAGACTAACTTTAATCAAACAACCCACAAATTAGAGAAATCACAAGCACAGTGAGTGTTGTAATGGACAGGTACATAGGGCTGTACCTGTAGTGATTGAGCTGTTTGTCCATTAGGGAAGAGTCCTGCTTTGGTAAGGAGATTGGTTGAGACCAGTGACTCCAACTTTTTCACCACCAATAATCCCTTTTATGCTGGGTACAGTGGCTCACACCTATATTCCCAATGCTTTGGAAGGCCAAGGCGGGAGAATTGCTTGAGGATTGCTTGAGGAGTTCAAGGCTGCAGTGATCTGTGATCATGCCAGTGAACTCCAGCCTGGGCAATACAGCAAGACCCTATCTCTAAAAAAATTTTTAAACATAATTTTAAAGGGTCCCTTTTATTCATCCTGCTGCCCCACAAACCCCAGATTTTGAAAGAGCCCACCTACCTGGGTACATTTACATAACAACACACTTATTTCATTTTTCTTTTCTTTTTCTTTTTCAAGAAATGAAGATCTTGCTCTATCACCCAGGCTGGAGCTGGAGCGCAATGGCACTATGATGGTTCACCGCAGCCTCAAACTCAAACTTTTGGGCTCAAGTGATCCTCCCGCCTCAGCCTCCCATATAGCTGGGACTACAGGTATGCACCACCAGTCTAGGTTACTTTTTAAATTTTTTACAGAGATGGAGTCTCATCATGTTGCCCAGGCTGGTCTCAAATTACTGGCCTTGAGCAATCCTTTCACCTTGGCCTCCCAAAGTGCTAGGATTATAGGTGTGAGCCACCATGCCCAGCCTATTTCCAAATTTTTCTTAAGGAAAAACCAATGTCATTTGTCAAGATGAGATGCTGAATGCATGATATAATTCGGCCATAGGCAAAGAAAGTCAATGTTTCTCTTGACTGGGCCGGCTTATCATGAAATACATATAATTTCCTATAGGCTTTCTGGAATATTGACAAAAGCTGATAGCCACCCTCCTCCCAATACATTTGTAGACTCCTGGAAACCTTTGGGCCCTAAGCTGGGAACTACCATTCTATGGTCATACCCAAGATCCCTTTCAATTAGGGGCCTCTCTGAACCATGAAGCATAGCCCTCTTGTGTTCAGGCATTTTGGAAAGAAGCAATGGAGGTCATGGATGGCTTTCAGGAAAAGAAAGGCTTGAGGCTGGGCACAGTGGCTCACACCTGTAATCCTAGCACTTTGGGAGGCCAAGGTAGGTGAATCGCCTGAGGTCAGGAGTTTAAGACCAGCCTGGCCAACACGGTGAAACCCCGCCTCTACTAAAAATACAAAAATTAGCCCGCCGTGGTGGCGGGTGCCTGTAATCCCAGCTACTCAGGAGGCTGAGGCAGAAGAATCGCTTGAACCTGGGAGGCAAAGTTTGCAGTGAGCCGAGATTACGCCACGGCACTCCAGCCTGAGCAACAGAGCGCGACTCCATCTCAAAAAAAAAAAAAAAAAAAAGAAGGAAAGAAAGAAAGGCTTGAGATGGGCCTTGAAGGATGGACAAGGTTTGGCTAGGTGGAGAAAGGTCATCATCAGGCAGGAGTTGCAGAGTTTGCTCTAAGATTAGTGAGGCAACCCGCCAGGCTGCAACACAGAGTCAGGAAGCACTTGTGGATACAAGAAGTGAAGAGGTAGGTTGCAACGGACTTTAAATGCCAGGCTAAATTATCCTCCAAATGATGGGGAATCATCAAAGATTTTAGAACAGGAAAATGATGTGTTGGAGTGATGTCGTTGGCAGATGAATCTGGTGCCCATACATGCTTTGAGGTGGGAAGAGAACATTTAGGAAACCCAATCAACAGAGCAGATGTGAGAGGAAGAGCCAAGACTTGGGAGGACAGCAATGAGGAAAAAGGGAGGAAATCCAAGAAATATTTTTTTGAAAGCACAGGACTTGAATTTGAGTTTGGAAACATCAAAGAGACTCCAAGATGTCTAAGCTTGAAGCTGGCGGTAGAGAACAGTCACCATGGGATGGTGGTGGAGGGAAGGAGATAATGAGTGTGTGTGGGATCTTAGAGAACCTTTATACACCACATGGTTAGCAGAGGTTACCTCTGGGGTTGGGGTTGAAGGGACAGACGAGGTAGTTCGCACATTTTACTATAGATAATCTCTTTTAATGGAGGGAGTTTGTGTAATTTTTATTCCTTTTTTGTGCTTTTTGGAATTTTTCAAATAATTATTTTAATTCCACAAAGACTCCCAGGGTATTGTTAGCCCTTTATAAAACCATCACTCCTGATTTCTTCTCTCTCCCCACAGGGCCCTCTGGAGTCTCTGAGAAACACTTCATAGGTGTCTGGTCTCAGCTCCTGAGTCTGTGGTTTTCCTTATGCGGCGGGGGAATGGGGTGGCAGGCAGGGGAAGATTCTCTTCAATGTGCCTCTTCTTGTCTCCATCTTTTTTCCCCTACTGCCCCAGGAGGGCCTGCCTTTATCCTTTAAAGGCTTACACATCATCAGACACTTATCTTTGAACCACGATTGCAGCGCTGGGCTTGGAAAGACTGACCTTGGGATTTTTGTAGCTGAATGAAGCCCAACCCAGCTCAGATCATGAACTAAAATGCAGGACAGAACCAGGAAGAGCACAAGCTCTGCGGTCAGAGGCATCTGCATCCAAATTTGGGCTCTGCCTCCTAACAGTCTCTTTGGCTTTCTTACCTAAGTAACCTCTCTTATGTCAATTTTCTCATCTTGAAAATTGAAGATAATAACAGTATTTATCTCCTAGAGGTGTTAAGTGGATTAAGTGATAATGAAAGGCATTTAATAAGTGTGCTTTTTATTAGTATTAACAAGAACAATAAAATAATAAATCTTTATGACCAAACGTTGTTGCTTGGAGGCAAAAATGACCTTAATGAACTTCCACGTTGGTTCCCATTGGTAACATGTATTTGCTTCTCTGCCTCTCCCTTTAACTGGAATTTTCTATTTTCTCAAACTAACAAAAAGCTGAAAAAAGACCCTGAATCGGGGCCTGAGGCACTGCTTCTTCATTTCTCTGCCTCTTAGGATTGATGTGACAGTTATCAGATTCCTTAATCTCATAAGCCTCAATTTTTTCATCTATAAAATGGGTGTAATCATTCTGACCTCACAGTATGTATCAAGAGGTTAGACAGCTCATGGTGCACAGCAGGCTTTCAGGACACGATAGTTCTCCATCAGGGTTCCAGGAAGGGGCCAGCCCTCTCTGAGTTCTTTCTTGCCTGTCCACTCCCGCCCCCCGCCCCGACCTACCCCATCTTCCACATTCTCCTTTCTATTAGTCCCTGATGTTTTGGGGCAAATCTTTCCAATTACATTGTAAGCTCCTGAGGGCAGAAGCAGGGGCAAGGCCTTCTTAACTGTAAGGAGCAGTCTTTCTTCTGGGTTTGGGTCCAGGCTGGCCTCCTGGGGGAGGCAGGGATGAAGGAGAGAACTGTCAGCCCCCTAGAGGTTCAGAACCAAATGTACAAACTCAACAGCCCCTCTTTTCTTCCTCTTTTCTCTCCATTTCCCAAACTGCAGCTCTGTGACCACTTGAAATAAACTGCTTCTTTCTAGTTGACCATGGCCTAGAAACATGGCCCCATTGACTCGGGAGTACATTTGGCTTTGTCAGAGAAGGTGTGATATGTTCACTCCTAACCACCCAGCCCCTATGCGCCCATCCCCATCACATCTGGACAAAGACAAAGGCCTCTGCTCCATCAGTCTGAGCCGCCTGAGTCCATCTGTCACTCACTGATCGATGGCCAATTCTCCCTCCCTCTACCTGCTGCTCCATCTGCCAGGGACTACGGAGGCCTAGGGGACCAGCCCCCACTTTTCTCACTCCCCTAAAGAGTCTCCAGAACACAGTCCCCATTCACCACAGGGTCCCCACCCCAAGGCTACCCCCTCACTCCTCTCCAGTGACAGCTCTAAACAGGTACCTCTAAGCCTTCTCTGGGACCACCAACCCCCTCTCCAGTCCTCAGTCCCACCCACCCCTAGCTCCTCCAATCTCAAGAAACAGTGAAGCAGGGGGACACAGCTCAGAAAGCCAGAAAAGGGACAGAAAGACTAAGTGTCACAGAGCATCTCCCTGGCTGGTGGGTGAGGCTGAGTAGCAGGAAGGCAGGAGGAATAGACACCCAGGCACAGGAAGGGGTCTGAGAGGGACACTGGGGGCCACAGACTCCGAGGCAGAGACAGAGAAGCCAGCCCAGGCATTGAGGGCTCTGAGAGCCCACAGAGCCTTTTGGTTTCTGGGTTCCAGGAGGGCCTCCCCATCTGACAGGGTCGTGGAGCTGAAATGGCTCGTATTCCCATCCTGAAACCCATGGAGGGGAACTAAGCTCTTTTCCAGAAACGGGTGGAAGCATCTCTCCTGAGCCATGGCTTCCTCTGTCTTCGTTTGACTACTTTTCTCAGGATTCAGAATTTTTTGTCTCTCTCTCTGTTTCTTCATGTTTAACTATCTCTGCACTCACGCTTGCACACTCGCTCGCGCTCTCCTCTGTCTCTGCCTCCGATAATTTTTTAGGGACTCTGCCTTGGGGCTCCCGCTCTCCAGCATGTGGGAAACCTGACCTTCATCATCTGTTTTTTATATTTTGGAAACATCAGCTTCACTTCCTACCTGAGGGAGGTGGGGGTGGAGGAGCGGCTGCCTGGCTCCACCCTTTCCCCCACTCTTTTCAGAATCAGACCCCTCCCCTACAGCCTTGCTCCTGGGAGGACAAGCTGGGGCTGTCCCTGCACTCAGACTCTGGCATCAGGAGGCTCAGCCCAGGTCCTGATTCACGGTCTTCCCTCTGAAGCTCACCACGGTGTAGGGGAAGTGGTGAGGCCTCCTGTGATGGACTACTGGTTTGCTGATTTGGGAGAAAGGGGAAATTCCAGGCACAAAAGAGCCCAGGAGGTTAAGAGATTTCACCTATGGGAAACAGGATAGAAAGTGGTTCAGGCCGGGCGCGGTGGTTCACGCCTGTAATCCCAGCACTTTGGGAGGCCAAAGTGGGCGGATCACTTGAGGTCAGGAGTTTGAGACCAGCCTGGCCAACATAGTGAAACCCTGTCTCTACTAAAAATACAAAAATTAGCCACACTTGGTGGCCTGCACCTATAATCCCAGCTACTCCAGAGGCTGAGGCACAAGAATCGCTTGAACCCGGGAGGCAGAGGTTGCAGTGAGCCAAGATCGCACCACTGCCCTGGGTAACAGAGTGAGACTCCATCTCCAAAAAAAAAAAAAAGAAAGAAAGAAAAGAAAGAAAAGAAAAAGAAAAAAAAAAAAGAAAAACAAAAGAAAGTAGTTCAACCCTGTAATTCCAACACTTTGGGAGGCTGAGGTGGGAGGATTGCTTGAGCCCAGGAGCTCAAGAACAGCCTGGGCAACATAGTGAGATCCTGTCTACACAAAAAAATACAAAAATTATCTGGGCATGGTGGCTCACACCTATAGTCCTAGCTACTTGGGAGGCTGAGGTGGGAGAATCACTTGAGCCTGGGAGGTGGAGGTTGCAAGTGAGCCAAGATCAGGCCACTGCATTCTAGTCTGGGCAACAAAGCAAGACCCAAGACCCTATCAGAAAAGAAAAGAAGGAGAGAGAGAGAGAGAGGGAGGGAGGGAGGGAGGGAGGGAGGGAGGGAGGGAAAAGAAAGAAAGAATAAAAGAGGTTCAAGTTATTTCTGTCCCCTGGCAGAGTTATACCCAAACAAGTTGTCTAAGATGTTGTCACAGATGTTTGTTTGAAATTTGTGTAAATACTAGTAGGTCACTGATTAATAAGATTGAATCCCTGATTCCGAATCCCAAGCTCTTTATGTCAAGTTTTCCAAGACCTGAGAAATGTATTTTGTACATTTCTTTTCTCCACAAAACTCTAAGAATAGACACTCAATATCCCAAGGACCTTCTGCAACAGGACCCCAGTTGCAGAAGCATTATCTCTACCTTACCACCTTCTGGGAGGCCTGGAAGCATCACTTGGCAAAGATTAAGTGGAAAGGCTAGAAGACCGTATTTCAGGAAGAGGAACTGGGAGAGAAGGCACTGATGGGAAAGCGCAGATGATGGCTGGGGCAGGAGCTAGTACAGGCACCTGGTTGGGGAGTCTGACTTTGTGTGGAGGAATGGAAAGGGGGACACAGGCCTAGGTGGGGGGCTGGGGCCAGCTCATGGAGACCTGAAGGCCAGTTCAGCTTATCCTCCCGTTTTTGAGTAGAAGAGTAATACTCCAAAAGAGGTGTCTGAGTCTTGGCCTGCAGGGAAAAAGGTGGACAATAAAGAAGGCAGCTGGGAGGCTGGAATAACCCTTCAGACAGTCTAGGATGATGCGACAGAAACATGCAGAAAAAAAGATATTGAAAAGACACTTTGAAGGAAATTTAGCATTTTGGAGTCTGGGCCATCTGCCCTCTTCCCAAGGATTAATATCCAAGTTAAGTGTTTTGAGTGGGGTAGGAGCATGGCAGAAACATACAGGCAGCAAGAAAACATAGAGCATTGGACATGTTGAGCCTTCTAGACCTCGCACAGACACTGTGGTGTGAGGACTGCCAGAAGCCCTGGGGGAGACAGGGAGGATGGCCATCCGATGGCTCCTGTATGAAGATGGCACTGAGGGCTCTGAGCTGGACACTGGCCTGCAGACTCTGACCTGTGAGGCCCAGGCTATGGGCTCCACCTGGTCTTTGAGTGCATGGGCAGACTGCAGATCAGGGGCCTGCAGTAGCATTTCATGTATTTCAATTCTTTGAAATGATTCCTCTCCCTGGGTGGCAGGAAAAAAAAAAAAAAAAAACCAAATAAGGAAAATACAGTTAAGAACTCAAGAACTGCCAATTCAGAAACTCTAATCTGCTCAAAAAGTTCAATCCCTTTCTTTCAGAAGCCAAAAATCCATTTCCATCTCAGATTGTATATGTGTGTCTGAGAGCTGGTGAGGGAGACAGTGAGTATGAGGGGGAGGCCACTGAGAGGCCTTTGTTGCTGTGTGAGCTACTGCTCCGTACTGCTCCATGGACCTGTGTGTGTTGCACGCACATTTGTGCCTGTTTCTCAGGCCCCTGTGTGCCTTGAACTTTCAAACCATAACAGAAACACTGAAGCTTGGCAAAGATATCACAGGAATAATTATCTAATTTCAGAACATGTTATTATAATACCTACATGATGTGTAACGAACTTAACAATGTTCATGTTATATTCACCTACTCTGAGCTATAGACTCACAATGCCAAGTTTTACCCTCAGAAGTTTCTCCAAGACACAAGGGCAGAGCAGGCCCCAAAGAAGGCTCTTCAGGGAATATTCCCCCACAACAGCTCCCTCACGGATTGAGATGTTTGGCTGGGTAGATGTCTATCGGGAAATTGCTGGAAGGACAGAGCCTATCTTGGGATGGCAACTGTTCCTCCCAGAATCCTCATTCCTCTCCAGAAGAGAAGACATGGAACTGATAAGGAATTAGCAGCCATATTGGGGAGACACAGACAGGCTTTTCCTGATTCAGCTGTGGGCCAGGGGGCCTCCTGATCCACCCAGCTCCCCCTTTTCCCCAGGGGCCTGAATTGAACCGGGGCTGAGTGTGAGGGGAATGTTTGCTGTTTGCTGCTGTTCCCTGTTGACTTTAGCCAGTAGCTCTGTTTACAAACCCAGGTTGGTTTTCCCAGCACAGTTAATTAGACCAAAGACATCTGGTGTAAGGCTGGGGAGGGCATCTGCTCAGAGCCTTCCCCTGACACCCTGCAGCCTGCAGCCACGGCCCAGAGCGGGATAGAACAGCTCCATCGGTACAGACCGGACTCCACCAGACCCAGCATTCTCGGAGGAATCATGGCTTCCTTCACCCTGCCTTTCCACACTTGCTAAGTCAGACTGGGCCCCAACTCCCCAAGCCATAGAGAACAAGGAAGTCCGGGCTGGACTCAGCTCTCTCCTTGGTCCTTCCATGTCCAAAGGAACAGGGCATAAATTCCGGTCCCTTTCTCATCACAGACACTGCATTCTGTAGGAACGCCAGACCTCTTCAGTGAAAATCTCCCCTTCCTGGACACACCCCCCAACCCCCTCCACCCGCCCCCCCCCCAGAAAAAAAGGCTCTGGACCCTTCTCCTCCCTGACCCCTCCCCAGCCAATCCCTGACACTATGAGGACGACAGAGATTAACCTGGCCCAGAGGGAGGCAGGAAGCTGTCCAGGAAGGTGAGAGGATCTAGGTGGGCAGTGGCAGGGCGGCGGGGAAGAGGAGAGCTGAGAGGGGGAGGGGCAGCGGCTTATCTCTCCCAGGAGGGGGGAGCTCACTCC
The DNA here is from genome assembly GCF_024542745.1 of Macaca thibetana thibetana. NCBI lineage: Eukaryota > Metazoa > Chordata > Mammalia > Primates > Cercopithecidae > Macaca > Macaca thibetana. Next base: position 65,087,211 of record NC_065590.1, on the reverse strand, counting down.
AAACAGCTAATGCACTGGCGTGTGAAAGCCCCTCAATTAGCACTAATGATGCAATCAAGGAGGGAGGAGGAGGGACCGAAGTTCTGGTGGCGTCAGCACCAACTTACACACAAGGTACACATTCCCTTCATCGGACACAATGGCCCCTTCAGACACGCCGAGGCACACACTCCACAGACAGCCGTCCGTGGGCACAATCGCACTCTTTGCGCAAGCTACTAGCATGCACATAGTTCACGGTACGCGGCTGACCCCGTCAGACCCCAGGCATCCTGGGGGGTAGGGAGCGACTCCCAGCTGCATTTGGGGCTTTAGGGGCAAGGAAAATCAGAAACACTTAGTAAAAGGAGTTGAACAGGGCATCTCCGGCGAGTTCACGAGCATTCCTCTATGCCTAGAGCTCCTATCCCACGCGCGCTCGCAGGTGCTGGCCCGGCTGCGCCCGCCTCCCCCTCACCATCGCCCCAACGCGGAATCCGGGGCTGAGCGAGAAGCCACCACCCCCGGCCCCACCCGCGAGAGGCGGGGTCCACGCGCCTTCCCTGAGCCCAAACCGCCCCGAGGCCTCCAGTCCCAGGAGGCAGCGCTGAGATCACTCGGATCTTCGCACCCCGGACTTAGCTGCCCGTCCCCTCCGGAGCCCTTTACCCGCCGGCCTCGCCCCTTTATCTTCCTCCCACTCCGCCCGGCCGGCTCCGTTATCCACCTCCCGATCCCGTTATCCGGCCGCCCCGGCCCCGTTGTCCGCCCTCACGTTAGGCGCGGAGTCCCCGCGCGCCTCCTGGCCGCCGCCCCCTTCCCCGCGCCCCAGACGGAGCTTGGGGAACAGCGGGCAGGGCAGGGCCGGAGCCGCCTCCGCGCCGCTTCCCAGGCCGGGACGGCCGCGGGAGGAGGTCCCGCTGTCAGTCAGCGGGGAAGGCCGGGCTGGGCGGCCGGAGGGGGCGGTGCCGAGGACGGGCTCGGGCCGGGAGCTGGGAGGCGGAGGCGGAGGCGGAGGGGCGGGGGCGGGGGCGGGGGCGGGGGCGGCTCCGGGCCTTATAAGCGGCGGGGGCAGGGCGGCAGGGAGGCAAGTGTCAGGCCGATGTGTCGCCCGCGAGGGGCCGGGGTCGGGGCCGCCGGGGCCATGCGCGTGGGCTGGGCAGGGGGCCAGCGGGGCGCAGAGCGGAGCCGCCTCGGAGCCTGAGCCGCCCGGGGCCGGGGCCGGGGAGCCGCGCGGGGCCGGCCGGCCGGGGGGAGGGGAGCGATGCGGCGCCGGCGGGCGGCAGTGGCCGCGGGTTTCTGCGCCTCCTTCCTGCTGGGCTCCGTCCTCAACGTGCTCTTCGCTCCGGGCTCGGAGCCTCCGAGGCCAGGCCAGTCCCCTGAGCCTTCGCCGGCCCCGGGCCCGGGCCGTCGCGGGGGCCGCGGGGAGCTGGCCCGGCAGATCCGGGCGCGCTACGAGGAGGTGCAGCGCTATTCCCGCGGGGGCCCCGGGCCCGGCGCGGGCCGGCCGGAGCGGCGGCGCCTGATGGACCTGGCTCCGGGCGGGCCCGGCCTGCAGCGCCCCCGGCCCCCTTGGGCCCGGCCCCTGCCCGACGGCGCCCCAGGCTGGCCCCCGGCTCCTGGCCCAGGCTCCCCCGGCCCGGGCCCGCGCCTGGGCTGCGCCGCGCTTCGCAATGTGTCCGGCGCGCAGTACGTGGGCTCAGGCTACACCAAGGCCGTGTACCGGGTCCGCCTGCCCGGCGGCGCCGCGGTGGCGCTCAAGGCGGTGGACTTCAGCGGCCACGATCTGGGCAGCTGCGTGCGCGAGTTCGGGGTACGGAGGGGCTGCTATCGGCTGGCGGCCCACAAGCTGCTTAAGGAGATGGTGCTGCTGGAGCGGCTGCGGCACCCCAACGTGCTGCAGGTACGAGGGTGGGGACGCGGGAGTGACGGTGTTGGCTGGGAGTGCCCAAGACCTTGTCAGCCTGGCTGGAAGATAAACCCTTGATCTGGAGTGCCAGTGACTGCGCCCAGGCTAAGCTAGACGCAGAAGCCGGACCATGGCGCTTCCCACTGCACCACCCTGCTTCTCGCTTCTGGGTGGGCGTCCCTTTACCGAAGAACTCCTGGGCTTCTCCGCTTCCACACATCTCTTAAAGACAGACCAGGACAGAGGCTCCCAAAACTCAGGGGTGGGGCAGTCCATTAGGGCTTAGGACTGTACTTTGGGCTGGAGTTAGGAGGTTGAACACCAGGGATATTACCCCAAGCCAAAATGACCCTAAGCCAAGACACTTGAGTCAGAATTACAACTGCGTGATAAAGTCCCCCTTCTTGATGGAACTTCTCTCAACTTCCAGTGATTTGTCTGGTTTTGAAAATGAAACGGGACAGCAACGGGGTTGGGAAGGGCTGGAAAGAGACCAAGTGTCAGCCTTGATTCCCATAGAATTTCCCCACCCACCCACCCCCAGCGCCACCCCAGAAGACACTGGAAGGGGGCTGGGGGAGCAGGCTAGAAAAAGGGAACACAGCCCTTCCCAGAAGTGAACCAAGGGTTCCCCAGACCTTAAAAGTGGGTCCTTGAGCCCCTGGAGAAGCCTCAAGGTCTCAGCTCAGTGGACAGACTGGCGGCCTGAGGATCTAAATGTCACACTGTCTGAGTGTATATAAATAGCCAAGAGGCTGGAAGGTTGAGAAGGCCAAATGCCCAGGTTCCTACTCAATGGGACTCTGCCTCGCCCGTTCGCTGGAGACACAGAGGAGAGCTGAAACCCCCACCTTGTCCCCTCAAGCTAGACTTAGAGTGGGCCTCTCACAGTCCCAGCACTGCCCTTATACTACGTCCTCTCTTTCAGGTCTCCCTCCATCCTAAGATTCGACAGACTATTCCCTTTGCACATATCTGAGCAAACTGAGAGGGGAATCCCTGACCGCTGTTGGCCCGGTGAACAGGGGTGTGTGCAGCCTCCCCAGCGGATGAATCTTGCACACACCTTCCACCTCCCAGCCCACTCAAACTAACCTTTCTGCACCCGGCAGAAATGACCGGAAACCCAGGAGTCCCTCTTTCCTTTCCTCAGGAGTGAGATGGCGCCCCAGCCCTGGAGGGAGATGGGTGGGCATCGAAGAGTAGGAGAGATTGGCCGAAAAGCTGTTTATACTCCTGTTGGCTCCCAGTCTCGCCCTCCTCCATTGTATTCCCCCACCCTGGTCAGACAGTTGTGACCAGGCCCTGGGCCCCAAGCTGGTCTCGGGAGCTCGGGCAGAACCAACAGTTGCCTGTGGTGAAGCCCGGCTGCACAGCTCACACTGTGTCTGCAGCTTCAGGGAGTGAGCCCCTGGTTACGTGGCCATTCTGACTGGGAGGATCTTGTACTCTTTGCTTCCCAGGGACTCTTGGGAACTTTTTGGAAACTCTAGGGTGTCAGCCAGATCCTGAGGGAGTGGAGAGATCTTGAGTGACTTAGCAGGACATAAAGTCTTAGTTACTTGACTCAAGACCGCTCTGCCTTCAGACGAGTTTGATGTTTGATGTGCTTTCCTATCTTTTAAGAAACGTCTCCCTCACTCTTCCTGCCAGCCCAAACTTCCTAACAAGCATTCAACTAACGCCCCACGCATATATCACAGGACAGTCCTCCTCTGAAATGTCAGGCCCCCAGCCCAATTCTGAAGGCACCAAAGAACAAATTACAACACAATAGTTTTCACCCTTCCCTCACCAAACCAAGACCAGGGTTGTCTGGGGTTGGCTGTGTGACTCCTTATTGTAGAGTCCCAGACTCTACAATAAGAGTTAGTGGCCCCAGGGCACAGGGTTGCTAAGGGAGAGAGGGTCACAGGTCCTTTCTACCCAGGAAAAGTGAAAAGTGAAAAGTGGGGGGCCCTTTAGTGTGAGTTTAGGGACTGCTTTGAGGGTGGCTCTCCTCCATTCATCTTCTGACCGCCAGCTGTCTTTGCTGGCAGGGAAGCCTACAGTGGGGTCTTCCTGGCCAGGAGGCTTCAGGGCAGGTGTACAGGGAACTAGAAATAATGCTGCTTTAATACCTCTGAGTCATTTAAAATTTCAAAACCATTTGACTGTTTGCTGAACTGGGGAGGAGTCAGAGAACATTTCTAGAGTTCCTAGTGGTGCAGGCCCACCACCCTTCCTCTCTGAGCAGTGCAGAGTTGGTGCTGTGGATTCTAATAGAAAATGCCCAGGCTAGCAGGCCCCACTCTGCACCTCCCAGGGCTTTCTCTGGTCATGGGGATTGCCTGGGCGAGATCTTTCCATCCATCCCGCCCCTGACACACGCGCACACACACTCCCTCACGTGACTGACTCCTCTATAGCCCAGGGCCAAAGGGCACAAGGGTCTTCCCTCCCCTCAATCTCTCCCCACCTCTCCCGTGTCATCCTGGGGCCCCCAGGCCTGCCTGGGCCCAGATTCTGACCCTGCTAAAGTATATTTCTTCTCCCAACCGAACAAAAGATGTGACTGAAATGCTCAGCCTCACGCTTCCTGGGGGGGTTAATGGTGTCTTTTTATTTTTTCCTGAGGGGTGTTGATTAATACCTCGTTAACAGCGCATTTAACGACCTCCGGGTGTTTAATAACCTTCAGAAGTTTCCCACAAAGGCTCAGACTCTGGGCAAGAAAATGAGAACCAGGCCCCAGGGCTGTTCCCCTTACCTTCCCCCCACCCCACCAGGATCTGGGGCCTCCCTGGACTGATGGGAAGGGGGTGGAGAGAGAAGAGGGTGCCTGGAGCTGCCCTGGCCCCCCAAGTCACAGCCCGAGAGTGAGGCCTTCCCCCATGCCAGCAGGATGACGGAGAGCTGAGGGGGCACTCCTGGGGCGGAAAGAGGACATGTGAGGACCTAGAGTGGCTCTGGGGAGGGTGTGAACGATGGTATGAGGGTGACAGTGCACAGGGATATCCAGGCCATGGGCTCAGCATCCCCACCCCTCCACTGCATAGTTCTCCTCTCCCCCAGTCGGGCCTGGACAACTCGGCCTTCGTGTTTCTACCTCACAGGGTGCTGGTGGTTTTGAGCACCATACGAGTCTCTAGCTGCTGTGGAGTATGCTGGAAGAGCCAGGGAGAGGCCTGAGGATGCTGTTTAGGTGGTAGTGACAGTCAGACTGTGCTCCCCAGAAGTCCCTGGGCAGTGCAGAGCTTCTCCCCACGTGATATCGAGTGGGCAGTTCCCTGTGAGGGTAACCCCAAAAGAACTGATCTTCCAGGAGGAATCATCACTCACTACCAACCCCACTGATACACATCACTCATATGCAAAACATACCCCGGCATGTGCCCTTAGGTACCTTGTTCTTATCACCACTTGTTACCAATCTGAGGGAACTTGCTTTTCCTCCCTCAAGACCCACACAGAGAAAACTGAAGCTGCCAGAAGGTAGAAATGGTGAGGGATACAGATTGGAGGAGGGGAGGAGGGATAATGCCCAACCGTATGCTGGCTTGTGTTTTAGCAAACAGCATCCTTAGAAAAAACAGATTGTGGCCGGGCACAGTGGCTCACGCCTGTAATCCCAGCACTTTGGAAGGCCAAGGCAGGCAGATCACTTGAGGTCAGGAGTTTGAGACCAGCCTGGCCAACATAGTGAAACCCTGTCTCTACTAAAAATACAAAAATTAGCTGGGCATAGTGGCAAGTGCCTGTAATCCCAGCTACTCGGGAGGCTGAGGCAAGAGAATTGATTGAACCCAGGAGGTGGAGCAGAGCTGAGATCATGCCACTGCACTCCAGCCTGGGCAACAGAGCGAGGCTCTCTCAAAAAACAAAAACAAAAAAAGACAGAAAGAAAGAAAAACAAGTTGTAGAATCCGAGTGGCACAAATTCACATCTTAGCTCCTGCACTGATGGGCTGTGCCACCTTATGCAAGCAACTTAACCTCTCTGAGTCAGCCTCCTCACCTGAAGTTGGAGATAATAATAGTACCTACCGTGCCCATTATAAGAATTGAGTTATGCACATAGAGCAATTTAGCAGGGTGCCTGGCACGTGGTTAACTCCCAGTGGCCAGACCTGCCCATTTACCTGAGTCGGAAGGGGTGAGGGACTGGCTTGATGAGTAGGAAGTCTGACTACAGGAAAGAGAGGGCATGCTTCCCAGGCAACGCTGCATTCTCTTCTGGCCTGAGCTGAAGCAAAGGCCTAGGGATGGTGGGGGGAGAGAGAGGGGGAACCTGACAGTCCAGCCCTTCCCTGTCCCCACCCCCACCCTGTGACCTAATGACCTGCCCTCGGCTTTCCCCAGCTCTATGGCTACTGCTACCAGGACAGCGAGGACATCCCAGACACCCTGACCACCATCACGGAGCTGGGCGCCCCTGTAGAAATGATCCAGCTGCTGCAAACTTCCTGGGAGGATCGATTCCGAGTGAGCTTAGAGGAGGGCTCGGGCCCTGGGCTCCTTGCTAGGATGGTTCTCCCTTAGAAGGCCAGCCCTCCAGAGCAGCCCCCACTCCTCCTCCACCCAGGGAGAGGGAGGGGAAGAAGGCGCACAGGCTGACTCAGCCACCGGCCAAAGTGTTCAAAAAAGAAGGAAGGCATAGAGGATCCCGACCTTCTGTGCTCTTGCCCTCCTCACCCTTCCTTGTGCCCGTGTACACACTAGCTTGTGGGGGCTGGCACCTTAAAGAGGGGAGCACTCACACACTCACACTCAGCCTGACCGTGGGAGGGCCAGTGTCCTAGAACGAGGAAAGACCTTAATACCATGTTGACCCTCCCGCTACTTCCATACACTAAACTAAAACTACATTCAGGATGCAACTTCAGGGAAGAGATGCATTACCCCCAGACCCTCGCTGCTGCCGTTTCCCACCCACTCCATATCATTTGCAGGGTCAGGCCAGCTGAGAGTTAATAGGAACTCACTGGCCTCCTCTCTAAGGCTGCTGACCTTGGCCTTTGTGGAGCACTGGGACCTACAGAAGAGAAGTGCCAACCCCCACAAGCAAAGTTCAGATTCCACAAGGAGGGCGCCCTCGAGTCCCACAGACCCCCATCCAGGAGAAAGGCAGTGAGCAGTCTTTTCTTCTGCACCTCAGATCTGCCTGAGCCTGGGCCGCCTCCTCCACCACCTGGCCCACTCCCCACTGGGCTCCGTCACTCTGCTGGACTTCCGCCCGCGGCAGTTTGTGCTGGTGGATGGGGAGCTCAAGGTGACAGACCTGGATGACGCACGTGTGGAGGAGACGCCGTGTGCAGGCAGTGCTGACTGCATACTCGAATTTCCGGCCAGGAACTTCACCCTGCCCTGCTCAGCCCACGGCTGGTGCGAGGGCATGAACGAGAAGCGGAACCTCTATAATGCCTACAGGTGACCTCCACCCCCGATTCAGGAACTCCATCGAAGGAGAATGGGCCAGGAGGGCATGGCAGGAAGAGAGGCAACGTGGAGGCCAGCTGGGCAGGGAGACTCAGCCTTGACCAGAGTGAGGGAAGGCTTCTACCCTGTCCAGAAGGGAACATTCAGGCTTCTGATGGGGAGGCTAAAAATAGCTCCAAGGAGAATCTGTGTTAGGGGGTGGCAGCTGGAAGCTTCTTAAAATAGTGTTGGACTCGGAGCCTAGGGCTGCTGGAACTGGCACTTTTCCCTTCCCACCCAGGCCCTTGTGCTCTGGGAAATTCCTCACTGGGCCCCAGCCATGGGGCTGCTCTGACACCGGGGGTCAGTCAGGGGATGATGTGGGGCTGGGAGGTGGGCAAGTCCTGGGAAGGGATGGGAACCAGGCCCCTGGTTTCGGTTAGTGTGAAGTTAGGTGTGGTCTTAGCATGCGCCCAGCCCCCTCCCCCGAGGCTGAGTAGACTTCACAGCAGCCTGCCTGGTTGCTAAGCCTGAGGGATCCGGCTCCCTGGCCAGGTTAGCGTTTACCCCAGGTTGGAATAGAAGAAGGATGTGTCTCCAAAGGCTGGATCCCTGAGCCACTGGTTTCTCTCTGCCACAGGTTTTTCTTCACATACCTCCTGCCTCACAGTGCCCCGCCTTCACTGCGTCCTCTGCTGGACAGCATTGTCAACGCCACAGGTGAGCTCTCCAGGGCCCATCTGCTTCCAGGCACCTTCCCCCTGCGCACCCCCCCAGCAAAAGTGGGGAGAAAAATAACCCAGGGCAGCAGGGGGTCCAGAAACCATCACTTCCTAAGGTGGCATTCTGCTGCAACCTCCCCACTCCCCAACCTTCTGTTCACTGGGGCACAGGCTCTGGAGGCAGAGCCAGGAGCAGCTGGCTGCTGACTTCAGGGAGGAGTGGGAGCCCCAGGCCTCCTGTCTTAGCCACACTGCACTCTGCAGGAGAGCTCGCCTGGGGGGTGGACGAGACCCTGGCCCAGCTGGAGAAGGTGCTGCACCTGTATCGGAGCGGGCAGTATCTGCAGCACTCCACGGCAAGCAGCAGTACTGGTGAGTGGCCCCAACCTGATCCACAGGGAAGCGAGAAACAGGTGGGAGGGTGAATGACCCTGCCCAATTAGGCTAAGTGGCCTATTTCTCTGTAACCCTTTCTCTGGTTACCCTTGTCTCCAAAGGCCACTCTAGGGGCTCACATAGAATCGTGGAGGGGCTGACATGGAGTAATCTGAGGTTCCATCTCTAGCTGAGCTAGAGCAACTATAATTCTGCCTTCAACCTGGGGGTAGACACTGACACCCTACTCTGGATGGCTCCAAACCCTATCATGTACTGGCTATGTGACTTTGAGCAAGTTACCCCTTGAACCTCACTTTCCTCATCTGTGAATTGGGTTCACCATTACCCACCTCACCAAATTCTTATGGGAATTAAATGTCAGGTGAAATGTGTGAAAGCAATTAGTGCAGTTCCTATGACACGGCTGGAACACAGTATATGTTTGCTTCCCTTTCCTTCCTCTAATCTCCGGGGGCTAGAAGGACACTGGATGTTAGGGGAGGCACACACGGAAACCAGCCAGGAAGCTCCAAGGGCAGGGGGAGAATTCTGGCCACTGGTTTCAGGCTGTGGTCCTTCTGCTGAAGCCCTGGGGTTTAGCTGGGGTTGGCAGGGGTTGAGGGGTGAGCAGCCTCCATATTCAAGGAGCTCTGGCTAGTCTTAGGGGTGGGGGAGCCCTGTTAGCCCTGTAAATAAAGTTTAACGAGGTGAACAATGGCTGGCTCTGTCCCTGAGGATGCCGTTTATGGGGCTGTAAATCACAGTCAGCCCTGGACTTTGGTCTAGTCCCTGGTAGAAGGAGGCAGGAGGGCGGGGTGGCCAGAGGCCCAGGGCTTCTGCATTATCAGCCCAGAGCTGGGGCTCTCCAGGCAGTAGGAAAGACAGGAGCAAACAAGAGGCCAGCAGCCGAGCAGCTCACTGGATTGTGAGTTTTCAGAGCTTCTGAGGCTCTCTCTGTAGAATGAGATCTCAGATTTTTCCCTCCAGCCCCGTCCCCACTCTAGCCATGGATTTTTTGCATTTTAGTCCATTTGCATGCCTCTTAACTTCAAAAACCCCTGACTCCCTTCCATCCCAGGCCCTTCTGAGGAACTTGCCTAACTTCTCTCCCCAAGGCCAGGAGAAAATGTGAATGAAGGTTGCTCTGAACCCTTGCAGGCCACACTGGGTGCTGGTTAGAAGTGCAGATTCTCAGTTCCACCCCAGACCTACAGAATCAAAATCTCCATTTGGTGGGGCATGGTGGCTCACACCTGTAATCCCAGCACTTCGGGAAGCTGAGATGGGAGGATCCCTTGAGCCCAGGATTTCAAGGCTGCAGGGAGCTATGATTGTGTCACTGCACTCTAGTCTGGGCAACAGAGTGAGACCCCATCAAAAAAAAAAAAAAGAATCTGCATTTTAACAAGAGTCCTTGGTGGGATTCACGTGCACATTGAAGTTTGAGAAGCCTTGGCTCTGTCTAAAATGTCCTGACCTCAGCAATTCGCCTAGACAGCTGGGACTCCATGGGTCCCTGTATATGTCTGTCCCCCTTGCATGTGCCTGCTATCTTGTACTGCCTGACCCAGCTATGTGCCCTTCGATTTGGGAGATATGTATCTCCTGAAAACCAAGTCTGTGCTTTGTCTTTTTTGATGAATCAGCCCAGTTTCAACAGTGGTAGCTGCCTTCATCTCCATGCTAGAGGGTTGGGCTGGACTTTAGCTTTGACCTAGGTGATGAGTCTTGCTGCCCTTTTCAGAAAGTGACACATCCCTGGGCATTCAAACCTGGGCATACAGAGTTCTCATTTTACTCCATCCCCAACCCACAGAGTACCAGCGCATCCCAGACAGCACCATCCCCCAGGAGGACTACCGCTGCTGGCCATCCTACCACCATGGGGGCTGCCTCCTTTCAGTGTTCAACCTGGCAGAGGCTGTGGATGTCTGTGAGAGCCATGCCCAGTGTCGGGCCTTTGTGGTCACCAACCAGACCACCTGGACAGGTGAGCCAGTGGGAGAAGCCCTTCTAAGGGAGATGGCAGGACCTCTCTGGAGGTTGATAGATAGTGATTGCCCGTCGTAAGTCAGGGGGGGTGCTGAGATGATGAGAGAGAGGTATACGTGTCTTCAAGGCAGTCAAATTAGGGAGAATGGCCCTGCATCCAGGAAGAGAAACATCCAGCCCTGTTACCTCTCACCTCTGCCCCCCAGGTCGGCAGCTGGTCTTTTTCAAGACTGGATGGAGCCAAGTGGTCCCTGATCCCAACAAGACCACATATGTGAAGGCCTCAGGCTGACCTGTCTGAGGGCTCGGCTGACCAGCTGACTATCCTCAGCAGCAGGGCTTGCCTGTGGAGGGAGTGACTTGCACTGGCAGCGCTGCATGTCACCTGGGAACCCCTGCAGACAAAGCTGACATCCCAGACAGACCGATGTGACCAGGACAAACGTGCAATAATGCCAAATGTTAAAATGTGAGTTTACCAGCCTAGCTATGGGACTGCTGGCTCCTAGTCCAGGAATCTTGGGGGGATGACTGCCTCTCCAACCCTCTGGGCTGCAAGCAAGCTCAGGCTAGTCTCCCCAGTGGGGGCTGTGTCCCTCCCTGGGACAGTTCCGTGAGCAGCCCCGTCACTGTGTTCAGTAGTGTGAGAATGTAGCTAAAGCCCCTGCTGCTGCTGCTGCTGCTGCTGCTGCTGCTGCTGCTGCTGCTGCACTTGCCACGGCAGGCGGGGGGCTGCGTGGGGACAATCCATCTCTGAGTGTTCTCTCAGCTGAGGTCTGGACAGGAGACTTGGCGGGGGAAGCTCCAGGATGTGGGTGATTCTGTACCTGGGGAGGCTATCTCTGACCTCCCGACAGGGGGCAGGCACTCCCAGGCCAGCCCAGGGGTCAGGGGCCGAGGTGCACACCTCAGCATGAGCCAAGACTGGGGTCGGGGAGCAGGTGCGGTTTGAGCCAGGACCTGGGGTGGGGGTGGGGCCGGGGCCTTTCTGCCTCATTTGCTTTCAATGAAAGCCGCAAAGCAGCCAAAACCAGGCTCTCCCCCTTCCTGGAGTTTGAATATCCAGAATCTTTTGTACTTCTTGTTCATTAAATTGTTTATTTTTGTAAAAAAAATAAAATAAAATTAGTTAATAAAATGATGTTTCACAGCAAACTCTTCCCCAGCAACAGTTTCTTAGGTTGTGACTTCTTGGTCCTCAGTTATGTCCTTGGTATATGTTTGTGGGGATGCGTGTGTCACGGGAAGATGAGTGAAATCTCAGCAGCAAACCCTGAAGTCATCACAAAGTGTTTTCAGGCTCTGCTCCCACCCATGGTGCCCACCTCCCACTGGGCCCTCCACATCATGTCCCCAAAAAAGACATGGGGACTCCCTTTTCCCCCAAGGAAGTTCTCATTTTTACAGACCAGCTTCTTAAGTATGAAGCCCTAACCCAGTGGAGTAATGTCCTCATGGTGGGATGTCAGCCATGAAGGGGTCACCAGGGGTACTCGAACGACCTGCAGGTGGGTCAGCTTTACCTCTGCACAGGGTTGGACCTGGCCTGCGCCCACCACAAGGTCACGGGCACTAAGCTTTTCTGAGTCTTTCTCTGAACATGAAATATATGAACAGTCAGAAGAAAGGAGGGTCTGTGGAAAGACCAGCTTCCATTTTGTCGATTGTAGGAGGGAAGGTCTAGCCAGTCTGTATCGAAGCCCAGAGCAAAAACAAGGACCTGCGGGTTCGGGATCACACGGAGGCCAGAGAGCCCCGCCATGAATGCAGGGCTTCTGACTTGAAACCCACATCTTCTCTCCTATACACCATTCTACTTCTAGAATATTCTGGATGGACGCAAACCTTTGGAGGCTTTAAAAAGAATCACCAAACTTTAACCTGATTTCTCCTCAACAGATGTGGTTGGTGTAATTTCTCACATAACAAGATGTCCCTTTAGTTCGAGGTGATTGAGAGCCGTATTAGCTCTGGAGTGCTCGTCACAGTTGTCACTCTGACCCTCAGGGTTGCAGCTTGCCACTGCCATCCCCAGCCCACACGCCCCACATCTTGCCTCTGGTGTTGGGCTTGGTGATTGTGGGTGGAGGGGAAAGGCAGAGCCTCCACAAAGCCTCACACCATGACAATGCAGCCAAATCCTGCCATACTCACCACCCTCAGACTATCCTTATCCCTTGAAGGAGGACCTCAGCTTCCATCGCCCTGGGACCTCTTTCCCTAGCTGAACTCACTCCATGCAACATGCGTAGCCCACCCCACGCGATCCAGTACTGGACTTTACACAATCCTCTATTACCCTCCAACTGTCATACGGTCTATGGGGCTCTGAGGGCCGGAGGAACCACATCCACCAAGGAGGCACAAGGCAGGACCAGAAGTGATGAGAAACTGAGGGGAGCGGACTGGGCCAGGAAGTGTGCGAGGGCTGCATAGTCCAGAGAGACCAAGGACCCAGTAATAAGCAGAGAGGCCTGTAGGACCTAGGAACCACAGGACTCTGGGGAAAAAGACCAAAGTGAACCAAGCACTGCCTTCCCGGCTTCGAGAGATTTCCAGACGAGGGGTTCACCAGCCCCTGGAGAGGGACAGAGGGAAATAATACTTCCAGAGGGCCAGGCTCTGGCCTCAGCAAGGTACAAAATTATTCCAATTTTACAGCCCTGAAAACTGAAGCCCAGGTAACAGCTGCTAAGTGTTTGAGCGAGCATTCTAATCCAGCCTCCCTCCAAGCCTGCGCTCTGGCCGGTAATACTAAGTGCTGTGTCCAATAAGGGACCCGTTGCAGCAGAAAGAGTGTGAGTTAGAGTTAGGGAAGCGCCTCCTTCCTGTGAGTGTGTAACAAACGGAAATGGAGGTCCTGCAAGTCATAACATCTTTTTAGAAAGACTCACGCACAGTGGCTGAAGGGGATGGTAGACGGCTTCTTCCTTAGTGAGTGAGCCTTGTCCCAAAACCTATTTCTGGGGGCAAAAATGGCCTGATTCAGTCCTGCAGAGTGAAGAGAAGGGCATTTACAACTGGGAATGGAGAAAGGATGGAGTGCCAGAAAGAAAGAGGAGGTAAAGGAAAGCCTAAAGCAAAATCATTCCTCTCCCGGACGACCTTTCACAAGGAGCCACCTATTTCATCTAGAAACACACACCACCTCCCCTTCCACCCACCAAGCCCACGTTCTTCCTACTCCACGGCAATGCTAGTGATACCCAGGTGCAGTGAACGGAAAAAATACATTCACCCAACTGAAGCCTCAGGTGACAGTCGCCAGAGGAGGGAAGGCAAGGGTGGGGATTGGGAAAGGATCCCCCAGTTGCGTTCCTGAATTGAGGAAGCAATGCAGGAGGGCAGTGTGACCTAGTGGTTCCCCGTGAGGCTCTGGAGCCAGCCAGAGCTGGGCAGGAGTCCCAGACGGTTCTGTTTTTTGCTCAGTGTGATCTGGTTCATGACAACCTCCCTCAGCCTCCATTTCCCCATCTGCAAATTTCAGATGAATAATCTGCTTCACAGCAGCCTTACAGAAACTGAGTAAAATCCTGCCTTAGCCAGGGTCAGCAAACAGTACATGCTTAGGAAATGCTGGCTGATGCTGTCATTGTTATTATTTATTAGCGAGCTGAGCCCTCAGTGTTATCCATGGCCTGGCCTGGAAAAACATCCAGGTCAACTGCGGGGGACCAAGGCACGAGCTGGAGTGCCCACCTCTTGGCTCTGCAGCGCCCCCTCTGCCCCGCCCCACCCTCCCGCCATAGGGAATAGGGCCTTCAACTGGGGGAGGTGGGGCCCGGCTCTCTGGGTCAGTGCCCTGGGAGTTCAGTGTGTGGTAGACAGAAGGAGGAAGAGGATTAACATGAAAGCAGAAAATGGGATTAGGAGGCCTTAGGATAATGTGCCCACCCACCCCCGATCCATGACAACAGCTTCTTGCTTGCACGCCGAGGCTTCTGGAGCCTGGAGCATCTAAGACTTGGTTGCCCCTGCTCCTGAGGGCAGAGCCAGGAAAGGAGACTTGGACTCTGAGCGTGAAACTACTCAGTTCACTAGGAAGAGGGGCGGGGCTGTAGCTGGCTGCAGGGCAGGCCTGCGTGACTTTCTGTGCACTTTCTCATTTAATCCTTACGGCAACTCTGAGAGGTGGGTGATGGCCCAGAAAGGTGAAAAGCCGGGATCCAAGCCTAGGCTGTTACCCCCAAAAGCCTGTGTTCCTTTCCCTCCACCCAGGAGCACACCTATGTATTGCCCTAAACCTACAGGAGCAATGATCCACTCACACCTGCCACCTCCCCTGCATCATCCGCAAGAGTGAGGATGTCCCAGGGACCCTGACCTTAAAGGACCCCTTTGAGGTCTGTGTGAAGAACGTTTATGTTTCTCTGTTCACCCCTTCGTGAACCCCAGCCAAGGCTACCCCCTGAGGTGGACAAAGTGCCACATCATTCCCACCTACGGGAAGGAGATAGACCAAGATATTTCTAATAATTGCCTCTTAAGCTCTAGAGGATCCCTACAGCTGTGTTTGGGGGAAGTTCCTTCTCCCACTCTCATTCCAGCCAAGGGCCCTGTCAGCCTCCTTTTTTCAGCATTTTAATGGCTTGTTGTCCTGGTCCATCCTACCCAGCCCTAGGCCCTCTGGCCTCATTCCAGCTCCAGAAAGCCTCTCCCAGGATTCAGCAAAAAGAATTTCTCCCTCTATCATTCAAGGTCCCAATAGGAAACAGCACGGTGTGCATAAGACACATTTACGAATGCGTATGTCCAGGGGAACCCCAAAGGATACCTATGACCTGAGCCAGTGGCAGCCAAGCTATTTCCATCTCTATCCCCCACCAAAGGAAGGGAGTGAGAGCTATTACCAGAACTCAGAACCTGGAAGAAGAACCCAGGAGTCATGTAGATTTGGCACTTGAAGAAGTGAGCAAAGGACCCCACCATACAGGGTGACCTCACAAGGTGGGACATACACTCTCACCACACATTCCCTCCTCACTCCTTCAGTCTCCTGCTGAGCTCCCCATTGGCCAAACCCAACTTGAAGGCAGAGGGCTAAGGAACTCAATGTGGTCACCTAAAAGCTGGTCAGTAGCACCCCACCTCACCTCACATCTTTGGGATTTTGTTTGGCTTGAGGGGAAGGCAAGAGAAGACTCTTGTTCCCAGTTCCATCCTTAGATATTCAGCAATTTGTTGTTGTTTGAATGAAGTCACACTTTGGGCCCAATTCTTCAGCAAGTCCCTCACAGCATGCATTCTCAACAGAGCCACCATCATTCCCAAGGAGACAACACTTGGTTCTTGGGAGATGAAAAATCTTAGATATTACAATGACTTATGGCCCTGCAAAGGGCCACAGGACATAAACAGAAATGCAATATTCCATGTTATTAAAACTTCATGGAAGGTGGTGGCAACTGGGGGAAAAGTAGGTTAAAAAAAGTACTTGGTGGGGGTGGGGGAATAATAATGGAAAACAGGTTGAGAAGCACTGGATTATATTGACCCAAAATCTTTCCTTGGGCTGTAGCTGACAGCTTTAAATCTCTTGTCCTCAAAGGTGCAGCTTATACTATTATTTTCTAAACTGGTATATATTATGTATTCACTATTATTTTCTAAACTGATATATATGATGTATTTACTTGTATTCTCTTTACACATCTCATAAAAACAAAGTGCAGGCTGGGTGCGGTGGCTCATGCCTGTAGTCTCAGCACTTTGGGAGGCCGAGGCGGGCAGATCACTTGAGTTCAGGAGTTCGAGGCCAGCCTGGCCAACATGATGAAACCCCATGTCTACTAAAAATACAAAATTAACTGGCATGGTGGCAGGCACCTCGGGAGGCTGAGGCAGGAGAATCACTTGAACTCTGGAGGCAGAGGTTGCAGTGAGATCTTGCCATTGCACTCCAGCCTCACCAAAAAGAGCAAAACTCAGTCTCAAAAAAAAAAGTGCAATTCGAATGCTTTACTCAACCTGACCTTGCCCATGGGGAACATCTTCAGCCATTCTTGAGCCCCCTGTATCTTCCTGCATCTCACAGCCTTTTGCTGGTATTTTCCTACTTGGAAGAGCTCAAGGTCATTGGCAAGCCAGAAGATTTCAATGTACACTCATTCTTCTCTCAACTGATCAAGCCACAAAATAGTTCTTGGACACTAGTCACTCTAATGAATCCAGAAATATCAGCTATGCTCTGCCTTTCAGGAGCCCACTAAGTCACTGGAGATGTCACAATTCAAGGTGATATGTGATCAATGACTATATAGCGATGGGGATGATTTCCACATGTGACTTGTGAAAGTAAAGGGCTTGATAGTCACATCTCAAATCACTAAGGGCCGGTTAACCTGGTCCCCCTAAGAGCATCGATTCCCCAGCAGGAGCCCCACAGTTCACATTTTTCCATCCAGATAAAGCCTTGTTTATCCTTACTCTTTATTTCTTATCTCTAAGCCAGTTCCCTATTTGTCGCCGACATTCTCCCCATTCCCATGGTGACTCAACTCCTTTAACACGCTTTGGTGTGGCGCCTCTCAGAGGATGCTTGAAAGTGTAAGGAGATTGTGTCTCCTGTTTCCCCCTTATCCGCACACTTACTTGACCCTTCAAAAACTCTAGTAGATTAGGGAAGCATGATTTTGCCTTACCAGAGACAGGCTGCCTTTCCACAGGAGGTGGAGCTTTCTCAAGCGCCCCGTAATCCTGCCCTTAGAGGTTCTGTCAGCTTGCCTGGCATCGAAACTAAACTCTCGCGCCATTTCCCAGAGAACCCTCTGGTGCCTTCATTTCTTCAGCACGAGGGTTAGTCTCAAGAAAAGGCTCTCATTTTGTCCTATGCTTCCATGATGTCAATCTTCTTATTTATTGGCAGCAGCCTGGGCTAGGGGGTGGCAGGGGGTGCAGAGAGGGGATACAAAACAAAATATACAGCGTGCTTTATTTTCCATTGCTTGGAGATTTCAGGCACTGTAATTCATCTGAACTTGTGCAGAAGATAATAGTATGGTTATCTGTATCACATTTCATTTTATGACATATCACCTTGTTTACACCACTCTTTGGGTTGTATATGGGATATAGATTACCTTTAAACGCTCTGGTTTTGTTTAGTCCTTTTATTCTGCCATCAATAAAAAGTTTTAAAGGCAACCATTGTTCTAAGAAATGACTATTGTACTTAGGGCACAAAGATACTTTAATTGAGAAAGACAGATTATCTTGTACCTTGGCCTCCCGTATCTTATTGAAGCAGGCTTTGATGCTGTGCGGAGTCTTCTGACTCCATCGTTGAGCTATGCAGCATTCTGCAGTTATTAAGAGCAAATGAGTTTCTTCTTTAAACACAGACCTCTGCTTAGCACATTTAGTACTATTTGACTTGGGTCTCAAGATAGTGCTATTCCCGGAATGGACTTCGCATGCCGAATTTTTTTAGAAATTACCCACAATCCTATCACATATGCTGAAGTGACCTTTTTTTTCCTATAGGCTCTCCAACAATGTGCTGAGATGAAGAGATTTCTACAGGGCACTTTTGGGTTAGGAACTTACAGGTTAACTCTTTAATGCTCAAGTCTTTATGTAATCCATTCAAGCTGCTTCTGAAAATATATTCTTAGCAAATAATTCAAAATACGAAAAGATTCAAATGCACACAGATGCTCCTTGCAACATTATTTAGAATAACAAAAATGAGAATTGTTTGGCAATATGAGAAAATGTATAAATTATAGTGTTAAATGAAAAAGCAGTATGCAAACCAATGTATTCGACTATGTAAAAATAAATTTTTTTAATTTATATATAAGTGCACGGTGGCTCACACCTATAATCCCAGCACTTTGGGTGGCTGAGGCTTGCGGATCACTTGAGGCCAGGCGTTTACGACTAGCCTGGCCAACATGGTGAAACCCTGTTTCTATGAAAAATACAAAAAAATCTAGCTGGGAATGGTGGCATGCACCTGTAATTCTAGCTAGGAGGCTGAGGCATGAGAATCACTTGAACCAGGGAAGCAGAGGTTACAATGATCTGAGATGTGCCACTGCACTCCAGCCTGGGTGACAGAGTGAGACTCTGTCTCAAAGAAAAAAAAAAGAGACTCCCCCATCTCAAAAAAAAAAATGTGGAAAAGACTGGAAGGAAATACACAAAAATCCATAATTTTGCAAGGATGACAAAGGTATTTTTCTTTATTGTCCAATTTTTATACATGCTGTGTGTGGTTTTTTTTTTTTTTTTTTTTTGGTATTTTTGAGATGGAGTTTCATTCTTGTTGCTCAGGATGCAGTGCAATGGCACAATCACGGCTCACTGCAACCTCTGCCTCCAGGTTCAAGGGATTCTCCTGCCTCAGCCTCCCAAATAGCTGGGATTATAGGCATGTGCCACCATGCCCTGCTAATGTTGTATTTTTAGTAGAGATGGGGTTTCACCATATTAGTCAAGGTGGTCATGAACTCCTGACCTCAGGTGATCCACCCGCCTCGGCCTCCCAAAGTGCTGGGATTATAAGCACGAGCCACCGTGCCTGGCTGTGTCATGATTTTGTCTGGTTAATACAAATGGTTTTATTTAGATCGTGTTTCAACGTCTTAAAAAAGTAGTTCGATCTTTTTACCTAAAATGGGACCAAAATCTCCCATTTTGTTATATAACCTTTACTTATCCTGGACTGTTGGAAAGTCAGCCCCACTAATTCTTTGATGCCTAACAAGTGTTTGATGGCCTAATACAGGAGTTGAAATCACAAATGACTATAGAGCCAGCACGGAAGGGATCAGTGATGCCTAAGGCCGCCTGGAGAACTTAGGCATGACTTGCATAGGTATTTCAAGAAAGCTGGAATGTTTTGTGACTCTCCTGATTTGTACACTTTGGTTACTTGTTCAAATTCAAAATTAAAATGAAATAAAAAGACATTTGCAGACCAAACAGAACATGTCTACAAGCTGGATTCAACTGGCTGGCAGCAATTTTATGACCTCTGGCACGAGACCCATTTCTGAAGTTATAACCAGCTGCCTGATTTCTTAGCACTCAGACAACCAGACCTTCTCCACGTCTTTCCGTCCCTTCTTCCTTGGCGAGCCCTGCACCACTCCCGACCATGTGACGAGGGTGATAAAGAATATTGGTCCTCAAAATTAGGAAGGCTTGTGAATCTGTCCCTCCTTGGAAGCATTTCTTCTGCCAGAACGTAAAAGCTGGAGACATTTTTGTTACTAATTTGTTTCTCTGTCTGTTGCTTGCATTTAGTGTGGCTGTGAGGAATGAATTTGATGGTGTTCAAATATGACCAATTTCATCCTTAAGCCCTTCTCAGTCGTCAGATGGTGCCAGCCAGTCCTAGGCTCTGTTTCCAGTTTGCTGTCAATCTTTCAGCAGTCAGTGTCATCGTCACTGTTTATTCCAATACCACTGCCCTGTCTGGCACACTGGCCAGCTTCAGGGGACTGACCTTAAGAGGTGGCCACCTCTTCTGTTCCAGCTCCACTTCCCCTGTCTCCCTCTCCCTCTCATCCTTGGGAACACCTTTGGCATCTCTGCCACGGAGGGATCCTATCTGCCTCTGTGCTGGTGTCTGCTTCTGATCTCTCATGAAAGGCTTCAGGCAACCTCCCAGAAAATAATCCCTTTCCCTGCAGTGACCCTAGGGCTTTGCCACACAGATTTCCCACTGTTCTCGGATCTCTGGATATCGGCCCCTGGACTTGCAGTAAGGTGCAACAGACACCCCAGGACTGACCATCATCCCCAGTCCCCGGCACACCAAGGACCATCTGGTGCCATGAAGTTGACGTGACATCTCTGCTGCCCTGGGGGCATTGGAAAACTGCATCAGCAGGGTCTTCTAGGAGCTTGTGCACTGATCAATGAATTAATCACCAATCAATAAACGAATGAGCTGAGGCTCACCACTTAGTCATTTTAGCTTCTGTACAGTGAAGTGCCCCTCCCTTCTCCATGCAGGACCCATTGTGGTTACGAATTCCTCCTATTAGTTCTTCGTTTATTTTGGGCATTGCAGATGCTGCCAGATGTTTACTTTTAACGTGAGGAGAATTACACCGCTCTTGTGGTTGTGGGGAAAGAAGGGGGAGCTCAGGGCTGCGAAGCTGGGAAGTCCCTCCACAGCCCAGTCACTGGGAGCTCCTTCCCACTCCCCTCCAGATGTGGCCCAGCCTCCACCCCATTTTGTCAAGTCAGCAGATCCCGACTATTCCAAGCATGGAGGGCCTGGCAGCCTCCAGAGCCCAGGCAGCAGCGCACATGGCCCACCATGTGGTGTGCACGTATATAACTCCGAGGTCACGCTGGGCTCCACCAGCCCTCCCCACACTCAGATCGGGACTCTTACCACAGAGTCCCCTTCTCACCTGGCCCTTTGAAACAGCTCCCTCCTTGACAAGACCAAAAGGCAGAATTACCTTTTGAATGATTGGGGCTGCCAGAAAATGACACTGTTGGCAGGGATGGCCAGGGTACTACCCCAAGACTAACCCTGGAACCCCACAAAGCCTGACCTACTTGCAGCAACACCTCTCAGCCTGCAGAGTCCATTAGAATTGGCGGGATCTTGTGCAGCTAAGGGAAGCTGAGGCTAATGGCAGAGGCCGGTGCAAACACAGGTTCTTCCCACCAGGGTCCAGAGTCTTTCAAAGACATTCAGGCTATTACCTACAATCCACATCTTCTGAATGAAAGTTCCTGATCCACATCACCTTATGCCACCGTTACCTCTGCTGCTGGACAAGGAGCGAGAGCCTGCTCCTTTGTCCATCCATCAACCTGTTTAGTCCATCCTCCTCTCCATCTGCCTTCCTTCTCCCTTCTGCCCTCTTAGGCTGTAATAACCTAGAGCCTACAGATACCTTCCTTTTCTTTTTCCTTCTTGGTGCCCAGGAAGCAGAGTCAAAAGGCAGAAGCTATAACCTGCCCATACTCCCAAACAGAAATGAACCTGAGAGGAGGGTGGGATAAGCAGCAGCTCCCTGTCCAGCTCAGCCCAGCTCAGCCAGGCTAGAGGAGCCTTGCAAATGAGAAAGGCCCAGAGCAGAGCCACATACTCATATTGCAGGACTGAGGACTTACCATATGAGTGTGACTGAGTTGGCTGCAGCCCATATGCTAGATTCCTAGAAAACAGACCCGTCTCCTTTCTGAACAACTGAAAGTTGCTAAGAGAAGGGGAGATGTCCCTTGATATCTTTCTCAAGAACTTGTTTTTCCAAGAATAAATGGGACTCAGAAATCACAAAACACTGTTTCACTATGAAACAGTGAATTGACCCAGTTGTAGTCATGCCTGTATCCAACCCCTCCAAGCCACCATCCTACGCCACCTCCGTCCCTTTCACCAATCCACAGTACAGATGGTCCCCAACTTATGATGGTTCAACTTACAATTTTTCAACTTTATAACATGTGAAAGTTACACATATTCAGTAGAAACTGTACACTGAGCACCCATATGACCATTCTGTTTTTCACTTTCCGTACAATATTCAATAAATTACATGAAATACTCAACACATATTATAAAATAGGCTTTGTGTTAAATGATTTTGCCAAACTGTAGGATAATTAAAGTGCTCTGAGCATGTTTAAGGTAGGCTAGGCTAAGCTGGATGTCTGGCAGTTTAGGTGTTATTAAACGCATCTTCAACTTACAATATTTTCAACATACAGTGGATTTATTGGGATGTAATCATGTCATGAGTCAAGGAGCACCTGTATGTAATTATTCTGTTAGAAACTGAAGTACCCCCAATCCAGCACGTATCCTTCCTTTTCCTCTCCCCATAGCTGCTTTGAGGCAGGCTAAAGCCAAAGTGATCTGCACCACTGCCTCTTCCAAGAAGCCCCTCTTTTCCTTAAAGACTTTTGGCCGGGCACAGTGGCTCACACCTGTAATCCCAGCACTTTGGGAGGCCAAGGCGGGCAGATCATGAGGTCAGGAGATGGAGACCATCCTGGCTAACACGGTGAAACCCCATCTCTACAAAAAATACAAAAAAATTAGCCAGGCGTGGTGGTGGGCACCTGTAGTCCCAGCTACTCAGGAGGCTGAGGCAGGATAATGACATGAATCCGGGAGGTGGAGCTTGCAGTGAGCTGAGATCGCGCCACTGCACTCCAGGCTGGGCAACAGAGCGAGACTCCGTCTCAAAGAAAAAAAAAAAAAAAAAAAGGACTTTTGCCACCCCCAGGGTACCCTCTCTTTTCTTCTTCTCTATTCATTCAGTCTCTGACCCTTCTAAGAAGGTAGATCCATCAATTAATAATTTCATCATATATACATACAAGTCCCATTTTCCTGTTTTGTTTAACAATGTTACTACTTGGTGATTCTCTCTGAAAACTTTCCAGGAGCCTAAGGGAGGGGACACGATGGAAGAAGGGTCTGGGAGACACACGAGGAGAGCTGGGAGATGTGTGGCTCCAGTACGCCACTCCTGAAGATGAGCAGAAATTCGCTTATTCCAGCCTTCTCTAAATACAAAAAATTAGTCGGGTGTGGTGGCGGGCGCCTGTAGTACCAGCTACTTGGGAGGCTGAGACAGGAGAATAGTGTGAACCCTGGAGGCGGAGCTTGCAGTGAGTGGAGATCGGGATAGTCAAAGCTTAGCTAAATCTCTGGCCTGAACCTTAACCCTACCCCTGTGGGTCAGTGGATCTCAGACCAGGGAGAAGTCATTGGACACAATAGAGAATGTTGCTGGGCCTTCCCCAGAAGTCACGGAGGAGGCGCTTTGGTCTAGTGGTTATGAGCATGAGCCCTGAAGTCAAGCACCTGGTTCTGAATCCTGGCTCCATGAATTATGCCCATGGGACCACACACAGGTTAATTTCCATTGTTTAGCCTTAGTTTCTTCATCTGGGAAAGGGGATATTAATAGTACTTACCTGATAGGGTAGTTATGCAGTATAGAGTAGTTCTGGTAAATCACTGAGCCGGTCACATCCTAAGTTCTCAGTAAACATTAGCTATGATTATCATTACTGCGTTTTATTATTGGGCTCCTGATCTGGCCCTTCCCTAGAGGTCCAGAGGGAGGATGCCTACTTCTCTGGGGATGAGTGTGCCATGGGCCCATCCAGGCTACCCCAGCTCTGTATTCAGCCAGATGTGGCTCTGTAAGTACAGCAGATGAGGCAGGCTGGGAGCGCCAGGAACCGGACAGGACCACCCATGAGGCTGCGGAAGGTGCTGGCAGGACGGCCTCAGCTGCAGCTGCTGGGCAGCCGTCCAGAGTGACAGGCAGAATGCAGTGTACAAGGGTGTGGAAAGAGACAACAGGTGGCAGCTCAGCACCAGTCGGCAGCTGCGGAGGGGAGTGGCAGATCGTCTAGCGTTTGGTAATAGGGCGTTGCTACCAGCAGGTGGATCACAGCCATGGGCAGTTCCAGAGGGGTCTTCTGAAATCTAAGCAGGCAGGCAGCAAGAAGAAAGTCTGTCAGCAGATCCCAGAACCCAAAAAAGGCTAGATGAGGAGCGGGAGGGAGGGGAGAAGGCCAGAAAGAGCAATGCAGGGCCTCGAGCCTGGAAAGACTAGACAGGTTGGCAGGACCAGGCCACAGACACAGGACACAAGGAAGCCTGGCATGACCAGAGCCCAGGCATGCAGCGGCAGGAGCAGGAGGACTGCACGGGCTGGGAGTACGGCAGGTGCTGATGTGGTGCACCCCTCCCCCGACCCCAGAGCCCAGGCCAGGCCAATCGCCAGGGCAACCAGGGCAGGCCTGAGCCTGTGCTATCCCCAGGGTGAGGGTGAAGAGAGGGAAGCTGGAGGTCATCGTGGGGGTAACTCCTCCCTCCCCCCCCACCTCTCTTTCTCTCACACACAAACACACATCTAGAGTTCTGTCCACCTACTACTCCAATCTTCCTGATTCTTGCCCTTTTGCATGCTTTCTCTCCCCTAGATCCTACTTACTGATGAAGAAATAGAATCAACTCTCAAAATGAAAAGCCCGCTCTATCAGAACCTAAACAGCCCCCCAACAGTCATCTGGTAAGTGACAGGTCCCTAGGCTTCTGCTCTGTGCCCCAGCGGAAGGAGCAGTCTGCAGGAGGGGATGTGGCTAGAGAGGGCTAGACTCCCTCAATTGAGGAAGGAGGGTGAGGGTCTCCATAGCCCCTAACTTGGGTTCATCTCCGATGTGTCTCCTCAGGCTTGGCTAACAACTCCCTCCATAAACTCCATTCTGGGCCTCTGTCTTGCCAGTGACCCCAGAAGACTTTGTCTTGGAGACCGGGTGACCTTGGGAGCCAGGCTCAAGCTTAGCTATTCTAGATAAGAAGACCCACATCTTCACAGAGGAAATGAACCTATATTCATCTCCATAGGATGTTAAGCCTCGCTTGCACATGTACATTAGCTCCTAAGCTTCACACACATTTTTATGGTTTCCCAAGTCACACACGCATGCTCTTAATCACTGGCCTCCAAAACTTAAGGGTGTGAGCAATGAGAATGGACACCATATTGGGGTGCCCCATAAGGGCAGACAGTAGCCACTAGAGCACCCCTCACCCCAGCCTCTTGGCATGTCAGCCACATTGTCCACCCTGCTCTGGCTGTTCTTCTAACTCCCTAGAAAAATGGTCTGAAGTGACTTGGGCTTGGTGGGAGCAGGCCAGGCTGCCTTCTCAGTTTGCTGTTGGCTTTAGAATACAGTCACTTATGTGCATAGCATATGGATCCAACTGGAGTTGAATTCCATGGAATCTATTTGGAGTTACGGATGGAGTAACCAGAGTCACAGGACCTTCCCTGACCTCCAGGGCTTCCTGGATACACAAAAAGCAGAATGACCAACAATTTAGATTAGTTTAGATCTTCCCAACAGGAAATGTAATAGAGAGAGGTTACATAGGTGATGGGAGGGTCAAAAAGCCACATAAGGGATGATGAGGCAATCCAGAGGTGAGCAGCAGCAGGGAGCCACTTCTGCCCTTAGGCTGGAGGGGGTGAGGAAAGAGATGAAGTGGGGTTACCAGAGCCCAAAGCCAAGGCTGCCCAGTGGGAATTGGCAATCAAAGAGAGCGGCAACATGTGTTGTGAGCTGGAACCATGAAGAGACCCAGATGCTGCCAAAGACACCACAGGAAGCAGAGAGCAGCAGAGAGAAATGAACATCCTAACTTTCCCCTTCTTACTGCCTTAAAATCTCCTGCCAGGACCCTGCATTGGCTTAACTCACCCTAGAAGCCATGGGCAAGGAGCCTGGGAAATGTACTCCCTGCAGAGGAACACTAGAGGGGCAAGGAACCAATCTGAGAGCAAACAGGCAATTGCCAGCACAGCCAAGAATGACGATCTATGGGGCCTTGTATGAACCATTTGCAAGTGTCTCTGTTTTTGAGAAATACTAGAGCCAGCTCCCCAGGGAGCAGCATCCTCCTTCACCCTCTCAGACTTACAAAATTGGAAATGGGTCAGCTGTCTCTGGTGGAAAAGTATGTCCTGTTAATCTGCACAATCAGAAAATTATTTTGCAGGCTCAACACAGTAGGACGAGACCTTTGAAGGAAACCAGGCATTGTCTGTAAACAAGTGGTGCCTCCCTCAGGGACTGTCTTCATGCCCTGGTTAGGCGCTGGGCTGAGCCCAGGCACTAGGGGGCTCTTTGAGTCATTTCCTACAATGGAAAAAGGCATGCCCTGTGCCTTGGGGAATGGTGAGGTATCTGGCTGGGGACCATGTGAGAGGCATTGTTCAGGACACCAGAGCATTCAGCATGTTCCTTAGAGAAGACCAGAGCGCTTCCTCCTCCCACCCCTCCATGTGCTCCCCCACACCAAGGCCACATATGGCCCAGCTTCCTTCAGGTCTCTTCCAATGTCTCACCTGAGACTTTTGGCCTGAGTGTGCATGGAACCCCTGCAAGCTCCACTTACATCCTTACACTCTTCCCAGGCACCCCACACTCCCTTTTCCCCCCAGTCACCCCAGGAGCCAGTCCTGATATTGGAAGCCCCTCCCTTCAAGGCCCCCAGCTCAAGAATCCTGGGAACAAGGGTAAGGGAAGAGGTAGGGTGGGGAGAGGAAAAAGACATTTCAAAGATTCCTGGAAGCTTTTCTGGCCCCAGAGAAGGAAGGCTTTGAGCCCAGCATGGGTTCAGAGTCTGAATATGACCCAAGAGAGAATGCAAAATGGGAGAATTCTTCCCACCCTGTCTTTGCCCTCCTTGGGTAATCACAGCCTAACCCCTGCCCAGATACTGGCATTTACCAGTTTCAGTGTTTCAAGTAAGTCTTGTTTCTTCAGCTGATCTGTATAGTGCAGAGTTCTGCAGATGCCCTCCCCTCATCACACTGCACAAATCCAAGCGGAACCTTCACAGTAAGTCCTGTGCAGGGCTGGCTACACAATTGGTGGGGTCCAGTGTAAAACAAAAACGTGGGCTCCTTATTAAACATTGTTAAAAATTTCAAGATGGTGGCCATAGAGCATTAAGCCAAGCACAGGAGCCTTCTGAGCCCAGGGCCATGTGCAACTGCACAGGTTGCATAACCGTGGAGCCAGCCCTGGTCCTGGGTGGTGTGTGTGGAAGCTTACCTCCAAAGACGCCACCATCAATTCCTTACCTCTCTGTGCCCACATGCTATTCCTACACCAAGAGGTGGAGTCTGGGCTGGGTGCAGTGGCTCACGCCTGTAATCCCAACATTTTGGGAGGCCAAGGCAGGTGGATCGCTTGAGCCCAGGAGTTCGACACCAGCCTGGGCAACATGGCGAAACCCTGTCTCTACAAAAAATACAAAACATTAGCTGGGCATAGTAGCATGCACCTGTGGTCCCAGCTACTTGGGAGGCTGAGGTGGGAGGATTGCTTGAGCCCAGGAGGCGGAGGTTGCAGTGAGCCAAGATCATGCCACTGTACTCCAGCCTGAGTAACAGAGCGAGACTCTGTCTCAAAGAAAAGGAAGGAAGGCAGGCAGGCAGGCAGGCAGGCAGGCAGGAAGGAAGGAAGGAAGGAAGGAAGGAAGGAAGGAAGGAAGGAAGGAAGGAAAGGAAAGGAAGAAAGGAAGGAAGGAAGAAGGGAAGGGAAGGGAAGGGAAGAAAGGAAGGGAAAGAGGTGGAGTCTAATTTCCTTCCCTCGAATTAGAACTGGACGAATGGAATTCAATGGAAACAATATCCTTGTACCTCCAAGACTAGCTCACAAGAAACCCTGCAGGTTCTGCCTGGACCTCTTGGAATGTTTGTTCTTGGGACATTCCCTCTCAGAATCTGTCATGCTGTGAGAAACCCAAGACACATGGAAAAACCACATGTAAGTCAACAACCCTGGCTGAGCCCCAAGTCGACAGCCAGCATCAGCCAGTCAGGTGAGTGAAGCACCTTGATCATCTAGCCCCCTTAAGCCCCTGTAGGACTGCAGCCCAGCTGACATCTGACTTTATCAACATGAGAGAACCCAAGTGAGAACCAACCGGCTGAGCCCAGTCAACCCACAAAACCTCGAAAAATAAGAATAAATTGTTGTTTTAAACCATGAAGTTTTGTGGTGGTTTGCCCATGTAACAATAAATAACTGGGACATGCTTCAAGGAGTGGCATTCACTTTGGATGCAATGTGAATGTCCTGAGTCGGGTGGCACCACAGTAATGGCTGAGCACACACTAGCAACTCAAGAAAGGCTGTTCGCTGGCCTGACAGTGCTGGCACTACCCCAGAACATGCCCTCTCTCTGACAGATGCTCTTTGTGATGAAATATTTGCCATCTGGTTTCAACCTGCATCTTCCTGGCTAATAAAGATGCAGATACTGCTGTCTCCAGAGATTCATGACCACTTCCTCCCACCCCATTCCTACCTTTCCTATCTCAGGAAATGAGACTGTTTACCCATAGCAACATAACAGAATTCCAAAACCAATCTAACAGCCAGTTTGAATATCTGTCTTTACTGTCATAATAATGCAGACACTGCACCTGTCCTCAGATTCTGTTCTCTGCTCTTGTGTTTGTTCATTTGTTTCTCTGGGATCTTTAAACATCTGATTAGATTCTGTGCTTCGGATGAGAAGTTTTGAGGATGGAAGATTATCAGGCTTTGTAACTTTCATCCGCCCTCCTTTCTGCTTGGCAACTTGTTGCAACTTGTTGCAACTCTCTCTCTCCTCACTCTTTGCCTCCCAGAAATCCTCCTGTGCACCAGGAATCCTTCTCCCAGTTGCTGGTCACACCATCCTTTCCCACCTAAAGCCCAGCCCTGAAACCCATGACATGGGCAGCCCCTAGAGGAGGAACCCAAGTCAGTGCCCAGCCTGAGGCTACTGAAAGCTGGAGTTTGGTCAGGAAGAGGACTCCCCATTTCCCCAGCTGTGAAAAGAGGGGTCCAAAGCCCCAGGATAATATGCACCCTCTTCCTACGATGTTCCTGACCACCTGGCCCCATTCCTTATAACACAAGCTCCCCCCAGAATTTGTGTGGGCGACCGTGCAGGCAAAACTAAGTGACCAGAGACCCAAGACATTGAGGCTGGGCTGTACAACCACAGGGGGTCCTGAGCCTGCATCTCCCACCAATTGCCCCCACTGTCCTGTGGGAAAACAAAAGGATACAGTGGGACCTGGGCCACAATTCATCTGCATAGCTTGATCCTTACTTTTGTTTGTGAATATAAATGCCACTTTAGACACCCTGGTTGCAAGATAGGTGCCCACGCAGTTCTCATTTACCATATTACTTGCAAGCAGCATGTTCAGCTACCAGGTGGGTGGTGGTCTCCAGGCTAATAACTCCAATGTAGCAGGAAGCATTTTTGAGATTATAACCAATTTTTTCTACCCCAAACTTCCTTCTATCCTCCCAGCCCTCCACCCTACCCCACTCCATCACAAACTTATACTCAAGCAGCTAGATTGTTCTATGCTCTCTGCCTCAAGGGAGGGATGTGATGGAGAAAAAAAAGGAAAATACATGCTTTGATGTCTGGACAAGATTAAATGTTTAGGAGAAACATCTTGAGTGTGGGCGGGGCTTCTCTCCACTATTCCTCTACACCCCCACCAAAACCAAACAGTCAGGAGTCTTAGGAAATGGTGAGTGGAGGAGAGACAGGAAGAAAGTTCAAGGCTGAGAGAAGCTACAGCCCAACATGAAGGGCTCATACAGGTGGGATAAAGAAGTGGCAGCAAAAGTCACCGCTGCCACCCAGAACTCTGGGCACTGGCCTTCGCCAGCACCCAGGGACCCCCTGGTTGCCTTTCTTGGAGGGTCCACTAGTAGCTCTTCCTCCCTCAGCAGCTCTCTCCCCATCCAAGTTACCCCCACCCAGCCCCACAACGTCCCAGGACACCTGGATCCTCAGGAAAAAGAAACTGGACCCTCAGTCCCCACTACCACCATCACCCCCCAACATACACACCTGCCACGAAGCAGCTCAAACCCCCACTCACCACCCACAGGCTGGAAGATGGTTGGACACACCCCGGTTGTGACACAGACCGAGTGCTTGCTAGGTGACAGGCACCCACTGAGGGCTTTTCATGCCTTATCATATTTAGTGATAGACTAGGCAGGCAAGCACCTCCTTTGCACCCTTAAAACCTGGCCTTGGACTTACCCTCTCCACCAAGCCTTTCCTGATAAAACTACTCAACATCTTAGCAGTAGTTCCTCTTTCCTTGGTGTTTCATCTGCAAACTTTTCTTCTTTCTATTGTTCCCTATGTTGCACTGCACCGTAATTATTACTGATGGTCTCTGTTATTAGACTGGAGCATTTTGGGAGCAAGGCACAAGTCTTACTCCTTTTTGCATGCCTGACTGTGATTGACACATACTAGGTACTCAATTAATGTTTGTATCATTAAATCAAATTATCCACCCGATTCCCTTTCTAAAGTGAAAAATCAGATTTCCTCATTAAAGCAGCCACAAAGCAGTGGAAATAATCCTAAAGAACAAACAATTAAAGAAAACACAATGTGGTAAACCATCCTCAGATTTCCCATGTTCTTAATGTTGCTTCTTGTTTGCTAGAGCAGCTGCTCTGAGCCCTGCCATCTTGATTCTTCTTGCCTTCACCACCCTCCTCCAGCGCCCCTCATTCTGAACTCTGGCCAGGATCTTGCCTCTTACCTTATTGAGAAGAAGAATGTTTGATATCAACGCCCTCAAATTCCCATCCCTCTGTCTCAAAATCTTTCTCAAATGACTGGCAAGAGCTGTGGAGGAAGGGGGAGCTTCACACACTGCCTGGGTGAGATTGATAAAATCTTACTGGGGTGCTGTCTGGAGACATGTACCAAAATGTTAAATGTTTACAACCTTTGACCTAGCCATTCTACTTCTAAAAACATATTCTAAAGAAAGAATCAGGCTAGGTGTAGCAGCTCACAACTATCATACCAACACTCTGGGAGGCCAGAAGTTTGTGACCAGTCTGGGCAACATAGCAAGACCATGTCTCTACAAAAAACAAAAAACAAAAACTTTAAATTAACTGGGTGTGGTGGTGCGCACCTGTAGTCCTGGTTACTTGGAAAGTTAAGGTGGGAGCATTACTTGAGCCCTGGGAGTTAGAGGCTGCAGTGGGCTGTGATTGCACCACTGCACACCAGCCTGGGTGACAGAGCAAGATCCCATCTCTAAAACAGTGAAAGAGAGAGAGAAAGGAAGGGAGGAAGGAAGCGGGGGGAGGAAGAGAAGAACAGAGAAAGAAAGAGAAAGAAAGGGAAAGGAAGGAGAGAGAAAAAGAAAAGGAAGGAAGGAAGAAGGAAAAGAACTAGACAAGTGCACCATAAAATAAGAAATTCACAAGAATGGTCTTTGCACTGCTGTTTATAAAACACACCCTTCTAGTCTAGTTTTTGTCCCATCTTTGCTTTCTGGACTGCAGCCACTCTGGCCTTCTTTACATTGCTTTTTCTTCTCCCTCCTTCTCCCCTATCCCAAAAATCTCCACATTCCATCCTAAAGTCTCCTCCCCTGTGTCTCTCGTCCCACTCCAATTCCTTCAACCTATTTCAGACCCTCCAGAAGTCACCTAGAGAAAACCAAGAGAGACCCTTGAAAACAGAACGTGCTTGTGAGCAGCACACACAGTAGGTCTTGGGAAGGAACACAGCAGGGTGAGGAAGAGCCGTCCATGCTGGGCATGCTGGCTCCTGGCCCCAGGGGCTCCCTGGCTCCCACCCTTGCTGCACTGCTCTAGCCAGACATGGGCAAAAAATCCTTTTCTCCCTGAGTTTACCTGAAACGGAGTAGCATTTTTCAAAAATAACTTGAGTTTTGGGTTTTTATTTTTAAGGAGGAGGGAGATAAATTCTAACATATGAAACAATTTTTAAAAATAGAAACAAATGAAGTTGTGTGTTGCCTATCTTAACATAATGAGCACCTGGCAAGGTATCTCTTCCCTGGTAAAGCTCGCTGAGCCCCCAGGCCCTGGCTCGCTGCCCTTCAGCTCTGTGCGCAACCCCCAAGTACAGCTCCCTGCTCTTTCCCACCGTGACAAGGGAGTCAACAAGCTGGCCCCTTGGATGAATAATGGCAATTATGTTGTTTCTTTGTGGTAGTTGTTTCAACTAGTACTATGTTTTATCTTACTATCTTACTATAAATTTTTATTTTTGAAAAGGTAATTCTTGAATATGTTTAAAAAAAAATTCAACAATACCAAAGTATATACAGTCAAAAAACGAGTAGTTCCCTCTCGCTCCTAACCCAAGCATCTGGCTCTGTTCCCCAGAGGCAAACACTGTCCCCTTGACAGCACATATGGAGATGCTGAGGCAGGGCACACTCCATACCCTGTTCCCCTCCTTGCTCTTTTTTTTTTTTTTTTTTTTTTTTTTGAGACAATCTTGCTCTGTTGCCCAGACTGGAGTGCAATGGTGTAACCTCGGCTTACTGCAACCTCCGCCTCCCGAGTTCAAGTGATTCTCCCACATCAACCTCCCAAGTAGCTGGGACTACAGGCATGCACCAACAGACCCAACTAATTTTTGTATTTTTAGTAGAGATGGGGTTTCACCACGTTGGTCAGACTGGTCTCAAACTCCTGACCTCAAATGATTCACCCACCTCGGCCTCCCAAAGTGCTGGGATTACAGGCTTGAGCCACTGTGCCAAGCCTCCCTCCTTGCCTTTTTCACCTAACAATATATCTTAGAGGTTGTTCATAGCATACACAGAGATCAGCCTTATTCTTCCTATCAGCTTTAGGAACTGTAATCTATACATCATGTCCCCTTGTGATAGACACTTAGCTTGTTTCTAGTCTTTTGCTATTACAAACATGCTGCAATAAATATATCTGTTAGAAATATAGGTATTTTTGTACATCAGTTATAAAAATGTTAGAAATGAAATTTCTAGGTTAAAGCAAATGCGTATTTAAAATCTTGACCAGCCTGGGCAACATAGCGAGACATCCCAGGAATTAGAGGCTTCAGTGAGATATGATCATACCACTGCACTCCAGCCTGGGCAACAGAGCAAAACCTCGTCTCTTAAAATAAATAAAATAAAATCTTGATAAATTTTACCAAATTGCCCTACAAAATGGTGTTCCAGTTCACTTGTACCAACAATATGTGATTCTTGGTTTCCTCAGCAGTTTTATCAACCTTCCACCAAACATTTTGATTTTTGCCAATGTGGTTTTTATAAAGAATGGTGTTTTGGTATAGTTTTAATTTTAATTCTTTTATTTCTTTCCTTGGGATTTTTGTTTTGTTTTGGATTTATGTTTGAGTCAGGGTTTCATTTTGTCACTCAGGCTGGAGTTCAGCAGCGCCATCACTACTCACTGCAGCTTCAGCTTCCTGAGTAGCTGGTACTACAGGCGCACACCACCACACCCAGCTGATTTTTTAATATTTTGTAGAGACAAGATCTCCCTACGTTGCTCAAGCTAGTCTTGAACTACTGGCTTCAAGCAATCCTTCTGTCTCAGCCTCCCAAAGTGCTGGGATTACAGGCACAAGCCACCACACCTGTCCTGAATGTCTTGTAGAATAGATAAGTGTGAACAGGAAGTGCTTGAGAGAACAAACTGGTCTCTGGACTCAAATCCCTACCCAACTGCTTATTAGTTGAGTGACTTTGGGCAATGCACTGAACTTCTCTATGGTTTTGGTTCCTTATCAGTAAAATGATATCAGAAGAATAACATTTTTCATACAGTTATTGTGAAAATTAAATGCATAAACAAAAATAAAGCTCTATATAAATGTTATTATTTTTTTCATATGCTTAATGACCATTTGCATTTTTTCCTGTGAACTGTGTATTCATGTCCTTTGACCATTTTTCTATTAGCTGTTATTTTTTCTTTCTGCAATATAAAAGCTCTTTGTACATTTAGGAAATTAATCCTCTCTCATTTGTGTAGCAAATGTTTTTCCCAATCTGTCCTTGTCTTTTGACTTTATTTAAAGCACTTTGCCATGTAGAAATGTTTAATTCTTATGTAATTAAATATATCAAACTTTCCTTTTGTGACTTTTGAACTTTATGCTTTAGAAACCTCACTTCTCGAGGTATGAACGAAGAGAAACCAGAACTACTTCCTGTTTTCACTCCCTGCCTTTTTCTTCCCTGGCTCACTCACCATCCTGTGGATGAGTCAAGGTCATCTCCCGATACTACCTCAGTGGTTTTTCCACACTCGATCTCTCCCCACCTCCATCTGAGGCCCCTCAAGAGTAGCACCAATGAGGCCACTTCCCTGCTCAAGAATGTTCAATAACTCCCCATCACCTACTGGACTAAGAACAAGCTTCTCATTAGAGGCATCTTCCTAGATGACACCAACTTACTTTGCAGGCTGGTGATTCCCCTGAATGTCCCCTGTCCTTCAATCCAACTCTACTTTTCTATGTTCGCCTCATCTTTCCCACTTCCCTGACCTTCATCACACTATTTCATCTACTTGCAAAGGCTCCTGCCCATATCTGCTCATCTTTGAAGACTCATCCCAAATATGATTCCGTTTTCCATGAAGCATCCACTGGTCTCCACCAAACAGATATGAGCTCTTCTTCCCTTGCATCTTCAAAAAAGCTTGTTTGTTCTTTTCCTGAGACATGCATCTCAATCTCAATCTTAAATAATAGGCTGTGGTGTGTCCCCCCTATTTACAAGAACTCCATGAAAAATGTGAGCTGTGTTTCAGTTACCTCTGCATCTGTCACAGCACCGTATCCTTTTGGTGAAGTAAAGAGTAGACACAGGCCATCAGATCAAATGGGAGAGGGGAACATGGGGGAGTTACTGTTCTCTTGCTAAATCATCACATCCAGACAGCTGGGCTGGAGGCTGCAGGAGATGCCTACTGAGCCAGTTTCTTCTGCTATGTCAGACAGTGGAAATTGGTTACCCTTCTTTCAGTTGCAAGTGAAAGAATACCCAATCCTTAAATAAAAGAAGACTTGGGCGGATTCTGGGGCTCCAATGTTGTTACCTTGAGCTGGTCTCTCTTCAGCCTTCAGCTCCACTTCCCGTGTATTGGTATTGGTTTTGTTGTCAGACAGGCTCTCCCATGCAGGCAAATGGCAGCAACAGCTCTAGCAGTCATTCATCCTTCCACGTCATCCCCAATTCCAGTCCAGGGACAAAGAGCGTCTCCATTGCTCCCAGCAGCCCCAGCAAAGGTTTTTCTGCCTTTTGCAGGCTCTTATTGGTTAGATACCTGCCCTTTACTAAGATTACGGGAATGTACTGTTCTAACTGGTCAGGCCTGAGCCCAGATCCAAGAGTTGAGTAGACTCTAGTAGACTCTGTAAGCACATGGGTGCAGCGTGCAACCTGGAATAATTCCACAAAAGGAAATTGATGTAATGTTACCAAAAGAAGGAAGAACAGATGCTGTTAACCAAAAACACCAAATATCTACCACACAAAATGCAGAACATTGCTGCCCTCCTGAAAGACGGAGATGGGCCTGAAGCACCAACCATGAGCTATTTTTCTCCTTTCTGCTGCTCTCCTCTGCCCTGGAGGCAATGCTTCTAGCTTCCAAACACAACATGGTCCCCCAAGGTTTGTGGCTGAGCCACAGGACCAGTGTGAACAGATCCTAACCAAACCCCAGACCAGGCAATGGCTGGTGTGGTCCAGCTGACTCCAAGTTATTAGAACCAGGAGTCCCAGCCCCAATCCCAAGAGTTGCAGGATTGTTTATCTTTGTTGGGGAAAAACTGTAGCCAGAGCCATAAATCACTGCCCAGCTGGATGGCCTCGCTGAAATGTTTGTTTAAACAATGAAATCTCCTGACGGACTGAAAATATAGGATGGATCACCCTGTCCTTCTCAGGCCCAGTCTCGCAGGCTGGAGCCCAGGGCGTGGAGAGGGACTCAGAATTGGCTCCCCACCCCCACTCTCCATCCCTCCCACCCCCAATGTCAGCCCCAAAGAATGAAGCTATGGCATAGCTAATCCGAAACAGCAGATAATGCGAAAGCCATGTCTATCAATCTTTGAAATGCAGTCTCTCGAGTGGTTCGCATTGGACGTGCCTTTCTGATGGGAGTAGCATTGCTTGGCTAATGTGAACAAGAGGCTGTGGAAGGGGTAGCCTCTGGAAGAACACTGCATAGAGCGCCGTGGGGAGATCTAGCTCTGTCCTGACCTCTGTTGGGTGTGGGCAAATGACTTCTGCTCTCTGGGCCTCGGTTTCCTCCCTTCTAACATGAGGAAGTTAGACTTGCTCTTTGTGCTTCCTTCCAACCCTTGCCTGCTAAGTAAGATGGCTGTGCTTTTGTACGCCCCAAAGAAAGACCACATAAAAAGGAGCAGGCAGGGGAAGAAGATGGGGAGGAAGAATAAGGAAGAGGGTTGTTGAATTAGATGAATTCCCACTTATGGAGGCCAAGACAGGCAGATCACTTGAAGTCAGGAGTTTGAGACTAGCCTGGCCAACATGGTGAAAACTTGTCTCTACTAAAAATACAAAAATGAGCCAGGCATGGTGGTAGGCACCTGTAATCCCAGCTACTCGAAAGGCTGAGACACGAGAATTCTTTTGAACCCAGGAAGCAGAAGTTGCAGTGAGCTGAGACTGCGTCACTGCACTGCAGCCTGTGTGACAGAGTGAGACTCTGTCTCAAAAAAAAAAAAAAAAAAAAAAGAATTAGATGATGCCCTTGTCGTCTTTTCCTGCCCTAGGCTTTCCTCTTCTGAGTTCTCTGGCCCTTCAGAGAAGGATAGAGAGGAAGCTGCTTACTAAGGGCCCCATTGGCAGGACCATAATCAGGAGCCTGGTACACTCTGAGGAGGTAAAACAGTGACCACAGATTCTGGGATGCAGTTGACATGGACCAAGTCAGACCTCAGGACGGGCTTCTGCCCAGGCCGGACCTAGCTTCTGGGAGCCTATCTGGCCTGATGAGCTCGATGAGGGGAAGGGAGGATCCAGAGGTACACAATCTTCATCTCAGGAATTTCCTACAGGAAAAAGGGCAGCAGAGACCTGACCCTTTCCAGCGTGGGGGCTGTGACCCTGGCTCTGCCATAGGAGCCATGACAGGCCTGAGATAGAGTATGTGAGCTGGGGTATTGACAGGTCCTGTCATTGGTTTGCCAAGTATTTTCAAGAACATATGACCTGTCACGTACAGCGGG
Source organism: Macaca thibetana thibetana (assembly GCF_024542745.1). Classification (NCBI taxonomy): domain Eukaryota; kingdom Metazoa; phylum Chordata; class Mammalia; order Primates; family Cercopithecidae; genus Macaca; species Macaca thibetana. Next base: position 65,050,247 of record NC_065590.1, on the reverse strand, counting down.
AGGCACTGGGAATGCAAAGGTGAATAAGACCGGGGTTCTGTGAGAGTTTGCAATGGGATATTCCAATGGGGCGAGCCATGGGATTTGCAACAGGAATTGCAGAGGAGATTGGGAAAGGATTGTAAAGGCATTTGTTAAAAGTTCCAGGAATGAGGTGTGAAGGACGGCATGTGGTCTTTAATTAAGGCCTGCAGTGGAGTCTATGATGGGATTGCCTGTTGGGGATATAATGGGATGTTTTGGGGTTGGTCCATCAGCCGTAAAATGGGAATATAATGGGAGTGTGTTGGTAGATATAACAAAGTATGTGTGGAGTGGGGGTCCATTAGGTAATTCATTGACAGAGCAGCCTTTCCTGACAGCTCAGATGAGATCGGATTCTTCCTGTTGATATGGTCTCATAGTATCATATTTATCATCTATTACACTTCCCACAATTGAAATGAGTCCATTGTTTTGTACTTATTTGCTTAACACCTGTCTCCTTTACTAGGCTGTAAAAGTTATCGGGGTTGTTGCCATGAAGGTAGGCATGGGTGTTGCTCACCACTGTACCCCATCCTCCTCCCCACCCCAACACACAGCCCAGGACTGGGCACATAGGAAGCTCTCAGTAATCACTCACGGAAAGAATGGAGACAGGGTCTAGAACTAGCTTAGCTCCGTGATCGTCAAGGTGGTGAAGCCCCTTCCCCAAATCCAGACCCAAATCCTGCAGGGCTGCTCAATGTCCTCAGATTCGAAGTAACGGTTTTGTTATTAAACCTGGAGCCTTTGGTTCCATTTGAAGGGAGGTGTTGCCATCTGGTGGCCAAATTGGAGAAATACACTGAGAGAAAGCTCCCGTCTGCTCCAGTTCTAGCAACCTCCACTGACTGACTACCCACCCAGTGGCCGTCAACCAGCCTTCAGCCCCAGCCGCACAGAAATCAGTCCCACCTTCTCCCACTGCCTCGGGAGTCAGGCAGCAAGAGTTCAGAAAACAGAGACCGTGCAGGCCCTGCGCTGGACTACCCCTTCATCAGTCCCTCCACCCAGCTCTCAGGTCCCTGCTCATCAGTGGTGCACCCTCACTCCTTCCTAACTTTGAACCCAACCGCTCATCCTGAAAAGCAGCAGCCCAGTGTGGGGGCAGGAGCCACAAACGAAGCTTTGATCCCACAGTTAACATATGAGAAATTTCTCATCATCCGAGGTTTTACTTGGGTCAATCCAGTTGACCCACTCTGGATGGTGGGCACTGATGGAGATTGCGGAGACACAAGACTAGTTTCTATATCATATCCTCTCATTGACAGATGAGCACATTCCCCAGAAGTTAACCTTTTCCTCCTCTTTCTCTCCTCTGTCCTTCCCTTGAAACCAAACACTGCTTGGCTCACATGACAATGGGGCCCAGACTTTTTAAAAGTCCAACATTGAAATCAAGCTTATAAAACAGAGAAAATGGAGATTTAATCCGCAATATAAAAGGATGAATTACTTTGCAATGTGAGCCACTACAGCTTCACTGATTCGACAAATATTTGTTATGCTCCTACTGTGTGCCAGGCACATTTCTAGCCACAAGGAAATCAGCAGTGAATAAAACTCCAGCTCAAAGGAGTCTACATTCCAGTGGAGCATCTCTCACCATGGAGCTCCTTATCCTGTGTCCTCTCCTGAAAACGGCAGCATCAGCACCCTCCTCACAACCTCGCCTAGCAACATGCATATGACATCTTAACAAGAGCACTGAACATTGAAAGGACAGCTTCGGCCGGGCGCGGTGGCTCAAGCCTGTAATCCCAGCACTTTGGGAGGCCGAGACACGTGGATCACGAGGTCAGGAGATCGAGACCATCCTGGCTAACACGGTGAAACCCCGTCTCTACTAAAAAATACAAAAAAAAACTAGCCGGGCGAGTTGGCGGGCGCCTGTAGTCCCAGCTACTTGGGAGGCTGAGGCAGGAGAATGGCATAAACCCGGGAGGCGGAGCTTGCAGTGAGCTGAGATCTGGCCACTGCACTCCAGCCTGGGTGACAGAGTGAGACTCCGTCTCAAAAAAAAAAAAAAAAAAAAAAGAAAGGACAGCTTCACAGGAACACAGCTGCTCTATAAATTGAGTGTATATTTAAATTGTCTTTATATTTTATGGAACATGTTTTATGTGCATTATTTCACTTGGGTGGGGGACAGTGGCAGTGCCCCAAGGCCATGTCATAGAAGCATGCCAGCTGAGTACAAACACTGCATTCACTAAGCAAACCCAGATGCATGGCAGCTGCCTGGTTACTCCCCAGTCAGACTCCTAACACATTTTTTTAACTTATTGTCAAAAGAAAAAATTTTGACAAATTAAATTTAACAGAACTTATTTTAGCAAAGAACAATTCATTAATCAGGCAGCAGTTAGAACCAGAAGAGGTTCAGAGAGCTCCCTTTGTAATGTGGGCAGTGAGTACTTAGAACAGGGAAGTATCTTTAAAACATAGCTTGACTAATTACAGCTTGGCATTTGCCTTATTTGGAGATGGTCTGGTCAGCTGGCAACCTATGATAGGCTGAAGTTCAGCTGCTTGTGACTCGCTGAAACCCAGCTATCTGTTAGAAAAAGTATAGTAGTTACGTTTCAGTTTATTACATACTAAGTTAGGTTGCAGTTCATGACATAGAAACTCAATGCACAAAGACAGGGTCCAGGGCCAGGCACACTGGCTCACACCTGTAATCCCAGCACTTTCGGAGGCCAAGGTGGGCAGATCGCTTGAGGTCAGGAGTTAGAGACCAGCCTGGCCAACATAGCAAAACCCGGTCTCTACTAAATACAGAAATTAGCCAAGCATGGTGGCACACACCTGTAATTCCATAAAAATACAAAAATTAGTTGGGCATGGTGGTGTGCACCTGTAGTCTCAGCTACTTGGGAGGCTGAAGCACGAGAATCGTTTGAACCTAGGAGGTGGAAGTTGCATGAGCTGAGATGGCGCCACTGCACACTTCAGCTTGGGTGATGGAGTGAGATGCCGTCTCAAAAAAAAAAAAAAAAACAAAAAACAAAGACAGGCTCTAGGCCAAACTTAATAGAAAATACATTTTTGGCTATGATACTAGTCACAACCAGAGATATTAGGGGAGATCAGTACTCCTTATGTATTGCTGCTAGCACTGAAAATTGTTAGAACTACTAAAAATCAATAGGACAATATATTTCAAAAACCTTGAAAAATATTTATATATATGGATTTAGTAGTTCTAAAGACATCTACGCTACAAAATAATCTTAAACTCGAAGATTTGTGTATAAAGATTTTTATTTTAGCATAATTTACAATAGCAAAAAAATGGAATCCACAAACATTCAACAGAGAAGTATGTTTTATTGGTATGATGTAAAAGTAGGCAGTCATTAAAAATGATGTTACAGGCAGGGTGTGGTGGCTCACGCCTTGTAATCCCAGCGCTTTGGGAAGCCGAAGTGGGTGGATTACCTGAGGTCAGGAGTTCAAGACCAGCCTGGCCAACACAGTGAAACCCTGTCTCTACTAAAAATAAAAAATTAGCCGAGCATGGTGGCCCACACCTGTAGTCCCAGCTACTCAGGAGGCTGAGGCAGAAGAATCGCTTGAACCCAGGAGGCAGACGTTGCAGTGAGCCGAGATCACGCCACTGCACTCCAGCCACAGCAGCAGGGTGAGATTCTGTCTCAAAAAAAGTCACAATTTTTTGTGACATGCGGGAAAATATGTATCAAAAGTAGAATGCAAAATCTTATACATAATAGGTTCATACCTATTTATTTAAAAAAAAAAAAAAAAAACTAGAAAGAAATTACCACAACAATAAAAGTCGTGAACTGTTACTGGCCCCTAACCCATTCTATCTGGGAATTCTGAGGTTGTCATGGCCAGGGGTATGTCATGGGCTATGTATGAGGTTGTCATGGCCAGACGCTCCATGGTGGAGCATCTCTGGGTGTCCTTCAGCGGAATACTGCCCCCTAGTGGACGGCCTACATCCTGGGCAGCTCAGGAGTCACTGGATTTCCTCCGGCTCCCGCACCAACCACTCTGATGTCACGCAGCGCAGCCCAAGTCAGCACTGCCACCAATGCCCGCCGCGGTCGGGAAAAGGCACCCCTCAGCATTTATGGCTCTCTCCATTAATTTTCCAAAGGGTGGCCCGATTCTTTTAATTTCACTAGAGCCCTTTCTCTTCAATGACTTTTAAAATATTCCCCCCGGGGTAAAGTTGAAGGCATAGAATACTACCCACTCATTCCACCTTAAAAGCATCTTCTGGAACACCTTGAACTGGTACCCAGCATCTTGATCCTTCCCTATCTCAGGGTAAGTGCTCCCCAACCAGAGCAGTTAATTCCAAGAGAGACTGTCCACAACCTCACTCTCCACCTTCCTCAGTCAATTGAGTCCTCACCATTGATCTCAAATTTTTAGTCACTGTTCCTCCCAGAAGACCCACAACATTTCATCCTTGTATCCTGCAATTCTTACCACGGGTGATAACAGTCAGCTTCCCTGGGGAACACTTGCTGTAAATAGACAGGCTAGATATGTGGAAAGATCTTAAGTTATTAATACCAATAAATAAAATAAATCACAGCAAAAGAAAAATTGGTCAATTAATAAAATAATTCTGCTGTGTTGAAACACACACATACTCACCACCCTTTCTCTAATAAAAAACAACTAAAACCATAAAAGTGAATGTCATGTGTCTGTTTTAAGGTGACAAAGCTAATACCATTGATATCGAAAGCACTTTAAGGACTAAAATACAAGGCAAGAAGCTCATCAAACAATCCCAGCTGAAGTGCTGTGGGTGAGGAACCTGCAGGTCCTGTCATGGAGGCAGGCCTCAGGCACAGACATTCTCATATGTGTGCGTAACAGAAAGGAGATAACTGCATTTCTCAGCACTCCTTCCAAGGAACGGAATGAACAGTGGAAAGAACATTCTGAGAAGCTGTTTGGGTGGGGGTATGGGCAGGTGGTTGAGGCAGACTGCTGAGGATAACAACAGACACTCAAGTGAGACAGGATAGGGTCCAGCTATGCTCTAAGGAGAGAGGCTGTTGCTTAACTGGATGGAGGGCACATTTAGGGCCAGAGTATGACTGTTCAGAACAGTAGAGCAGGGAGGCTAAGATTACAAGGAGGAAGGCCAGGGAAGGAGGAAACACTGGGAGGAGTGCAGGAGAAAAGGGGAAAAGCCCAGGGTCTGGCAGGTAGAGATTTGAAGGAGAGCAGGAATATCTAAAGGAGATTAGCTCTTCTGCCTAGGATATAGAAAACTGGGAAAAGCATTGTTCCAACCTTAATGACAAGAGAAGAGTGAATAATCTACAAAATTCCTGACTTTTCTTGAGTCTATAGGAGCTGAGGTTGTAATGCAAATGAACAGCCTGAAATCTCAGGAAAGACGGGAGCCTCCAGGGAGAGATGGGTGCAAGCATGAGCTCTCCTGTGGCAGAGCAAAGGAAGAAGAAACTCAGGCACCACAGAAGTAGGAGGAATTCAACTAACATTGTTAGAGAATTGCCAAAGCCAGACTGTGGGAAAGTGTGAAAGTAGAGAGCTTCTGGGAGGTGAACAAACAAGAGGAGTTTGCAACCATTCATAGGCTCTTCCCTGTACATCTCCATTAGATACTTACAAGAATAATCAGGGGCAGGGCTGGAGACCTGAGAATCCTTCCTTAACGGTGCAGGCCCGAAAGAAGGAGAAAGGCACAAAGCCCATCCAAACCCTTTATCTCTGGGGGAAAAGCCTTGAGCCACTGGGGAAGGGCAGCAAACCCTGCTATTCCTAGAGCACCAGCAAAGACCCATTATAGCCAAGGGAAGGAAAAGGAAAAAAAATAAAACCCCTGAGATTGGAGCAGAAAACCAACCTGGACACAAACCATTAGAGATCTTTCACAAGGTCAGGTGTGGTGGCTCACACCTGTAATCCCAGCACTTTGGGAGGCCAAGGTGTGTGGGTCACTTGAGGTCAGGAGTTTGAGACCAGCCTGGCCCATATAGTGAAACCCCATCTCTATTAAAAATACAAAAATTAGCAGGGCTTGGTGGCAGGTGCCTGTAATCCCAGCTACACAGAAGGCTGAAGCAGGAGAATCACTTGAATCCTGGAGATGGAGGTTGCAGTAAGCTGAGATCATGCCACTTCACTGCAGCCTGAGAAACAGAGCAAGTCTATCTCAAAAAAAAAAAAAAAAAAAAAAGAGAGAGAGAGATCTTTCACATCTGAGAGAGGGGCTGGACCACCGAGAAAGCTCCACCCTTGAGACCCAAGGCCACAGGCCTGCCTGAGACTAGGTTAGATTAGGCCAGTAGTGAGGAATAAGCAACAGAAGTTCACAACCAGTGGAGGAAAACTGTGACACAGGCCAATAGAGAAGGCTGAAAGCTGAGGATGGGGTAGGAACATTGAGAAAAACCTTTCAATGACCCAGTACCTGCCCTAATCACAAGGTCAACACTTAAGGAAAGTAAAGCATCAGAAGAGATATGCCCATTAAAAGACATAAAGATGATTTACCTCAGTCTCCACTATACTATATATGATGCCTGGCATTCAATTTTTAAGATATGAGACACACCCAAGAACAAAACAAAAAATAAATACCCCACTCAAAAGAGATGAAGCTGTTGGACGTGGTGGCTCATGCCTGTAATCCCAGCACTCTGAGAGGCCAAAGATGGGAGGATCACTTGAACCTAATAGTTTGAGACCAGCCTGGGCAACATAGTGAGACTCTGTTTCTACAAATAAATAAATAAATAAATTTAGCTGGGTGCAGTGGTGTGCACTTGAAGTCCCAGCTACTTGGGAGATTGAGGTGGGAGAATCACGTGAGCCTGGGCGATCAAGGCTACAGTGAGCCATGATCATGCCACTACACTCCAGCCTGGTGACAGAGCGAGACTCCATCTGGAAAAAAAAAAAAAAAAAAAGGAAAAGGATGGAAAAAGATATACCATACAAACACTAATCAAAAAAAGGATAGTGGCTAGATTAAGATCTAGCACAGTAGACTTCAATACAAGATATTTTACCAAAGATAATGAAGGGTGTTACTTAATGAAAAAGGAGTCAATTCACTAAGAAGACATAATAATCCTAAATTTATAGCACATTAAAAACAGACCTTCCAAATACACGAGGCAAAAACTAACAACTGAAAAGAGAAACAAACAAATCCACAAGTATAGTTGGAGGCTAGAGTTAAGTTGTAAAACAAGCAGATGGAAAATCAGTAAAGGACAAAATAGGCCTGAACACCACTATCAATGAACTTGACCTAATTGAATTTGTGGACCACTCCATCAACAATGTCAGAATTCACATCCTTTTCAAGTGCACATGAAACATTCAACAAGATAGGCAATACTTTGGGACATAAGCCTCAACAATTTTAAAAGAATTGAAATTATACAAAGTGTGTTTTCTGACCAAGATGGTGTTAAACTAGAAATAAATAACAAAAAGATGCCTGGAAAATCCCCAAATATCTGGAAATAAAATGGCTCATGGAAGTATTTATTAAGTTGTTATTTTTGTTTCATGTGAGATATAACACTCTTCTCTATCATCTCACCAAAATCATTAGTAAAATCTGTATAGTTTACTAATGCTTTAGTTCAGGGGATGGCAAAGTGTGCCCTATGGGACAAATCTGGCCCTTGGCCCATTTTTGTCTGGCCTGCAAGCTAAAAATGTTGTTTACAATTGTAAGACTTATAAAGAAGTAGGGGGTGAGGGAAGAGGAGGAGAAGCAGCAGCAGCAGCAACATAAAACAGCCAAAAATATTTGCCAGTCCTTGCTTTAGCCCTATAAAAAGAGTTAGAAATTGTTTTCTCTTCTGTTTTCTGAAAAAAAATTGTGACATACTGGTATTAGTTTTTCTTTAAATGATTCATAAATTTCACCAGAGAAGCCCTCTGGTCTTAGAGTTTTCTTTGTGGCAAGGTTTTAAATTATAAATGTAATTTCTTTAATAGATATAGAGCTATTCAGGTTTTTTATTTCTTCTTTTGTCAGCTTTGCCATTTCATCCCTTTGTGTGAAAGTTTCC